>NC_092177.1:19215167-19563083 GCF_045791955.1 Oncorhynchus clarkii lewisi
AGCATAGGGAGGAACAGTGTGGGGTGCCATACCTTTAGTATAGGGAGGAACAGTGAGGGGTGCCATACCTTTAGCATAGGGAGGAACAGTGAGGGGTGCCGTACCTTTAGCATAGGGAGGAACAGTGAGAGGTGTCATACCTTTAGCATAGGGAGGAACAGTGAGGAACAGATAGTGGTGCCATACCTTTAGCATAGGGAGGAACAGAGAAGGGTGCCAGACTTTTAACATGGGGAAGAACAGTAAAGGGTGCCATACCTTTGGCATTGGGAGCAACAGTGCGCGGTGCCATACCTTTAGCATGAGGAGGAACAGTGAGCGGTGCCATACCTTTAGCGTGGGGAGCAACAGTGAGCTGTGCCATACCTTTAGCTTGGGGAGCAACAGTGAGCAGTGCCATACCTTTAGCGGGGGGAGCAACAGTGAGTGGTGCTATACCTTTAGCATGGGGAGGGACAGTAAGGGGTGCCATACCTTTAGCACGGAGAGGAACAGTGAGGGGTGCCGTAAAGTTGTTTACAGCAACAACCTATTCATCCAAGACAGGGGAATCACATGATGATTTGGGGATACAACAACCTCACAACTTAAGGGGAAAAAAAGCTAATATAAACCATTTTTTTTTTTTGGGGGGGGGGGGTTGAACACACGTTTGCTGAACACACATTTGGTTGTGGAGGGAATTGCTTAGTTTGCGACCGCAAGGCCCTCCAGCGAGTGATGAAGACAGCCCAGTGCATCACTGGGACCGTGCCTCCACCTATCCAGGACATCTACTCGAAACAGTGGCCGAGGAAAGCCTGCATCATCAAGCACCCCACACAGCCCAGCCATGAGCTGTTCACTCTCTTACCGTCAGGCAGATGGTATCGGTGCATGGGGTTTGATACCAACAGGTTCGGAAACAGTTAAAATGTTTGTATTATTATTTTATTTTACCCACCCACTTTCTCTCCCCAATTTCAATCTTGTATCATTGCTGCAACTCTCCAATGGGCTCAGAGGGGCGAAGGTTGGGTCATGTGTCTTCCGAAACATGACCCGCCTAACTGCGCTCCATAACACCCACCAGCTTAACTCGGAAGCCAGCCGCACCAATGTGTCGGAGGAAACACCTTTCAACTGGCGACCGGAGTCATCCTGTAGGACCCGGCCCGCCATAAGGAGTCGCTAGGGTGCGATGAGCCAAGTAAAGCTTGACTGTAGTGGAACAAGTTGAGAGCTTCAAGTTTGCTGGTGTCAACATCACCAACAAACTATCATGGTCCAAACACACTAAGACAGTCGTGAAGAGGACACGACAAAGCCTATTCCCCCTCAAGAGACCGAAAAGATTTGGCATGGGTTTTCCATTCTCAAAAGGTTCTACAGCTGCACCATCGAGAGCATCCTGACTAGTTGCATCACTGCCTGGTATGGCAACAGCTCTGCCTCTGACCGCAAGGCACTACAGAGGCTAGTGCGTACAGCCCAGTACATCACTGGGACCAAGTTTCCTGCCATCCAGGACCTCTATATCAGGTGGGGGGTGTCAGTGGAAGGCCCTAAAAATTGTCAAAGACTCCAGCCACCCTAGTCATAGACTGTTCTCTCTGCTACTGCACGGAAAGTCGAGGTCCAAAAGGCATCTTATGTCTACCGCCAAGACATAAGACTACTGAACAGCAAATCTAAGGGCTACCCAGAACCATCTTTTACACTGCTGCTACTCGCTGTTTATAATCTATGCAAAGTCACTCTACCTGTGTACATATTACCTCAATTACCTTGACTAACCAGTGCCCCCGCACATTGACTCTGTACGGGTACACACAAAGCCCTAACCTCAATCCCATAGAACATTTGTGGGCAGAACTAAAAAAATGTGTGAGCAAGGAGGCCGACAAACTTGACTCAGTTATACCAGCTCTGTCACTAGGAATGGACAAAAATTCACCCAACTTATTGTGGGAAGATATTGGAAGGCTTCCCGAAACGTTTGACCCAAGTTAAACAATTTAAAGGCAATACTACCAAATACTAATTGAGTGTATGTCAAATTCTGACCCACTGGGAAGGTGATGAAAGAAATAATTCTCTCTACTATTATTCTGACATTTCACAGTCTTAAAATAAAGTGGTGATCCTAACTGACCTAAGACATGGACTTTTTACTAGTATTAAATGTCAGGAATTGTGAAAAACTGATATATTTTTACTAAGGTGTATGTAAACTTCCGACTTCAACTGTATATGAACTTCTTAAAGCATTGTTGGTTAAGGGCTTGCAAGTATGCATGTCACTTTAAGGTCTACCTACACCTGTTGTATTCGGCACATGTGAATTTCATTTGAAAGCCCCCCTGGCCAAACCCTCCTGGGCCAATTGTGCACCATCCTATTGGACTCCCGGCCAAGGCTGGTTGTGGCACAGCCTGGGAATGAACCCGGGTCTGGATTAACACCTCTAGCACTGCGACACAGTACCTTAGACCACTGCGCCTTTTTCATTTTATTGTTGCATTGTCGAGAAGGGACCTGCAAGTAAGCATTTTGTTGGACGATGATGTATGCCGTGCGTATCCCATAAATATGACTAATAAAACCTGAACTTGAACAAGGAGGCATCAAGCACAGTAATTTCCCTTTTCTGTTCAGTTTATGTCAAGACCTAATGCTGAGGTCCGGGATAAGGCATGGGAATATCGACTTCTCATACAACCCGTAAGGGCATTATCTGAGTTTGGAGACAAATCTCCCCTCTCTCCTTACAAAGTTAAACTGTTTTCCCCCATTATTGTATCATTGGGTTCTAATGAATCCACTATCATACTGTATATGACTGGCCAAACATGTTTCTTTGAAAGTTGTTCAAGGGAAGCATGGCTACAGGGGGAGGAGGATGGCGCACAATTGGCCCAGTGGGGCAAAAAAGTATTTAGCCAGCCACCAATTGTGCAAGTTCTCCCACTTAAAAAGATGAGAGAGGCCTGTAATTTTCATCATAGGTACACTTCAACTATGACAGACAAAATAAGAAAAAAAAATCCATGAATTTATTTGCAAATTATGGTGGAAAATAAGTATTTGGTCAATAACAAAAGTTTATCTCAATACTTTGTTATACACCCTTTGTTGGCAATGACAGAGGTCAAACGTTTTCTGTAAGTCTTCACAAGGTTTTCACACACTGGTTGCTGGTATTTTGGCCCATTCCTCCATGCAGATCTCCTCTAGAGCAGTGATGTTTTGGGGCTGTTGCTGGGCAACACGGACTTTCAACTCCCTCCAAAGATTTTCTATGGGGTTGAGATCTGGGAAACCTTCTGGAAACCTTGAAATGCTTCTTACGAAGCCACTCCTTCGTTGCCCGGGCGGTGTGTTTGGGATCATTGTCAAGCTGAAAGACCCAGCCACGTTTCATCTTCAATGCCCTTGCTGATGGAAGGAGGTTTTCACTCAAAATCTCACGATACATGGCCCCATTCATTCTATCCTTTACACGGATCAGTCGTCCTGGTCCCTTTGCAGAAAAACAGCCCCAAAGCATGATGTTTCCACCCCCATGCTTCACAGTAGGTATGGTGTTCTTTGGATGCAACTCAGCATTCGTTGTCCTCCAAACACGACGAGTTGAGTTTTTACCAAAAAGTTATATTTTGGTTTCATCTGACCATATGACATTCTCCCAATCTTCTTCTGGATCATCCAAATGCTCTCTAGCAAACTTCAGACGGGCCTGGACATGTACTGGCTTAAGCAGGGGGACACGTCTGGCACTGCAGGATTTGAGTCCCTGGCGGCATAGTGTGTTACTGATGGTAGGCTTTGTTACTTTGGTCCCAGCTCTCTGCAGGTCATTCACTAGGTCCCCCCGTGTGGTTCTGGGATTTTTGCTCACCGTTCTAGTGATCATTTTGACCCCACGGGGTGAGATCTTGCGTGGAGCCCCAGATCGAGGGAGATTATCAGTGGTCTTGTATGTCTACCATTTCCTAATAATTGCTCCCACAGTTGATTTCTTCAAACCAAGCTGCTTACCTATTGCAGATTCACTCTTCCCAGCCTGGTGCAGGTCTACAATTTAGTTTCTGGTGTCCTTTGACAGCTCTTTGGTCTTGGCCATAGTGGAGTTTGGAGTGTGACTGTTTGAGGTTGTGGACAGGTGTCTTTTATACTGATAACAAGTTCAAACAGGTGCCATTAATACAGGTAACGAGTGGAGGACAGAGGAGCCTCTTAAAGAAGAAGTTACAGGTCTGTGAGAGCCATAAATCTTGCTTGTTTGTAGGTGACCAAATGCTTATTTTCCACCATAATTTGCAAATAAATTCATTAAAAATCCTACAATGTGATTTTCTGGATTTTCTCTCTCATTTTGTCCTGTCATAGTTGAAGTGTACCTATGATGAAAAGTACAGGCCTCTCTCATCTTTTTAAGTGGGAGAACTTGCACAATTGGTGGCTGACTAAATACTTTTTTGCCCCACTGTATCCATGAAAAGTCTATGGAATTACGTGGAATATATCCATCGTGGACCGTATTGGCGTAAGGGGTTTGTATAGTGGGTCTGTTCAGTAGCCATTGTTGTCCTGTCACTTCTCTTAAATATCAGACTGTTTGGTGATGGGGGTGTGACTTCAAGCAGTTCTGGAAACTAAATCTGAAATATGCTTCTGTCATGTTCCTTTACATAATGCCTTCTTCTCAGTGTGCCGAACGTCTAAGTCACTTCTTATTTTCCACGGTGAAAAATGTAACATAATTGTGCCTATGTAGTTTAGTGACAGCATGCTCTTTGTTGACTGGGACACGGAGTGGCGGGCCGGGGTGGTGTAGCGGGCTGGGGTAGCGGGCCAGGTTGGGGTAGCGGGCCGGGTGCGGTGGTGTGGCGAAAGAGGCCTTTCTGAGTGCCGACAAACATGCAATTTCAAATATGTCATATCCTTATAGTTTGGGAGTGACTTGGATTATTCATAAAAAGCCTTCTGCTGCCAGAAAGAATACTGCCTCACATATTACTGCCACAGCCCCAGTGGACCCATCCAAGTGACTTATTCCACCCTTTTTTTAATTTTATTTTTCACCCCCTTTTCTCCCCAATTTCGTGGTATCCAATTGTTAGTAGTTACTATCTTGTCTCATTGCTACAACTCATGTATGGGCTCGGGAGAGGTGAAGGTCGAAAGCAATGCGAAACACAACCCAACCAGCCGCACTGCTTCTTATTAACACGCGCATCCAACCCGGAAGCCAGCCGCACCAATGTGTCGGAGGAGACACTGTGCACCTGGCGACCTGGCTAGTGTGCACTGCACCCGGCCTGCCACAGGAGTCGCTAGTGCGCGATGAGACAAGGATATCCCTACCTGCCAAGCCCTCCCTAACCCGCACGACGCTAGGCCAATTGTGCATCGCCCCACGGACCTCCCGGTCGCGGCCGGCTGCGACAGAGCCTAGAGCCCTAGACCACTGCGCCACCCTGGAGACCCCCACTGCACATTTCTAACGCAAACACTCCAATAACGTAGCTAAAGTTCCCCTTATTACTCTCCCCCTACCTACCACCTCTCGTACTGTAGGTGGCTGCACAACAGTGGATCAGAATTCTCTGGTAGATGACCCTACTCTCAGCCCCCGCCTAACACTCACCACATGGCCCTTTACAGAGTCAATAAGGAATCATTTATTGCACAAGGAGGTTTAACACAGGAAACAGCCCTGGGTCTGCTCTTACAGCCCTCATTATTTAACACACACACAATATTGCCATGGCAACAATACATCCAAAACATACATATTTTTGTGACAAAAGCCTCAAATGCAATTATCTTTCTGAAATGAATTAAAATTTTTAGGGATTAAATACAGAATATTGAATGTTATCAGCTTATGTTCACTATAAATAAAATCACTTTTCTTTGTGTGTGCTGCTAATTCCACTCATGATTATAACATTGTTGTTATGGTGATAATAAATACTTTCAAACTTCAATTAAACTCAGAGTCTCAAAGAGCCACCTGTCCCTTTTAATAGCCAGGCATCGGCACACATTTCAACAAATAAATGCCTATTTCAAATAAATGCCGGTTCTAAATGAAATGGTTACGAGTGAACTTCAGTGAGAACCGTAAAGATGGCGCAAAAGGAGATAAAGAAGAGCAACATCATTACCATGGACGAGACAGCAGTGGGGTTTGACATGGTTGCCTCAACTACGCAGATACAAGACACAACAAGGCGCAACGAGTTAGAGGATGGTGCTGAAGCGCAAAATCTGGGGTGTATGATAGGCAGCCTAGTCTTTGCAAGTCTGATCTGCAATGGATGTGTTACTGGTCATACAGTCACAGTTAGTGTGGTAGTCTTTTCAACATTCTATTGAGCAAAGGCTGTGTACGTTAAGGAAAGGAAAATGGAGTCCTGGACTCAAATAGAAGCCCGTCTCTAATAATCACCAGTTGTGTTCAGTGATGGAAGCAATGAAATACCTGGGCTATTCAATTAAGTTTTTACGTGTAAGGACATTTTACAGAAGCCAGTCGCTCAAAATTAAGTGAAGTATGTCTCCCACCCCAGATGAAATGGGAATTCATGACTTCTTTACCAAATTAACTGAATGCTGGAGGGAAACCATCTTGTTGCTGTCTTTCATTTCGTTGATTGAGCACCTGAAACAAAAGATGATTTATCAACTGGATATTACGTTTCCATAATACGATGATAATCTTTCCCTCACTGACAAATATAGAACATGTGGTTGTCTTGATTAGGAAGTGATAGGAACTGGTTTTGGACCCTGTGTGTTTTGTGACGGTAGGCCTCGTATCATCGGTAGACTTCATGTCATTATTTAACCCATACAGTACAACAGCAGCACCTATAAAGATGGAGGGGACCTCACTTAGACGACTCCCAAGCTTAGATCCACACTACATTAAGACACCAAGAGACAAATATCTCTTCAGCAAATGGCACAATAACTTCTACGCTTATTAGCGTGTGTACCTTAAAGAATGTTTGGCTTCACAATTAATCCAAGATATCCAATTAAAAAGGGAAAAAGCCCCTTTTATTAATTAGACTGATGTAATGCGTCCCTGCCCTAACTAACGCAGGCTTTACACACAGCCTTGGACGACAAGGACCTTTTTAAGTTCTGGGTAATATGATAACTCATTAAAATCCCACTAGTGCATCATAGACCCTGCCCTCCTCTGCTCACCACCCCACCCCACCTCCCTCCATCATCATGAGCCTTGAGGGTCCCTTGTCGTGGGCCTTGGCACTAAGCAGACGTCCATAGAGGTATGGAGCAGCCTAGGAGCCTGCCACTGGTACCAGCTTGTCATTAGCTGCCAATAAGCCCTTAGCTGAAGGCCATGGTCAACCTTTAGCCTCCAGATGAAGTTCCTATGGCAATTAAGGAAAATTATGAGGATATTTAAGTATGTAGGATATACATAATTGTCTCTTTCTCAAGCTTATGAATGTATTTAACTTTCAGCTGCTGTAACTTTTTGGCCTGCATTGGCATGATGTTATCATGGAAAGGCTCTTTGAGTTGTAGTAGTAGTACCATACATTGATTATTGAGGGTGCAGTTGCATCTGACAATGCTGAGTGTTGAATTTAACGCCCTAGAGTCGATTGATGCACCGGTGCATCAATCTTATTAGCATAATCCTAAAATCCCCATACAAATCTGTCAGTTTAAACTAGAGATACGGTATCTGTCTCAATCCACCGCATCCGCCTATGTAACACTTCTGCATCTGCGGTGAAAAGTGACAGAGTTAGAGCCGTGTTTGTCAGACCATGAGACCATCCCAAAAATGGTTCTTCTCACAAAGACGTCTGCAGTCTCCAAACAGTTTCTCTTACAAACTCTCTATGGAAAGGGGAGACTCTCACAAACACGACGGTGATCTCCGTTTTGCTCTACGATCCCCATAAATATCAGGGGACTCGTCTGAAGTCGGCACCGTCGATGTATTTGTATTGTCTGAACCGTTGGGGCTACAAACTAATGTGACCCCACTGTGGAAAGGGATGATTCTCACGAACATAATGGTGTTCTTTGTTTAAAATTAATGGAAGGATCAAGGTAGTTTTGTGCCTACCCAAAAAAGGGGTTAAATATGATTTATTATTTTTTGCCATTTATGAATGTGTTATCCAATGCATTTCTCTGGGCTATAGTAGTAAAGGCCAAGTTCAATATTTTAGCAAAAAAATATTAATACCTAAAGGGGACCGAAAATTCTAAATCAAATCGCTAAATTATCCATAGTATGACCATCTTAAATCCATCCACGGCTTACACTTTTAAGAATGAAGGTATTGAATTTACATTTCTCCGATTTAAATTAAGAATAAGGAAACCATTTTCTGTCATATCAAGATTATGATAATAATATTCCATATCATGATACCCCACAATAACCTGAAAGTACCCTACATTTTCTGTACATTTTTGCTGCTGTCATTTATTAACAAAAACATAAATATGAGATGTAAGATGAATACAATTGCCATTGAAATAAACATAAAATGCCTTCCATCTTGGTTGTGCTGTCGATGCAATACTGCAGAACAAGTATGTTCTGCCAAAGCAGAAATGTTCTAGTCTCTCCCCATTCACAATGCAGGCCAGTTAGTCGGCCTCTCTAAGCTGATTGAGAGGCAGCCTCTAATTTCCTGAGCACCCAGCTGATTTCTCTGTTTTCTGTAATTGACTTCATCTCAGTAGTCAGAGAACAATGCTGTGGGCTAAAGCTGTTTCTCTCTCTCGCTCTCTCTTTCTCTGTCTTTCTCTCTCTCTCTCTCTCTCTCTGTCTCTCTCTCTCTCTGTCTCTCGCTCTCTGTCTCTCTTTCTCTCTCTCTCTCTGTCTCTCTCTCTCTGTCTCTCTCTCTCTGTCTCTCTTTCTCTCTCTCTCTCTGTCTCTCTCTCTGTCTCTTTCTCTCTGTCTCTCTCTCTGTCTCTTTCTCTCTCTCTCTCTCTTTCTCTCTCTCTCTGTCTCTCTCTCTCTGTCTCTCTCTCTGTCTCTTTACAAATCCTGTCTGTCTGTCTGTCTGTCTGTCTGTCTGTCTGCCTGTCTCTGCCTGTCTGTATCTGCCTGCCTGTTTGTATCTGCCTGTCTGCCTGTTTGTATCTGCCTGTCTGTCTGTCTACCTGTTTGTATCTGCCTGCCTGTCTGTCTGCCTGTTTGTATCTGCCTGTCTGTCTGTCTGCCTGTTTGTATCTGCCTGTCTGTCTGTCTGCCTGTTTGTATCTGCCTGTCTGTCTGTCTGCCTGTTTGTATCTGCCTGTCTGTCTGCCTGTCTGCCTGTTTGTATCTGCCTGTCTGTCTGCCTGTCTGCCTGTTTGTATCTGCCTGTCTGTCTGATTGTATCTGCCTGCCTGTCTGATTGTCTGATTGTATCTGCCTGCCTGTCTGCTTGTCTGATTGTATCTGCCTGCCTGTCTGCCTGTCTGCCTGTCTGTCTGTCTGCCTGTCTGATTGTATCTGCCTGTCTGTCTGCCTGTCTGCCTGTCTGTTTCAGATGTGTACTGGAAATATCACTATGGGTGTAAAAGGAATCAATATCCTTTTCCTGATTGCTGGGTTGGTAAGAGTTGCAGGCCTTGGTAAAGTATGGTATGTATACAATGAACGATCACAAGCAAAAAGAGACTCAGTCATTACAGAACTCTTACATTGACATTCCCCCTACACATATGGATATGAAACATCTATGCTTGCCTCTAAATACTGAAAAAGACATTACAGAGAAAATCAACTTTCTTTCCTTGTGAATATAACGGAGTGGACATTCCCCACGGTGTCTTCAACTTGATTCATCTTCAATAATACCCTCTTCCACTAACATACTGGATTAAGCCATTAATCAAAGTCATACTCAGACCACCTGATGTTTAAACATGATTCAACGAGAATCAGACTCAACGTTTGATGGAATATTTCACTGACACACAGGCCAGCTTTTAAAAAGTAAAAAACCATAAACAGATGGTAGACATCTCAATCTAAAATTAGTGACTAGCCCCCCGGGAGTAACCCTTTACGACAGTAAAATCCTCCATCCAGTTAAGGTAGGAAAATTATAGTGTGTATAGCAGTGCACTGATTGATCAGTTGTTCTTGTATTGATTTGTTGTCCTGACTAAATCTAAAGTACTTTGTTGAGCACATGTAGCCTTAATCAAGTAATTAAACATATTGGTTTCTGCTGAGAGAAATGATCTTTCATTCAGCGTGTAACTCCCTCAATATAGGCTATATGAGAGTTAGTCTGGAAAACCCGACCCTAGGCAACACAGTGGCCAGGGTTTGGTTTCATTGATGGACTCTTTTGGAATAGAGGACCTACGTCACTGCCTACGTTGATAATGGGAAAATAAATCAGGGGACTCCCAACAAATCATGAGGCAAACAAGTCGGAACGTCACGATTCAAAACCAAAGTTCGCAGGCAAAACCTTTGCAATGGTTTTAGTGAAGGTAGTTGATGCAAACTAGCCACCTGTGAAATGTACTCATAAAAAATAGCTTTTGTGATTTCCATCTTGCTAGATATTACTTAGTATTTTATTCAAAACGGTTAGTGCCTAATCACTGTGTTGCCTAGGGTCGGGTTTTCGAGACTATATGTTAGTCCTAGATAGATCAGTAGATTGCATGGCATTTCCAATTTCACCCTTGAGACAAAACCGACTGGCATTTCTCCCTGGGCTGTATTAAACCCCGAGCTCAGGGTATTTATGTGGCTCTCTGTATGCCTGGCTCCCTATTCTATCATGGTAAGTAAATTAACATAAAGTAGTTCAGTTTCATATGATTTTTTTCAACATTAAATTAAGATCTTAAAATTATTTTTAAACTTTTAAATTGAAATTCCAAAGTCAAATAGTGAGAACATTTAATTGCCAAAATGTAATTGTCTTATTACTTGTTTTTTTAATGAGTTTCTATTATATCATTGCTTAGTCATCATCTCATCTCTGCTCAGGGAGTAGCACCCTAGCAGCCAGCCAAACAACCATCTAACTTTATCTCTGTGTTCCCCAACGAGTCATCCTATTTAGCTAGGCTAGAAGCTAGCAAGCTGGCTAGCTAGTAGCTGCCTATGTTGCAGATCTATCTGATTAAATCACAATTTTATTAGTTTTGAGTAGATAGAGAATACTTTCAAGACTGCTAATTAGATAATTTCACGGAATAAGTGCCTTTTGAGTCCATTTGATAATTTTGAGTAGAAATTGTGCACTAATATTGCATTTTTAAAAGCCTATGATGTTAAATGAGTGCACTTTAATATAGACCACGTGGAGAATTCAATACATCAGATTTTTTTATATGAAAAAAGGCTTGCTAAATTGCAAAAATTCTGTATTTTGTCATGTTCCTCCTTCAACTCTGTGTCACTTCTAGGAAGAGTTTTACCCACTTGATCCCAGCATTTCTCCCAGTTTCCCCATCATTGCAAAGTCCTAGTGTTTTTATTGCTTTGACAGCCATTTCTGAAGATTTGTATTTATTTAATGTGATTACTGATTAATTTATGTCTGTTCCTTCCACTCCCCTTCCATTCTACCTGTCACAAGGGGATTTATGGCTGATTT
This sequence comes from Oncorhynchus clarkii lewisi, assembly GCF_045791955.1. Taxonomy (NCBI): domain Eukaryota; kingdom Metazoa; phylum Chordata; class Actinopteri; order Salmoniformes; family Salmonidae; genus Oncorhynchus; species Oncorhynchus clarkii. Next base: position 19,226,774 of record NC_092177.1, read on the forward strand.
AAGCAAGAAATTGTCAACCCTGTTACGGTCAACACTGTTACTTTATTTTCCCACTTAATAGGCACTTATTTTAATTTAATCTTGAGATGGGAAAACATGTTTTTATGAAGTTGAACATGTGCTCTTGATGACAGAATGTAAACATTTGGTGAAATCATTTTTATAATTTAAAAAAATGTATACTGGTGGAACGACCCAATTATCAACCACTACAACTATCATTTGGGTAGAGCCACCTCACGAACTGTCTCTGTCCCTATTGTCAGTGTCGTTTACGTTCCTCTCTCTCAGCCAAGCCTGAATTGAAGCCATAATGATAATAATATATTGTTTGTATAATAAGTTGATTATAACTCCCATCCAAATGGCCTGCGTGATATATACTCATGTCATAGTCATCAGTCAACTCCATTACACTGAAAAGTTTCAACCACTGTGTGCTAGTGATGGCTTGCTAAGCTAGCTATTCTACCAGTCTGTCTGTGTTAGCATGTTAATAGCACACACAGTACACAACATTTCAATTTTTTAATGGGGTATGCAGTAGGTTGATAACGATAACACCAAAATATGTTGAATCGGACATTTCAAACAACATTCCCAACAAATGAGAAAACAGTCATGGTATTTATTTTCAGAAAATAAAAAATACTTAACAAGGCAACCTTGGGGCTAATTTGAATGGCAGATGTTAACATCTATGCCCCAGTATGACCCTCGTGACCTCAGTAAAATGTCACTCCATGTCTGTCCGTCTGTCCAGGGAAGAAAAGGACAGGCAGAACCGGCGCAATGGATTATGGGCATTGTAGTTAATTACCAATTTTTTTTTGTGCTGATCTAGGTTGAATATTTTTCTGTAGAAAACAACAATTTCCTGTAGCATCTCACAGTTCGTTCTTGATCTGATTTCTCTAGTACTTGTTTTGATTTTTCTTCATGAAAAAAACAAACTAAATGGATTTCAAGTAATTTAACCGATATCGGCCAATTAGTTGTTTAACAACTGAAATTCCACCTGAAATTTCGGTTAATCGCTCAACACTAACATAAAGTCAGTGTAGGCCATCTGTGAAGGGGAAAGTATGGCTAGGTGGTGTCTATTAAACTGAAAGCCTATCTCCCCTGATTTACAGTACCTCTAATGATATTTAAACCTGAGCCATTTTGAAAATGGGCAGAGGTAATATACCTGAAGAATAGAATAGAATACCTGTTGTATCACACAGAGAGAGGCCAGCTAGGATACCAGCCACTCGCACTTCATTATCCCACTGTACCACTGTATCCGGATAGCTGGGGTGAGGTGGTTTCACCATCTCTTAGCAATAAGGCAAGAGGGTTAATGACTGCAACTACAAAAGGTTATATTTCTTTGTCGCTGTAGAGAGCAGGATTGATCTGAGCTGGCCCAATGTCAGGTGCTGTCAGTAGAGGCTGAGTTTTCACCGACAGCCTGACAATGAGAGTTGACCCTGACTCTAATATTTAAACAAACAGTGTTTTTCCCCTTTCTCTTTCTCTCTCCCTGGTTGTTTGCAGAATGACAGTCTATAGTAATGATGTTGTGTAAGGACTGGGACCTGAGGGTCACCTTGGTGGCATGTTGTTATTGAGTGGCTGATAGGATAGAAAGGATTTCTACCATTTTTTTGTCTCTCATGAAAATCTCAGAGTGCCTTGAGCACAGAAAAGAATACACTTGCACACACATTTCTTTTAGGCTTCACGACAAACAATCATATATACAGTGCATTCGGAAAGTATTCAGACCCCTTGACATTTTCTACATTTTGTTATGTTTCAGCCTTATTCTAAAAAGTATTAAATTGTTTAATTCCCTTCATCAATCTACACACAATACCCTATAATGACAAAGTGAAAACAGGCTTTTAGACATTTTTGCTAATTTATTACAAATAAGAAACAAAAATACCTTATTTACATATGTATTCAGACCCTTTGCTCTGAGACTCGAAATTGAGCTCAGGAGCATCATGTTTCCATTGATCATCCTTGAGATGCTTCTACAACTTGATTGGAGTCTACCTGTGGTAAACTCTATTGATTGAACATGATTTGGAAAGGCCCACACCTGTCTATATAAGGTCCCACAGTTGACAGTGCACGTAAGAGCAAAAACCAAGCCAAGAGGTTGAAGGAATTGTCCTAGACCTCCGAGACAGGATTGTGTCGAGGCACAGATCTGGGGAATGGTACCCAAAAAATTCTGCAGCATTGAAGGTGCCCATGAACACAGTGTCCTTCATCATTCTTAAATGCAAGAAGTTTGAAACCACCAAGACTCTTCCTAGAACTGGCCACCCTGCCAAACGAAGGGCCTTGGTCAGGGAGGTGACCAAGAACCTGATTGTCACTCTGACAGAGCTCCAGAATTCCTATGTGGAGATGGGAAAACCTTCCAGAAGGGCACATGACAGCCCACTTGGAGTTTGCCAAAAGGCACCGAAAGACTCTCAGACCATGAGAAACAAGATTCTCTGGTCTGATGAAGCAAAGGTTGGTCTTTGGCCTGAATGCCAAGCGTCACCTCGGGAAGAATGCTGGCACCATCCCTACGGTGAAGCATGGTAGTGGCAGCATCATGCTGTGGGGATGTTTTTCAGGGGCAGGGACAGGGAGACAAGTCAGGATCGAGGGAAAGACGAATGGAGAAAAGTATAGAGAGATCCTTGATGAAAACCTGCTCCGGAGCGCTCAGGACCTCACACTGGGACAAAGGTTCACCTTCCAACAGGACAACAACCCTAAACACACAGCCAAGACAACGCAGGAGTGGCTTCGGGACACATCTCTGAATGTCCTTGTGGCCCAGCCAGAGTCCAGACTTGAACCCGATCGAACATCTCTGGAGAGACCTAAAAATAGCTGTGCAGTGACGCTCCCCATCTAACCTGACAGAGCTTGAGAAGATATGCAGAGAACAATGGGAGAAACTCCCCAAATACAGGTGTGCCAAGCTTATAGCGTCATACCCAAGAAGAATCAAGGCTGTAATCGCTGCCAAAGGTGCTTTAACAAACTACTGATTAAAGGGTCTGAATACTTATGTAAACGTAATATTTCAGAGTTTTTTTTATACAGATGAAAAAAATTCTAAAAACTTGTTTTTACTTTGTCATTATGGGGTCTTGTGTTAGATTGATTAGGAAAACAAACCATTTAATCAATTATAGAATAACGCTGTAATGTAACAAAATGTGAAAAAAGTCACAGGGTCTGAATACTTTCCGAATGCACTGTAGTATACTTGAAATATGTTTAGTCTTTGATAAAAAAAAAGATATGTAGGTATGATAAGATCAGACCATTTTGACTGTCGAACTGTAGATCATTGCAGAAACATGTAAACTCTAGATCAATGTGATGTTTTAAATGGTTGGGATTGGGATTAGATTTATGTTGTTGTATTAAAATCCAAACGGGAACACCAGCAGTTCTCTTTTACAGGCAGTAGCTATGCTAAACCCTCCAGTGAGTCACCTTTCCCTGTGGATAGAGGTGGACTATTAACTGTTTATATATATTAATTGTTTGCTTGATTATATGATTATATGCTTATTTGACAAGTCCACACCCAATGACAGTGTGTAAACCTAAATTATAAAATGGCTAAGGTCCCCCATGTTCCCTTATTGCGTCCCCTCTATTCAGTGCACCTTTCTGCGCTCAGGATATAGCATAGCCACAGATAACTTCCAAAATAAAGGAAACACTTGAGTAACTGAGGGATACAAAGTATATTGAAAGCAGGTGCTTCCACACAGGTGTGGTTCCTGAGAAATCCCATCATGCTTAGGGTCATGTATAAAAATGTGGGCAGGCCATTATTTTGGCTTCCTTGTGCCCCCATAGGATGACAATGCCCCCATTCACAGACCACTAGGGGTCACGTAATGGTTTGATGAGCATGAAAACAATGTAAACCATACGCCATGGCCGTCTCCGTCACCAGATCTCAACCCAATTGAACACTTATGATGGAATATCTCATGGAAGAATGGTGTCGTGTCCCTCCAATAGAGTTCCAGACACTTGTAGAACCTTTGCCAAGGTGCATTGAAGCTGTTCTAGCTCGTAGTGGCCCAACGGCCTATTAAAACCTCTTAGAGCTACTTTTTTCAATTTCCGCCTGAAAACATATCCAAATCTAACAGCCTGTAACTCAGGCACAGAACCAAGGATATGCATATTCTTGGTACCATTTGGAAAAAAAACACTCTGAAGTTTGTGTAAATGTGAATTGAATGTAGGAGAATATAACACAATAGATCTGGTTTAGATAATACAATGAAAAGAACCATATGTTTTTTTAAATTGTTTTATCATCATCTTTAAAATGAACAAGATAAAACAAACATAGAATGATGGGGACAATTTCAGTGAAAAATATGAGAGGGCAACATTACTTGTGCAAAGTTTCAGAATGATAACTTCCAAAATGAGTGTGCTTCATGACATTTATCATGAAGTGACCCAGGTGTCCCACACAAGTAGCCCAAATGGACCCAAGTGGCCAAATTGTTGAAGTTATACATTTTGAATGGAATAACTATATACAAAATACCAAAATTGTATTTTAACACCCCCCCCCCCCAAAAAAATGGAGAAAAAACATGAAGAAAAAAATATATACATTTACAAAATAACACTTTGTGTTACAAACAAACCAGTTGATTGCAATGAAATCAAACATGACTGGAAAAGTCACACCTGTGTGTGTATTTACCTCGAGTGTGTCGTCAAATGGAATGAGACGGAATTCACGACAGAAGCGGTTCACAAAATGTTTCGTGTTAGGCTATAAAAATTGATTTTATCAAACAATAGACCATTCATTGTGTAACAATGAGCATTGGGATTGCAAACAGAGGAAGATCGTCAAAGGTAAACATTTATTTTATTGCCGTTTGTGATTTTGTTACGCCTGTGCTGGTTGAAATAGTTGTTTTTTATGGGGCTCTATCCTCAGATAATCACATCGTATTCTTTCACAGTAAATCCTTTTTTAAATCTGACAACGCAGTTGGATTAGCAAGATTATAGGCTTTCAAAGCATGTGAGAAACTTGTATTATCATGAATGTTTAATATTACTATTTATGTAGTGATCACCGTATGTTGTTGAATTTCATCCCGCTACCGGGTTCCGTGTGCAGAGAGGTTAAGGCACTTTATGTTGGTGTTTCCTTTATTTTGGCAGTTACATGTACATTGTGCTATACAATTGTCAGGGACACATTTCAAGGCCAGCTTTCATGCATTAGAAGAAGCTGTGTGTGTCAGGAGTTTGTTGACCTGCCACTCACCTACAGTCTTCTGAGGCAGGTTGTCAAGCAGTTCGAGGCTGAGGAATCAGACATCAGTATTTCTGCTTACTCTAAACTCAGCCCCCATGATGATTGCTATCTCAGCTGATGACAACATTTAATGTTTCTCACGTGGCTAAATTAGCAACAGAAGAGGCGACAATGTCAGAAATGTTGTTCTTCACAGCTGTTAAGTGGAGCTCTTTTTGACCTAGAGTGATGCTACGATCTGGAGAACATGTACTTTGCGAGGCACCCGGGGGAAGGCTCATCTAATTAACGCAGCATCTGCTATCAATGGCCGCAGACTTCAACCTCTCAGACAGCATGCTGCGTGCTCCGGCTGTGCTTGAGGAAGAACACTGAGGTTATAGGGGAGAAAGGATTCAGCTGTAATCTTCTCTGTCCACGTCATCACTGATCCTATTCACCTTCGACCTAACTATGTCATCAATGTGAAAGGTTGTGACAAACACTAGCTGTAGATCACATTAGTGACCTTAATTCATCAATCAAGTACAAGAGTTCTCCACGGAGGGCCGAGTGTCTTCTCGTTTTTGCTCCTCCCTTGTACTTGATTGATGAATTAAGGTCAATAATTAGTAAGTATCTCCCCTCACCTGGTTGTCTAGGTCTTAATTAAAAGTAAAAAAAACAAAAACCAGCAGACACTAGACCCTCCATGGAATAAGTTTGACACCCTGATGTAAGCCGTTGCTAAACAGAGTATTGCTCTGCTCTACCCTCTCCATCCATTCAGCCAGATATTAGTTTTAGATGACATATGAGGTGAGCTGTAATGGACCTTCTATCTGAGCATACCTCACACCTTGTCATGCACTGCGTCCTTATCGCTCTGACATTCTGCCTCAGGATGCCAGAGGACATGGGCCGGTGTTAAGACGGTGGTTTCCGTTTCAATTTCACCTCGCCAATCAATTTCACAAATAAGTATGGCAGAGTTCTCGGTGGAAAGTGTTTGAAAACAAATCTTGGGTTGAACAGAGCCTGTGGCCTAAACAGCAGCTGTATGCTTCAGAAAGCAATTTAAGAATCCACCAAATAAATTGGAAATAAACAAATTTACAGCCACATCCTGAAGGTTCATGATTGATATTTGTTTGTGGTGCTTTGGGCCAATGATAGTGTGATATTCCTAATTATTTTACATTAGTAATCAAAACAGACCTTGCATCTCAAGACACTCAAAGAGGCAGAGACTTGAACTGGAATCTTTTTTTGACACTCCAATGGTATATTTTATTCAGAACTTTATTATTTCTAGGAATGCCAGTTATTTAATGTAAAATGTTGAGCACCTAAGACCTTAGACTGCAGCACCACAATGAATCATGCCCTCTCGTGTACTATTGCTTTATTAACGGTTGAATGAAAGTGACTTCGTGATATTTGTTTTTTATTATAGCTGCTCGTGTCACAAAATAAATGTCTTCAATTTGCTCACAAAATTTATAAAAACAAAGGTTTTAACACAAAACCCAATATAGTCTCTTAGAATCATGTGTAGCATTGCACACACAAAATACAGTATAGTTTTAAGCCTTAAATAGGAGTACCATAATACTACTAAATCAATGTATTGGTTCATAGCAACATTAATTATGAGCAACATTTCACAAAAATGGTATCAGTGAATATTTGGGCAAACAGCAATAATTGAGTATGTTGTATATTCTAGAGAATATGGCAGATTGATGCGCCTGGTTTCATCAATCTTCTAACACTTAACATGAAATATGAAATTAGAAGACATTTAGAACGAAAAACCTTGAGTTCAGTGAAGCTGTATCTTTCCCCCTCAGACCTCTCACTAGCAACAGTGTTGTTAAGGAGGACACTCTGCAGCTACTGAGGGTTTCCTCATCAAAGGGCTGAAATGTCAGCTCGGTGGCGCAGGGCGCAGGCACCCAGAACAGGATCAAGAGGGAAAGTAACCTTAATAATTGGGTCGTAGCACCGCTTTTCCAGAGCTGCGGATGGACCCATATTCATACTTATCAGCTACTGACCGATATTTATAGGTATCAGGCTCTGCTTGTGAATGAAAGACATAATGATGGTTTCATGAGGTATTGGTACAAAACTCGGGAGTGTAGGCTGAGCAGGCATTGGACGCACATGGGTGGAGCAACAAAACTGAATTGGTTTCTTGGGGTTGACACAGGAATAGAAAGCATATTAGGTTATAATATGCTGTTAGCTAAATCTGGTGAAACGCATCAGTTCTCACTTCTGAGATAAAATGTTCTGTTGTACATTGTTCCTGTCCAAATAAAATGAATAAATTAAATACATTAAAATGGATCTCTGTGGTTGGTAGTTTGTTGTTACATTCTTGTTTCTCACTGTATCAGCTAAACAAGTCAGTTGGATACCTTAGCTGGAGATTGCTGTCTGTATCCAGCAAGTACCAATCAAACTGCATTGGCTGAGCCGAGTAGATAAAGTGGATTTGAAAGTCCCCCTCAATCTCCAGGTGCTTGTTCATAAATCAGCATTAAGCTACTGTTTAAATCACCATTAGTGTACTGTCTAAGCCCTGTCACCATTAGGCTACCATTAACCTACTCTCTAAATCACCAGTAGGCTACTGTCTAAATCACCATTAGGCTTCTGTCTAAATCACCATCAGGCTACTGTCTAAATCACCATTAGGCTACTCTCTAAGCCAGAAGGCTACTGTCTAAATCACCAGTAGACTACTGTCTAAATCCCCAGTAGGCTACTGTCTAAATCACAATTAGGGTAATGTCTAAATCACCATTAGGGTACTGTCTAAGCCAGAAGGCTACTGTCTAAATCACCATTAGGCTACCATTAGTGTCACATTTGTGAGGTGAGACGGACCAAGGCGCAGAATGCTCTGAGTTCCACATATTTTATTAAGTGAAACATTGAACAAAACAAATAAAGAAACAACGAAACGTAACATAAGTGGTGCAACTAGCACACACACAAGCGATATCCCACAAAACACAGGTGGAAAAAAGGCTACCTTAAATATGATCCCCAATTAGAGGCAACGATTACCAGCTGCCTCTGATTGGGAACCATACCAGGCACACCAACATAGAAATATGAAAACTAGAACACCCCCCTAGTCACGCTCTGACCTCAACACCATTGAGAACCAAGGGCTCTCTATGGTCAGGGCGTGACAGTACCCCCCTAAAGGTGCGGACTCCGGCCGCAAAACCTGAAACTAGATGGGGAGGGTAGAGGGGGTGACTAGTGTCGGTGGCGGCTCTGGTACGGGTCGTAGCCCCCGCCCAGACCCCGGATCCGGCCATCTCGTCGGGTTGAACGCCGTGCCTGGACTGGCCACCGGCGCAGAGGAAGGCTCCTGCCCTGGAGCAGAACTGGACGCCTTGCCTGGAAGTTCCGGACCGTTGACCGTCACAGGAGGTTCCGGACCGTTGACCGTCACAGGAGATTCCGGACCGTTGACCGTCTTAGGAGGTTCCGGACCGCTGACCGTCGCTGGAGGCTACGGACTGTTGACCGTTGCTGGAGGTAACGGACCGTTGACCGTCGCTGGAGGTTCCAGACCGCTGACCGTCGCTGGAGGCTACGGACTGTTGACCGTTGCTGGAGGTTCCGGACCGTGGACCGTCTCCGGAGGTTCCGGACCGTGGACCGCCTCAGGAGGTTCCGGACCGGGAACCGTCGCCGGAAGCTCCGGACTGGGAACCGTCACCGGAAGCTCCGGACTGTGAACCGTCGCTGGAAGCTCTGGACTGTGAATGCGCACTGGAGGCCTAGAGCGTGAAGCCGGTACAGGTGGCACCGGACTGGTGACACGCACTTCAGGGCGAGTGCGGGGAACAGGCACAGGACGTACCGGACTGGGGAGGTGCACTGGAGGCCTCATGCGTGGTGCCGGTACAGGTGGCACCGGACTGGTGACACGCACTTCAGAGCGAGTGTGGGGAAGAGACACAGGACGTACCGGACTGGGAAGGCACACTGAAGGCCAGAAGCATGGAGCCGATACAGGTTGCACCAGCCTGCAAACCAGATCCTCTGGTCGGATGTTGAGCAGAACACACTTGCACAACATCTCTCTCATCTCTTTCTCTCCCAACTTCTCCATTGCCACACAAACAATATCCCACAAAACACAGGTGTAAAAAAGGCTACCTTAAATATGATCCCCAATTAGAGGCAACGATTACCAGCTGCCTCTAATTGGGAACCATACCAGGCACACCAACATAGAAATATGAAAACTAGAACACCCCCCTAGTCACGCTCTGACCTCAACACCATAGAGAAACAAGGGCTCTCTATGGTCAGGGCGTGACAATCAGGCTACTGTCTAAATCACCATTAGGCTACTGTCTAAATCACCATTAGGCTACTGTCTAAATCACCATTAGGCTACTGTTTAAATCACCATTAGGCTACTGTCTAAATCACCATTAGGCTACTGTCTAAATCACCATTAGACTACTGTCTAAGCCGTGTAAACCAATAGGCGACTGTCTAAGTCAACAGTAGGTCTAAGCCGCGTTTGGAATCCATGTTGTCTCAGCAATAGGTTCCCCTGAGAGGTACATTGCTGCTTAACACTGATGGGTTCTTTATTCTATAGCAACTAGTCTCCTAAAATTATGTTCTGGACCTGATTGTGAACATATCATCTAATACATTATTAGCCATAACTACTGCCATTATGTTTTCACTGTTGTGCTAGCTACAACACAAAGTCATGAAAACACCGCATTGTATGACTCAGTAAAATGGTTCACTGTTACAAATTAAACTTTTTTGAGACCACACTGGAGGAGGAGGTGTCTTTGGGGTATATTTTATACCTATGGTGGTGGTGCATTCATGCAGTTGAAACTAAACCAACAGTTTCCTGTTGATCATTACTGTGAGAAACAGCTCTGTCCAGATAGATGAACTCCTGAGAGGTTACTTCTGTCTGAGTCACCGTGAAGGTGAGCTGGACAAGGAGGCGGTGGTGTTGTCTTCAGCTCTGATTGAGGGAGCAGAGTTTCCATCAATTCACTCAGCTCTGTAGATATATCCCATAAGAGGCTTTCCCTGTGTGAGATGAAAGGCAGAGTGAATCCCACCTTAAAACCTCTTCTCTATTCCACTGACAGTTGTAACTGTAAGGGGGTTTATGTGAAATCATTTGGAAAACATTAGCTCCATTTTGAGTGATGTTCTCCAAGTTGTGAAAATACAGACACATACTTGTTAGTTAATTGCCCTTGGGGTATCCTAATCCGAGTCTTGTAACGGTTTGTAATGTTGGACAGAGCAGTTCACTTTATGACCTGCACAGAGGGCAAATACGTCATCATCAACCCCATAAAAGCCTCCATCATCAACCCCATCACATCCTACATCATCAACACCATCACATACTCCATCATCAACCCCATTACATCCTCCATCATCAACCCCATCGCATCCTCCATCATCAACCCCATCACATCCTCCATCATCAACCCCATCACATCCTACATCATCAACCCCATCACATACTCCATCATCAACCCCATTACATCCTCCATCATCAACCCCATCACATCCTCCATCATCAACCCCATCACATCCTCCATCATCAACCCCATCACATCCTCCATCATCAACCCCATCACATCCTCCATCATCAACCCCATCACATCCTCCATCATCAACCCCACCACATCCTCCATCATCAACCCCATCACATCCTCCATCATCAACCCCATCACATCCTCCATCATCAACCCCATCACATCCTCCATCATCAACCCCATCACATCCTCCATCATCAACCCCATCGCATCCTCCATCATCAACCCCATCTCATCCTTCATCATCAACCCCATCGCATCCTCCATCATCAACCCCATCACATCCTCCATCATCACCCCCTCACATCCTACATCATCAACCCCATCACATCCTCCATCATCAACCCCATCACATCCTCCATCATCAACCCCATCACATCCTCCATCATCAACCCCATCACATCCTACATCATCAACCCCATCGCATCCTCCATCATCAACCCCATCACATCCTACATCATCAACCCCATCACATCCTCCATCATCAACCCCATCACATCCTCCATCATCAACCCCATCACATCCTACATCATCAACCCCATCATATACTCCATCATCAACCCCATAAAAGCCTCCATCACCAACCCCATTACATCCTCCATCATCAACCCCATCACATCCTCCATCATCAACCCCATCACATCCTACATCATCAACCCCATCACATCCTCCATCATCAACCCCATTACATCCTCCATCATCAACCCCATCACATCCTCCATCATCAACCGCATCACATCCTCCATCATCAACCCCATCGCATCCTCCATCATCAACCCCATCTCATCCTTCATCATCAACCCCATCGCATCCTCCATCATCAACCCCATCACATCCTCCATCATCACCCCCTCACATCCTACATCATCAACCCCATCACATCCTCCATCATCAACCCCATCACATCCTCCATCATCAACCCCATCACATCCTCCATCATCAACCCCATCACATCCTCCATCATCAACCCCATCGCTTCCTACATCATCAACCCCATCGCATCCTCCATCATCAAACCCATCACATCCTCCATCATCAACCCCATCACATCCTCCATCATCAACCCCATCACATACTCCATCATCAACCTCATCATATACTCCATCATCAACCCCATTACATCCTCCATCATCAACCCCATCACATCCTCCATCATCAACCCCATCACATCCTCCATCATCAACCCCATCACATCCTCCATCATCAACCCCATCACATCTCCATCATCACAAGACAGAGCCCCAGGTGCTCGACTCAGGCAGAAAGAACATCATGTGGATGGAGCTCAAGGGGATTGTACCCCAAATGAGTATTGATCAAGGAATTCATACTCTGTCTTACATTGGCAGTTTTCCTTTAATAATGATGTGCTGTCAGCATGCTAGTTTCACAATTTACATGACGAGACTCACAGTGTATTTGTATTCATAATGTTTTAATTGACGGGGAGTGATTTTTTTAAAGACGAATGTGAGATTTGATAAAACCCTACAAAAGTCGAGAACAAGTTGATTTAAGAGCCGTAGGCGTTTTAAATTTCACACTTGGCTCTATTTGGGTATGGGAGTCACTGGGTTAATTTCCCCTGTTAGGAACTGATGATCCCTGGAGGGATGCGATGGCAGTAGGTGGTACTTAGTGATGCTGATGTTAGCTGAGGTGTTCCATGCTACTCAATCAGTGAGCGTGTTTGTGGATGAACACAGCCTTTAACACACCTGCTGTGTCTCCTTGCTCAGGAATGCAAGGCACAGTTCTTACTGTAGGGGGTCCGTCAAAGTGATCGTGTTGGGTCAATGCTATCAAGAGTTGGTCACAACCCTTGGAGGAATGAATGGGCTTTGCTTTGAACTTATTACCACAGGTGAGTTACATAATGAGTTCCATAGTGGACACGCTAAGAATATTTTAATTATGCTCACGCAAACAAGCATGTAGACATCATACACATACAGAAAACATGCAGGTATGCCTTTCTTAAGTAGTCTCTCTCTCTCTCTGTCTCTCTGTCTCTCTGTCTCTCTCTCTCTCTCTCTCTCTCTCTCTCTCTCTCTCTCTCTCTCTCTCTCTCTCTCTCTCTCTCTCTCTCTCTCCCTCTCCCCCTCCCTCCCAAAGAGAACAATGTGAGACATCAAGAACAATGGAGGGTGAAAAAAACGTGCTTTTATTTCGGGATACTTCTTTGTCAGAATCCCGATGTGACAAGACTGCACTGTGATTAAGTTCAGTGAATCAAACTGATACCCTGTCATTTATCCTGCGTGATTGTGTGCCGTCTCCTTTGTCCATCTGTGACTCACAGTACCTCATCCTGGGCTGTAGCACTGCAGACGTGCTGTCTTAAGGCCATGGGGACTTAGGAAAGTTATGCTTGTGTTTTAAGTACAACATGCTGCTTATAAGTGTTTGGAGAAGGATGAATGGTAGGAATGGTCTGTCACACCATATGTGTGGTCACTTCTTGGGAAACTGAGAACAAAAAGCAACACGTCCGTGTTGGCAAAAGAGAGGACCTTGAGTTCTTGTGATTTCAAAAAGCAACACGTCCCTGTTGGCAGAGAGGACTTTGAGTTCTTGTAATATCAACTTGAATCAGTAAGGGGAATGGAATGGGAACTAATTGGACATCTTTGTCAGCTGACATCAGACAATTGTGAACATACAAATAAAATTAAAGCCCAAATTTTGTAGTTTCTTCTACATTTGCATTTGTAAAGATGGCAAAGCTCCAGACCATATAGAGACATGTGATTGACATAAGCCCCTGTCAGATGATCTGGGCATCAGAATCAGTGGTATGATTGACTGAGGAATTGATAAGTTCTGTATTTTATTTTCGGGTCAGTTACTCAGCTGCAGTAATGCTCCATAGAATTGACTTTTTAGCAGCGGGTGCAGAGCTCTATATTCCAAGGTTAACCAAGCAGCACACCGGTGGATGTAGAATGAACTGAACTGCAGACAGAGAGAGACGGGTAGGGAGAGAGGAGAGAGATAAGGAGGAGGAGGAGAGCGAGAGAGAGAGATGGATGAAGAGAGGGACCTTTAGAGAAGGAGAGAGAGACAGTGATTCTCCCAAACCGCAAACAAGAACTGGACCTCTCCTCTCAAGACCTCTGCCAGTCTGCACCCTCGGAGGCTTTTCCACCCATGATTGGTTTATATCTTTTCTCCTGACTGACAGCTCTCCCTCCAACTTCAAGGCCTCTCGGATCTGTCCATAAACATTTTAGAGCACAAACAGTGCGAGGTATGGGCAGACAGGGAGACAGGGAGAGGGGTGACCTGAACTCTAATAAGACTGCAGGTATAGGAGGATACATTCAATTCATATAAGTGGGGTTTCTACCATGTACAGACACAGGTGTTCTCTATTGTAGGATGAGAAAACATGTCTACTTTTGAATGGTTGTGAGATGCAGAGTGAGATCTGTGCAGTAAATACTGGAGTAAAGGTGTTTGTGTCAAAACTGAAGATGTATACTGAGGTTTTGAGACAAAATAAAAGTTTGAGGTTAGACTGTGAAATGAATGAAGGAATGAAGCTAATATAATTTCTAAGGCATAACATCCCAAATGAAATAGCAGTGCAATGAAATGACCTTATGCAACCTCCGCCTAGTGTCTATAACACCACCCCAAGCAAGATTAAGACATTTGAAATACTGACTTTTCCACGGGGCCTACAAACGGAAGTTTTCATTTTCAAATCACAAAGGAAATTTACATTACATCTGGGAGTTCAAAGAACTGTCAGTGGCCTTACTGCTTTAAGGTGAGTGCTACCTGATTAGAATTCCATAAGGGTCAGAAGGGCCACTCAAGAGCATCCATTCTCTTGTAAGAAGTGTTAGTGATGTTTTTGAAAAGAAAATTGCACAGTATTTTAACTGGATTTTTCTTTACTCTGGGAACAATGTTCTCACCTCTATGAAAATGGTATATTCTTACGGCATCTGTTGGACGTAACTTTTAACTTCAGTCTCTATTCTCACAAAAACAAGACCACGTCATTTAAATTGATCAACAATGCCTTTGCTATGCAACACTTGCTTACTTTGGCTTATAAGAACACCAAAAAAGCAACCATTAATTCCATGGATAGAAATGACCATTCAATCAAATCATGAGAGACTGCACATTAAAGGTTCCCTTGGGGTTAAGGGCTATAAGCAACATTCCACAGTGTTGGTTATACAAATTGAGGGTCAGAACCCATCCTCTTCTTATGAAATGAACAGGAGAGTGGCAACGGTGAGTTAGGGGCATTCTTTCATCTGTTTATGCAGTGTTCTCAATGAAAGGGAGAAACAGCAGAAAGCAGCTTACAATAGATGATGTGTCAAGAACCTCCTTGGAACATCGTTGGAACAACCTTGGAACATCGTTGAACATCCTTGGAACACCATTGGAACATCCTTGGAACAACATTGGAACATCCTTGGAACATCCTTGGAACATCGTTGGAACATCCTTGGAACACCATTGGAACATCCTTGGAACATCGTTGGAACATCGTTGTAACATCCTTGGAACATCGTTGGAACATCCTTGGAACATCCTTGGAACACCCTTGGAACATCCTTGGAACACCATTGGAACATCCTTGGAACACCCTTGGAACATCCTTGGAACATCCTTGGAACACCATTGGAACATCCTTGGAACATCCTTGGAACACCATTGGAACATCCTTGGAACACCATTGGAACATCCTTGGAACACCCTTGGAACACCATTGGAACATCCTTGGAACATCCTTGGAACATCCTTGGAACACCGTTGGAACATCCTTGGAACATCGTTGAACATCCTTGGAACATCCTTGGAACATCCTTGGAACATCCTTGGGACACCTTTGGAACATCCTTGGAACATCCTTGGAACATCGTTGAACATCCTTGGAACATCGTTGGAACATCCTTGGAACATTCTTGGAACATCCTTGGAACACCTTTGGAACATCCTTGGAACATCCTTGGAACACCGTTGGAACATCCTTGGAACACCGTTGGAACATCCTTGGAACATCCTTGGAACACCTTTGGAACATCCTTGGAACATCCTTGGAACACCTTTGGAACATCCTTGGAACATCCTTGGAACACCTTTGGAACATCCTTGGAACATCGTTGAAATCAAATCCAAATGTAAACTAAATGCTTCCCTCAACATAGAGGTGAGATGTTTTCAGATATTGGATTCCCTATCTGAACTTATGATTACTTATTAATGAAAAATAATAGTCTGCACATGAAAAATCAACATGCATATGAAAAATCTAATTACTTGTCCTCATAGGTATTCCATGACAGTATTTTGTATAGTGTAAAACAACCGATTTTAAAGTGTGGTGGGCTCTGTAGAAGTGCAAGGCGACTGCTATCTCTCAGGAGAAAGGGATGATGCACACATACAAGAAAGAAAGGATGAGGCACTAAATTATGAAGAGTGCTCGTGTTCCACAGCAATCAGAATTTGCATACCTTTCTGAGGAGTCCCTTAGATATTCTGTCTCTCTGTCTCTCCCTCCCTCTCCCTCTAGCTCTCTCTCTCTCATTCTCCTTCTCTCTCTCTCTCTCCCCACAACTCGTGCAACAGGAGAAGTATGATTAGTCTCAGTCCTATCCATCTGGAGGCAACACAACAATACAGAGTGGGCTCTGAGTGCATTAGGACCGGGGTGGGAGGCTGAGTACATTAGGACCGGGGTGGGAGGCTGAGTACATTAGGACCGGGGTGGGAGGCTGAGTACATTAGGACCGGGGTGGGAGGCTGAGTGCATTAGGACTAAGGCGGGAGGCTCACGCCCATTGGAACATGGCATCACTGAGCTAACTATGTTGGGTCACTGGGTAATGGTGGGCCGGCAGACTTCGGTGGTTTCTCTCAGAAGTGTTTCATCACAGTGGAGAGTTGCTGAGTTTGGCCACAGGTGGCCCTCCCAGCCTACACTTTGAAATGGAGATCATTGGCTGCAAGATGGATGTCAGCTTATAGTCAGTTAGCTAACATGAGGAGTCTGTGGCTACTTGTAAGTCTTACTCCTCTCTAACTGAGAAAGTTGCTTTTAGTCTTTGAGATAAATGTGTACACTTTTAGAATTATAATTATTTTAGTTTATACTTGAATTGTATGTTTTTGTAAGCTGGCTATAGCATGTCTGGTTCACAATAATTGTACAATTATTATAATAAGACCGTCACATACCACAGGCTTCTTTTATTTGACCATTTCCCTCATCCTTCTGTTTGAGGAGTTGTTTTCACAGTGATAAGAGGAAAACATCTCTTCAAGTCCAACCTCATTACTATCCTCCTGCCAAGCTCTGCAATCAGGGCTTTTATCATCAACGCCATTCATTTCTTTGTCCTAATGAATTATTTTTCAGTTCATGTTGAGAGCAACCCCAATTACTGGTCATTTCTACTTACTGCTTGGCTAGAGTTGAGTGTGAGTCATGAGATTCCTGTCTGGCTCTTTGATCCGGGTAAACAGAGCAGGCTAAGCTTGTTCTCCTGCCTGACATTAATGCTAATCACTCTTTAATTTTGGGTCCAGGGGATCCCAAACAAACTGTATTATAACAAGCATTAAAGTAACAAAAGAAGACAACAATTTTAGGCGGATTTTATTCAGATCAAATAGGGGAGAAATGTGTATACTTTTCATTTTATACAGTTTTAATTTACATGTTATTTTATTTAACCTTCATTTAAGCAAGGAAATCCCATTGAGACCTCTGTTACAAGGGAGCCCTGCATGTACACAATCATACGAATTCACAATATTTACAATTTCAACTCAATAAAAACATACAATATTTACAAGCAATTTAGTTACAGTATGCAATTTATAGGCATATTGAAAACCTTTAGGATAATGTCAACATTTCAGTTTGGGGACAAGTACAGTACCTTCTTTTTGCTTCTGCATTTACCTCAGTCCAAGTGCGGAGGACGTTTACGGTAGAACACGTGGAATAAATTGAAAACAGATAATGATTTGGCAAAAGCCAAGGCAATTTTTATATGCTAAGATTTGGTGGATCTATTATAATGGGATCATCGAGCACCCTGTCTACATGTAGCTTTTTTTGTATTTTTCTGTAAACTAACTCCTTCTGTGGCCCATGTTGTTGAATGCTTCCTTGAAGAAACACATTCTTTTATTACAGCACTATCATGCAGAGAGAGTTAAATCTCCCATGCATTAGTTTGAAAGCTCAATTTCCCCAGAGTGAGAGGAGCTATTTATACAGGTTCCTCGTTGACATCATTTCAAGGCAGCAGTATCATTACAGGGGAATTGTGTGTGATAGCCAAAATATAATATCTTAGTACTTTCATACTCTGATTAGAAGGATGTCTGAGGATTTTTATGACCACTGAGACAGGCCATGAGGGCAGATTCCATTATGTCTTCGTGACATTTGGAAAGACCTGCTCAATATATCTGCTCATTAGGATAAGGCTAGGTGGGAATTTCACAATTGTAAATTACCTTAAATCCCTGGATAGTTTTCACCCTAAGTGCTGTCCCAGAGGTTGTTAACACAGAAAGCTCAAAGTAAATAACATTTTCCATGTGAATGTCTGAGATTTAAAAGTCAGTAGAGTGAGAAGGTAATGTAGCATGGTGTTTTCAAGGCACATGTCAATCTGTTAAATCAACCGTTGTGTGTTGGTCAGTGAACTTTGATTTGTAAACTTTGTGATAGGAGGATAAAAGTATGATAAAGTTTGAAGGCCCACCAGGAGTAAGATTCCCTGTAGTTCTCAGAGAGTGGTTATTTTGATCTGGAATATCTATTAAAAGTCTGTCACTGTGGACATGAACCAGAGGGATCTCGGAATGTATTTCTGATTCAATTGAGAGCAAACTAAAATAAAACAATCTTAAAATGATATTCTGCAGTGGGTTGGGTTAGTCATTACAGCCTCAGAGCGGCAGGCTCCATGGTGGAAGCTAATGTTAATGTGGCCGCAAGAGTCTCTCTCTAATTAATAATGTGTGTATTCAGGGAACGGGCACAGAGATAGCAGCTCCTCCTAGAGAGAGAGCCTGGGTTTTATTCTGAGCCTCAGATCTGCTGTGGTGAACCAACGGTGACAGAGGGGATGGGGGGGGGGGGACAAAGGGAAGGAAGAGGAGGAGGATGAGTGGGAGGATAAGGGGGAGATGGTGATGTGTGTGTGCTGGAGTGGGAGATAGGGGTAGGGCAGGGGGCTGGTGTGGGGAACTGTAGGAGAGCTCAGTGTTTGAAGGAAATGCAGAGCTGGCCTCTCTGGTCTCCAGAGCTGGGGATTAAGGCGGGAGGCTCACGCCCCACACAAGGCTGGATACCAAGGGTCTGGATTCCAAGGGTCTGGATACCAAGGGTCTGGACTCCAAGAGTCTGGATTCCAAGGGTCTGGATTCGAAGGGTCTTGACACACACATGCATACACACACACACACACACACACACACACACACACACACACACACACACACACACACACACGCACAAAGAAAGTATTTTGCCTTCAAATCCATCTGGAGCTCATCATTAACTCTTTAAAAAGTTGACTGATTTGGGATGAACAAGTGGAATTGATTTGACTCAATGTGTTACTTGACTGTGCTCTTAAGGAGCCAGGGTTAACTGAAGGACAGACACAATGTTTCACAGCCAGGTGACAACAGCCCTGTGTAGTGTATGGCTAAAGGGTTCCAATTTGAATCAATGACACTTTACATTTATCCCTTTGCACTCAGTTAGTGACTGCATGTTGATTAATTGTAGAATGTGCTGTACTGCAGCAGCATGACTGGTTCACGGGTCTTTTGTCACTCTGGTTACTGCCCAGAGAGAAGCCACGTTAGCCTGCAGGTTTTCCATCTGTTAATGTTACCAGTGTTTCCTCTGGAAAAAATTGTAGCAGTGGGAGGAAAAGGTCGGGCCAAGAATGTTTATGTAGGACTGAGAAGCTCAGTTCTGGCAACTTTTTAAAAGGACATTCTACTCCAAAATGAATGAAAATAAATTTATGCTGATGTAACAGTATAACTTTAGACCATCCCCTCGCCCATACCCGGGCGCCAAACCAGGGACCCTCTGCACACATCAACAACAGTCACCCACGAAGCATCGTTACCCATCGCTCCACAAAAGCCACAGCCCTTGCAGAGAAAGGGGAACCACTACTTCAAGGTCTCAGAGCAAGTGACGTTAGCGTGCACCACCGCTAACTAGCTAGCCGTTTCACATCCATTACACTGACATCATCTAAAATAGAATTTCCACCTCCAGCATGCATGTAGACTATATCCATATTATCAGGTATGCTATTAGCAATAAGCATTATCACCTGTAGCCCAGCTGATGCAGCATAGTGGCTATAAATTCATAGGCTGAACAATGGGGTTGCCTATCTGCATTTACCCTATTGGGCTAATCTTTAGGAGAGTCCTACATAGGGTTGGATACCCACGATTCCCACAGGTGAGCTGCAACAAAAAAAACAGCTGGCGGGTGGAAGGAAAACATTTTTTAACCCGTGGAGTCGGCTCACGGTTCATGACAATTACTTTGCAGAAACGGTAACAGAAACATTTTAAATCAAGATAATACACTTTTTAAAAACCCAGGAACTTGTTGTGTAGCATTGTGTTGCGAATTCCATTCAGCGAGGAAGACACAAAGCTACAGCCATGCACGCACTGAGAGTGGAGATTCGGGAACTGTCTATTGTTTGTGGGGTGTTCAAAAGTTATAATTTGTCCACGCACAGAGCGTATGTTCCCTCTCTCCACATGAGAATAGGACACATTGCCAGGTTGACTTTCCCTGGATAGCCCAGCTCACGCGGAAATGACTAACATAGTCCTGACCGGAGAAAGAAAAGGAAAGGGTATAAGAAGTGAAAACCGGTGCTGCTCAAGTGAAATCCCCAGTTTGGAAGGACAACAACGTGGTAGATGGATACACAGCCTGCACAAAGTGAAATCCCCAGTTTGGAAGGACAACAACGTGGTAGATGGATACACAGCCTGCACAAAGTGAAATCCCCAGTTTGGAAGGACAACAACGTGGTAGATGGGTACACAACCTGCACAAAGTGAAATCCCCAGTTTGGAAGGACAACAACGTGGTAGATGGATACACAGCCTGCACAAAGTGAAATCCCCAGTTTGGAAGGACAACAACATGGTAGATGGGTACACAGCCTGCACAAAGTGAAATCCCCAGTTTGGAAGGACAACAACGTGGTAAATGGATACACAGCCTGCACAAAGTGAAATCCCCAGTTTGGAAGGACAACAACGTGGTAGATGGATACACAGCCTGCACAAAGTGAAATCCCCAGTTTGGAAGGACAACAACGTGGTAGATGGATACACAGCCTGCACAAAGTGAAATCCCAGTTTGGAAGGACAACAACATGGTAGATGGGTACACAGCCTGCACAAAGTGAAATCCCCAGTTTGGAAGGACAACAACGTGGTAGATGGATACACAGCCTGCACAAAGTGAAATCCCCAGTTTGGAAGGACAACAACGTGGTAGATGGATACACAGCCTGCACAAAGTGAAATCCCAGTTTGGAAGGACAACAACATGGTAGATGGGTACACAGCCTGCACAAAGTGAAATCCCCAGTTTGGAAGGACAACAACGTGGTAGATGGATACACAGCCTGCACAAAGTGAAATCCCCAGTTTGGAAGGACAACAACGTGGTAGATGGATACACAGCCTGCACAAAGTGAAATCCCCAGTTTGGAAGGACAACAACGTGGTAGATGGGTACACAGCCTGCACAAAGTGAAATCCCCAGTTTGGAAGGAGAACAACGTGGTAGATGGATACACAGCCTGCACAAAGTGAAATCCCCAGTTTGGAAGGACAACAACGTGGTAGATGGATACACAGCCTGCACAAAGTGAAATCCCCAGTTTGGAAGGACAACAACGTGGTAGATGGATACACAGCCTGCACAAAGTGAAATCCCCAGTTTGGAAGGACAACAACGTGGTAAATGGATACACAGCCTGCACAAAGTGAAATGCCCAGTTTGGAAGGACAACAACGTGGTAGATGGATACACAGCCTGCACAATTTCAAGCAGGTAGGCCTATTTGTTAATTATTACCATCTTTGCTGCCTATATTCGATTCTGGGAATTCCCTCCCTATGGCACTCATAACTTGAATGCGCCTTAGAGGAATATTTCTCTCGCAATGAGCACATAACAACAAGCCGACTCGGTAAATAGATCAACTATTCTATTATGGGGTTGTGTGTTTTTTCCATTCATTGTTCATTTTGTTAGCAGAGGAAAAGTAAATGTTCCTGCATCTTCAAAGTGAGCCTCGGCAGAAATATTTTTTTTGTGTTCAATATTTTTTGGGGGTAGCAGCAATGATTTTGCCTTGGTGCAGCACAGCTCAATGACTGCAGCAGAAACACTGAATGTTACCACCTTGGGTGGTGTGCCTCTGTGAGATGATACAATAATTCATTACATCGCTGTTTAATTGATCAGCACTGCAGCATTTCCTAGAGGGCCACCCACATTCAATCAATGGCTTCTGTTTGACAGAGCAGCATGACAATCTGAATGCACAGCAGTCTCTTTCAAGGACAAACGTGTGGCATTGTATCCCCCTGCATATTGTTGCACACACCACGAGTATGTGACTGCTGCACACAGTACAATACCCCTGGGTGGGAGCAGAGGCACAGTCTGCTTAGCATTTCATATGATGGTTTTCTAGGCCTGGCCCAACCGGCCAGCCCAACCCCCGACCTTACTTTTATCAACACTACGTAAAAAAAATAATATATTGTCTTCTCAGGAATTCAGTCTTCTTTGTGTTTCTAACCACATCCCATATTCTGTCACACACTAAGAGCTGTTGTGATGACATCATGTAGGTCTGATGATGCGATTGGAAGTTAACTCAACACTAATGCTATTGGTTACAACTCAGATTATCACATGGAGCTTGGACAAAACATCTCTGTTAATCGAAAGGATACTCAGACCTTTTATCCATGGAAAAACAGAAACTCACCCCCCCAACCTAAATGACATTAAGTTGCACTTTTCTGGGGAACCAAATGTAGTCTCTTGCACTTGGTGGGAATGTCCTGCCAAGGGCTAGGGGTGGGAGCTCAGGATGTACCCTGCTCTTTGAAAATGCAAAGCATGGGCATTTCTCTAGATAATGTTATAAATTACTCCCATGCCAGCCAGTCACTGACGCTGTCTGAATCACAGAGACCAAGTCATCATCTCTCCCACTACAGTCTCAGTGTGTCTGCTATTCATCATGACTTTATCTTTATAGCCAGAAGACATCTGACTATTATCTACTGTAGAAAGGTCCTTACATGTAGTGTGGGACTACTGCCCTGGGGATTTACTTTAATACTGCATCACTTTTACAACTTGACTTTCAGGAATCTCTAAAATGTGTTTATTTTTTTAGTCCAAGCATGGACATATAAATGTGTTTATTATAACTTCTAGCAAGGACATATAAATGTGTTTATTACTTGTCCTATCAAGGACATATAAATGTGTTTATTACTTGTCCTATCAAGGACATATAAATGTGTTTATTATAACTTCTAGCAAGGACATATAAATGTGTTTATTATAACTTCTAGCAAGGACATATAAATGTGTTTATTATTCGTCAAAGGACATATAAATGTGTTTATTATTCGTCAAAGGACATATGAATGTGTTTATTATTCGTCAAAGGACATATAAATGTGTTTATTACTTGTCCTAGCAAGAACATATAAATGTGTTTATTATAACTTCTAGCAAGGACATATAAATGTGTTTATCATAACTTCTAGCAAGGACATATAAATGTGTTTATTATAAATTCTAGCAAGGACATATAAATGTGTTTATTATAAATTCTAGCAAGGACAAATAAATGTGTTTATTATTCGTCAAAGGACATATAAATGTGTTTATTATAAATTCTAGCAAGGACATATACATGTGTTTATTATAAATTCTAGCAAGGACATATAAATGTGTTTATTATAAATTCTAGCAAGGACATATAAATGTGTTTATTATAAATTCTAGCAAGGACATATAAATGTGTTTATTATAAATTCTAGCAAGGACATATAAATGTGTTTATTATTCGTCAAAGGACATATAAATGTGTTTATTACTTGTCCTAGCAAGGACATATAAATGTGTTTATTACTTGTCCTAGCAAGGACATATAAATGTGTTTATTACTTGTCCTAGCAAGGACATATAAATGTGTTTATTATTCATCGAAGGACATATAAATGTGTTTATTATTCATCGAAGGACATATAAATATGTTTTTTACTCGTCAAAGTACATATAAATGTGTTTATTTGTCATCCTAGCAAGGACATATAAATGTGTTTATTATTCATCGAAGGACATATAAATATGTTTATTATTCGTCAAAGTACATATAAATGTGTTTATTTGTCATCCTAGCAAGGACATATAAATGTGTTTATTTGTCATCCTAGCAAGGACATATAAATGTGTTTATTATTCATCCTAGCAAGGACATATAAATGTGTTTATTATTCATCCTAGCAAGGACATATAAATATGTTTATTATTCGTCAAAGGACATATAAATGTGTTTATTTGTCATCCTAGCAAGGACATATAAATGTGTTTATTATTCATCCTAGCAAGGACATATAAATGTGTTTATTATTCATCCTAGCAAGGACATATAAATATGTTTATTATTCGTCAAAGGACATATAAATGTGTTTATTAGTCGTCCTAGCATGGACATATAAATGTACAGTTTTGCTCTACACTGCGAAACTATCTTCCTGAGCCGACTGCGACAACTTAACAACTTGCCTGCAAACGCTGAGATAATATTACATTTCCAAACATAAAAACTGTCCAGGGATCCAGGGAATTTGGATTTGATGCAAAACAGGCTGCTACTTTGGATCATGTAAAAAGACCTGTGAAACTGCCCAGGGAGACGTGACTAAGCCTGGGGGACCAGAGGAAGTGGTGGAGGGGGTCGATGATGGTCTGTTCCCATGGTTACTGCTTTGGGTTGGGCACTCTAGGGTTTTTGGAGGGGTGCGACCGACCTGTCTCTTTGATGACTCGATGGAGAGTTGCTATCTGGCAGAACGATGGGACTGAGGCCTGGCCACATCACTGGTCCAGGTGTGGGAGAGGAGCTAATGCACCAACACTACCCAGCCACTCAGTAGTCAAGCTGTGGAGGGGGCCACTGATCACTCCCCCAGCCACTCAGTAGGCAAGCTGTGGAGGGGGCCACTGACCACTCCCCCAGCCACTCAGTAGGCAAGCTGTGGAGGGGGCCACTGACCACTCTCCAGCCACTCAGTAGTCAAGCTGTGGAGGGGGCCACTGACCACTCCCCCAGCCACTCAGTAGTCATGCTGTGAAGGGGGCCACTGACCACTCCCCAGCCACTCATTAGTCAAGCTGTGGAGGGGGCCACTGTACCCAGAGGAACATAGAGGAGGACACCCTCTCTCTATCTCACTTCTGATTAACTTAAGGAAGCCTGATGTCCAGTACTTAAGTCACACTATGGGAATTCTTTCACTGTAGGCTGAATGAAGCAAGGCTTGCCCACCTTTAAGCTCTTTCACCATATTGAAGCAAGGCCTGCCCACCTTTAAGCTCTTTCACCATATTGAAGCAAGGCTTGCCCACCTTTAAGCTATTAAGTGAATTACTGTAAAGCTTTTGCAGTGGTTCAGAAAGTTGGGCTTCCAGGAATTAAATTTGCTGCATTAAGTTAGGATTCAGATACACTAGTTAGTATGTACTCCGTGTTCTGGAGTTCTTCACTAGTTAGTATGTACTCTGTATTCTGGGGTTCTACACTAGTTAGTATGTACTCTGTGTTCTGGGGTTCTACACTAGTTAGTATGTACTCCTTGATCTGGATTTTTTGAGTTGCATCCTGTTGAGTTAGCATCCTGTTACAATCCTCTGATCATATGTGGTTTTCATTGTTATTCTACACATACAGAACTGCTCTGTAATGAGACCATCAGGCTGCAATTAGGAGAAAGCCTTGCATTGACTGGTAGTAAGTACAGTTGAAGTCGGAAGTTTACATACACTTAGGTTGGAGTCATTCAAATTTGTTTTTCAACCACTACACACATTTCTTGTTAAAGGTAGGCCTTGAAATACATCCACAGGTACACCTCCAATTGACTCAAATTATGTCAATTAGCCTATCAGAAGCTTTTAAAGCCATTACATAATTTTCAGGAACTTTCCAAGCTGTTTTAAGGCACAGTCAAGTTAATTTATGTAAACTTCTGATCCACTGGAATTGTGATACAGTGAATTATAAGTGAAATAATCTGTCTGTCTAAAGAATTGTTGGAAAAATTACTTGTGTCATGCACAAAGTAGATGTCCTAATCGACTTGCCAAAACTATAGATTGTTAAAGTCAGTGCCTCTTTGCTTGACATCCTGGGAAAGTCAAAAGAAATCAGCAAGACCTCAGAAAAAATTGTACACCTCCATAAGTCTGGTTCATCGTTGGGAGCAATTTCCAAACGCCTGAAGGTACCACGTTCATTTGTACAAACAATTGTGCGCAAGTATAAACACCATGGGACCACGCAGCCATCACACCACTATGGAAGGAGACACATTCTGTCTCATAGAGAGTAATGTACTTTGGTGCAAAATATGCAAATCAATCCCAGAACAACAGTAAAGGACCTTGTGAAAATGCTGGAGGAAACAGGTACAGAAGTATCTTTATCCACAGTAAAATGATAATTTTATCTACATAACCTGAAAGGCCGCTTTTAGAAATAAAAGCTTAAATAAATTATTCTCTCCTATTACTCTGACATGTCACATTCTTAAAATAAAGTGGGGGTCCTAACTGACCTAAGACAGGGAATTTTTACTAGGATTAAATGTCAGTTATTGTGAAAAACTGAGTTTAAATGTATTTGTCCAAGGTGTATGTAAACTTCCGACTTCAACTGTACATGACTGACAGCTGTGCTGGGGGAAAAGTCGTTCTGAAAGCCCCCAACCGTTGGGAGGAAAATATGATCAAACCCCCGCTAGTGAGGGGTCCACAGCGGGAAAATCCCAGTACGCCACACCTGCAGAGTTAGACAATGTCTGACAAAGCCCCCTCCCTAGCCTTACACCCTGCATCCCCACCTCTGCCCTAATGTTACCCTCCACCCCCATCTCTGCATTTAGAATGCCCTAATCCTGTCCTTCACCCCCACCTCTGCATTTAGCATGATCCCACCCTCCTAACTCCTCATTCTGATTGCCGATAGGGAGAAATAACCATGTTCACAATTATGTTAATGTCTTCAGAAAGTATTCCTACCCCTTGACTTTATCTAAATTTTGTCGCTGGTTGAAAACTTTTCTGCCCCTCCCAAAAGATAGAATTTGTAGATAATTGGCCCTCTTTCTGGGACTCACCCACAAACAGGACCAAGCCTGGCCTGCTGAGGAGTGACGGACTCACCGTCACTGAGGAGTGACGGTGCTCTCATCTTATCTACCAACATAGACAGGGCTCTAACTCCTCTAGCTCCACAATGAAATAGGGTGCAGGCCAGGCAGCAGGCTGTTAGCCAGCATGCCAGCTTAGTGGAGTCTGCCACTAGCACAGTCAGTGTAGTCAGCTCAGCTATCCCCATTGAGACCGTGTCTGTGCCTCGACCTGGGTTGGGCAAAACTAAACATGGCGGTGTTCGCCTTAGCAATCTCACTAGGATAAAGACCTCCTCCATTCCTGTCATTATTGAAAGAGATCGTGATACCTCACATCTCAAAATAGGGCTTCTTAATGTTAGATCCCTTACTTCAAAGGCAATTATAGTCAATGAACTAATCACTGATCATAATCTTGATGTGATTGGCCTGACTGAAACATGGCTTAAGCCTGATGAATTTACTGTGTTAAAGGAGGCCTCACCTCCTGGATACACTAGTGACCATATCCCCCGTGCATCCCGCAAAGGCGGAGGTGTTGCTAACATTTACGATAGCAAATTTCAATTTACAAAACAAAAAATGATGTTTTCGTCTTTTGAGCTTCTAGTCATGAAATCTATGCAGCCTACTCAATCACTTTTTATAGCTACTGTTCACAGGCCTCCTGAGCCATATACAGCGTTCCTCATTGAGTTCCCTGAATTCCTATCGGACCTTGTAGTCATAGCAGATAATATTAAAATTTTTGGTGGCTTTAATATTCACATGGAAAAGTCCACATACCAACTCCAAAAGGCTTTCGGAGCCATCATCGACTCAGTTGGTTTGGTCCAACATGTCTCTGGACCTACTCACTGTCACAGTCATACTCTGGATCTAGTTTTGTCCCATGGAATAAATGTTGTGGATCTTAATGTTTTTCCTCATAATCCTAGACTATCGGACCACCATTTTATTACGTTTGCAATTGCAACAAATAATCTGCTCAGAACCCAACCAAGGAGCATCAAAAGTCTATAAATTCACAGACAACACAAAGATTCCTTGATGCCCTTTCAGACTCTCTCTGCCTACCCAAAAATCAGTTAACACCCTAACTGAGGATCTCAATGTAACCTTGCGCAATACTCTAGATGCAGTTGCACCCCTAAAAACTAAAAACATTTCTCATAAGAAACTAGCTCCCTGGTATACAGAAAATACCAGAGCTCTGAAGCAAGCTTCCAGAAAATTGGAACGGAAATGGCGCCACACCAAACTGGAAGTCTTCCGACTAGCTTGGAAAGACAGTACCGTGCAGTATCGAAAAGCCCTTACTGTTGCTCGATCATCCTATTTTTCCAACTTAATTGAGGAAAATGAGAACAACCCGAAATGTATTTTTGATACTGTCGCAAAGCTAACCAAAAAGCAGCATTCCCCAAGTGAGGATGGCTTTCACTTCAGCAGGAATACATTCGTGAACTTCTTTGAGGAAAAGATCATGATTATTAGAAAGCAAAATACGGACTCCTCTTTAAATTTGCGTATTCCTTCAAAGCTCAGTTGTCCTGAGTATGCACAACTCTGCCAAGACCTAGGATCAAGAGAGACACTCAAGTGTTTTAGTACTATATCTCTTGAAACAATTATGAAAATAATCATGGCCTCTAAACCTTCAAGCTGCATACTGGCCCTATTCCAACTAAACTACTGAAAGAGCTGCTTCCTGTGCTTGGCCCTCCTATGTTGAACATAATAAACGGCCCTCTATCCACCAGATGTGTACCAAACTCACTAAAAGTGGCAGTAATAAAGTCTCTCTTGAAAAAGACAAACCTTGACCCAGAAAATATATTGAATCTTCCATTCCTCTCAAAAATTTTTGAAAAGGCTTACGCTCAGCAACTCACTGCCTTCCTGAAGACACACAATGTATACGAAATGCTTCAGTCTGGTTTTAGACCCCATCATAGCACTGAGACTGCACTTGTGAAGGTGGTAAATTACCTTTTAATGGCATCAGACCGAGGCTCTGCATCTGTCCTCGTGCTCCTAGACCTTAGTGCTGCTTTTGATACCATCGATCACCACATTCTTTTGGAGAGATTGGAAACCCAAATTGGTCTACATGGACAAGTTCTGGCCTGGTTTAGATCTTATCTGTCGGAAAGATATCAGTTTGTGTCTGTGAATGGTTTGTCCTCTGACAAATCAACTGTAAATTTTGGTGTTCCTCAAGGATCCGTTTTAAGACCACTATTGTTTTCACTATATATTTTACCTCTTAGGGATGTCATTCAAAAACATAATGTTAACTTTCACTGCTATGCGGATGACACACAGCTGTACATTTCAATGAAACATGGTGAAGCCCCAAAATTGAAGCCTGTGTTTCAGACATAAGGAAGTGGATGGCTGCAAACGTTCGACTTTTAAACTCAGACAAAACAGAGATGCTTGTTCTAGGTCCCAAGAAACAAAGTGATCTTCTGTTGAATCTGACAATTAATCTTAGTGGTTGTACAGTCGTCTCAAATAAAACTTTGAAGGACCTCGGCGATACTCTGGACCCCGATCTCTCTTTTGACGAACATATCAAGACTGTTTCAAGGACAGCTTTTTTCCATCTACGTAACATTGCAAAAATCTGAAACTTTCTGTCCAAAAATTATGCAGAAAAATGTATCCATGCTTTTGTTACTTCTAGGTTAGACTACTGCATTGCTGTACTTTCCGGCTGCCTGGATAAAGCACTAAATAAACTTCAGTTAGTGCTAAATACGGCTGCTAGAATCCTGAATAGAACCAAACATTTTTTATCATATTACTCCAGTGCTAGCCTCCCTACACTGGCTTCCTGTCAAGGCAAGGGCTGATTTCAAGGTTTTACTGCTAACCTACAAAGCATTACATGGGCTTGCTCCTACCTATCTCTCTGATTTGGTCCTGCCGTACATACCTACACGTACGCTACGGTCACAAGACACAGGCCTCCTAATTGTCCCTAGAATTTCTAAGCAAACAGCTGGAGGCAGGGCTTTCTCCTATAGAGCTCCATTTTTATGGAATGGTTTGCCTACCCATGTGAGAGACACAAACTCGGTCTCAACCTTTAAGTCTTTCCTGAAGACTCATCTCTTCAGTGGGTCATATGCTTGAGTGTAGTCTGGCCCAGGAGTGTGAAGGTGAACGGAAAGGCTCTGGAGCAACGAACCGCCCTTGCTGTCTCTGCCTGGCCGGTTCCCCTCTTTCCACTGGGATTCTCTGCCTCTAACCCTATTACAGGGGCTGAGTCACTGGCTTACTGGTGCTCTTTCATGCCGTCACTGATGTGATCTTCCTGTCTGGGTTGGCGCACCCCCCTTGGGTTGTGCCGTGGCGGAGATCTTTGTGGGCTATACTCGGCCTTGTCTCAGGATGGTAAGTTGGTTATTGAAGATATCCCTCTAGTGGTGTGGGGGCTGTGCTTTGGCAAAGTGGGTGGGGTTATATCCTTCCTGTTTGGCCCTGTCCGGGGGTATCATTGGATGGGGCCACAGTGTCTCCTGACCCTTCCTGTCTCAGCCTCCAGTATCTATGCTGCAGTAGTTTATGTGTTGGGGGGGCCTAGGGTCAGTTTGTTATATCTGGAGTACTTCTCCTGTCTTATCCGGTGACCTGTGTGAATTTAAGTATGTTCTCTTGAATTCTCTCTTTCTCTCTTTCTTTCTCTCTCTCTCGGAAGACCTGAGCCCTAGGACCATGCCTCAGGACTACCTGGCATGATGACTCCTTGCTGTCCCCAGTCCACCTGCTGCTGCTCCAGTTTCAACTGTTCTGCCTGCGGCTATGGAATCCTGACCTGTTCACCGGACGTGCTACCTGTCCCAGACCTGCTGTTTTCAACTCTCTAGAGACAGCAGGAGTGGTAGAGATACTTTTAATGATCAGCTATCAAAATCCAATTGACATTTACTCCTGAGGTGCTGACTTGCTACACCTTAGACAACTACTGTGATGAATATTATTTGACCATGCTGGTCATTTATGAACATTTGAACATCTTTGCCATGTTCTGTTATAATCTCCACCCAGCACAGCCAGAAGAGGACTGGCCACCCCTCATAGCCTGGTTCCTCTCTAGGTTTCTTCCTAGGTTTTTCCTAGCCAACGTGCTTCAACACCTGCATTGCTTGCTGTTTGGGGTTTTAGGCTGGGTTTCTGTACAGCACTTTGAGATATCAGCTGATGTACGAAGGGTTATATAAATACATTTGATTTGATTTGTTACAACCTGATTTCAAAATGAATTAAACTTAGATTTTGTGTCACTGGCTAACACACAAGGTGAAAGTGGAATTATGTTTTTAGATTTTTTAAAACAAATTAATTAAAAATGGAAAGCTGAAATGTTTTAAGTCAGTAAGTTTTCAACCCTTTTGTCATTCCTAACTCAGTTGCCGCAGAGGATCGAAACCGCTCAGGGATTTCACGATGAGGCCAATGGTGACCTTAAAATTGTTACAGAGTTGAATGGCTGTGATAGAAGAAAACAATGGATCAGTAACACTGTAGTTACTCCACAATTCTAACATAAATGACAGAGTGAAAAGAATGAAGAGTGTACTGAATAAAAATATTCCAAAACATGCATCCTGTTTGCAACAAGGCACTAATGCAATACTGCAAAAAAAGTGGCAAAGAAATGAACTTTTTGTCCTGAATACAACTTGTTATGTTTGGGACACAATACATCACTGAGTACCACTCTCCAAATTTTCAAGCATGGTGGTCGCTGCATCATGTTATGGGTATTCTTGTCATCGGAAAGGACTAGAGAGTTTTTAAAAGTAAAAAAAAAATTAAAATGGAATAGAGCTTAGCACAGGCAAAATCCAAGAGGAAAACCTGGATTTGAGACAAATTCACCTTACAGAAGGACAAAACACAAGGCCAAATATACACTGGAGTTGCTTACCAAGACGCCATTGAATGTTCCTGAGTGGCCTAGTTACAGTTTTGACTTAAATTGGCTCAAATCTATGGCAATACTTGAAAATGGCTACTGTGGCAATGATCAACAACCAACTTGACAGAGTTTGAAGAGTTTTAAAAACAGTAATGTGCAAATATTGAACAATTCAGTTGTGCAAAGCACTTAAAGACTTAACCAGAAAGACTCACAGCTGTAATCGCTGCCAAAGGGGATTTTAACATTTGCATGTATTTTACATGTATTGAGTGAAAACTTAGGGAAATTAGATATTTCTGTATTTAATTTTCAATAAGTTTGCAAACATTTCTGAAAACCTGTTTTCACTTTGTCATTATGGGGTATTGTGTGTAGATGGGTGAGAAATCAGGCTGTAACACAACAAAATGTGGAATAATTTAAGAGTTATGAATACTTTCTGAAGGCACTGTAAATGAAGTGTGTTGCAGCGTGTCACATGGCAATGGAGATATAATAGGTCCCCCTTAAGCAAGGGAGGTTCTTCAAACACAATTATCTGTGGAGGCGTCAGTTATGGGAGAGATGGGTTGAAGACTGTCCCTGACGCTCGCTCAGACTCTCCTGGCAGAGATAAAGAGAGCTAGAGAGAGAGAGAGAGAGAGAACAGAAAGAGATGGTTAGAATGAGCTTGTCCATCTTGCCCATCAGGTTGTGCTCAGAAATGACAAGTTATTGAGTTTGGGATTAGGGGCACCTTTTGCAAGGTTAGATCTGCTGACCCTGCTCAACCCCTGACGGATAGCAACAATGGCATTTACAGCGCCGGTGCCAAGGGTGCTGCCATTCAGTAATGAGATGTGGAACCATCTGCTGTGCCATCATTGGGACACTGTATGCTACCCTGGGTGATTAACACTCAAGGCACAAATTTACAAAGTAACTGCCAGTTTGCACCCGTATTCTGTAATTTCGCCTCTTTGGTTTAGCTGTCATTGTAAATGTTTCCGTCGGTGCTCTGTAACCAAACCAAATAAATGATTTCCCCCCAGGGAAAATAAGTACATTCCAGCACCAAAGGGGCGGGAAAAAGTTTTTAGCATATTAAGTCAATTTGTGGTATGTTATTAACATAATGACGCAGCAATGCAATATTCTTCATACGTATCTTCTCTTCTCTTCAAGATAAATATGTACTGGAATAATTAGTGTGGACTTTTCGTTAAGCATTACATAACATATTAAGAGCAATATGCAAATACTGAACATGTAATGAGCAAGGAAAATGCCCTATATTCATAAGAACACTGGCTAAGATCCTCATACTATAACTCACCATTATGCAACATGTAATGAACCCAAATCAATGTATCACCCTTTTCCTGAAGTGCTTTCCAAAAAATGGTGCATCTTCAAACTTCTAAACAGGCTATAACTCACAGAATAAGTCACATGTAACCTGAGGCTAAGATTGCTTTTCTCATTGCCAGGCTGCTGATCTTGGTGTTGGCAGGAGTTGGTGAAGGGAAGTGCCATGAACTAAATGCCTTACTGGGCAAACACTTAAATGTTACACTTATCGGGTAGGGCAATTTTAATTCTAAGATTCGGAAGTATTGGATACTGCATTGGATGTTTAGCAGAGGGAAACTGCTGCACCACAATTAGTGTTAAAAAGCCATTGACATTTGACAAATTCTGCCCATGTGGAACACATAAGTAGACGATTTCAAAAGTACAGCATTAGGAATGCAGTTTAACAAGTACATAGACATCAACATTGTAATATCCACAGCACTCTGTGTACAGTGTATTCCAGACTGCTAAATTAATGTCATTACAGTGATTACAATCCTGGCTGTATAGGTTTCTGCATATGTTCGTAATAATAATAATACACACACAATCTTTAGAACACCTACTCATTCAAGGGTTTTCTTAATTGCTTTACTATTTTCTACATTGTAGAACAATAGTGAAGACATCAAAACTATGAAATAACATATATGGAATCATGTAGTATCCAAAAAAGTGTTAAAAAAATCCAAATATATTTTATATTTGAGATTCTTCAAATAGCCACCCTTTGCCTTGATGACAGCTTTGCACACTCTTGGCATTCTCTTAACCAGCTTCATGAGGTAGTCACCTGGAATGCAGTTCAATTAACAGGTGTGCCTTCTTAAAAGTTAATTTGTGGAATTTCTTTCCTTCTTAATGTGTTTGAGCCAGTCAGTTGTGTTGTGACAAGGTGGGGGTGGTATACAGAAGATAACGCTATTTGGTAAAAGACCAAGTCCATATTTTGGCAAGAACAGCTCAAATAAGCAAAGAGAAAAGGCAGCCCATTATTATTTTAAGATTTGAAGGCTAATCAATGTGGAAAAGTTGCAAAAACCATCAAGTGCTATGATGAAACTGTTTCTCATGAGGACCACCACAGGAATGGAAGACCCAGAGTTACCTCTGCTGCAGAGGATAAGTTCATTAAAGTTGGCAGCCTCAGAAAATGCAGCCCAAATAAATGCTTCACAGAGTTCAAGTAACAGACACATCTCAACATCAACTGTTCAGAGGAGACTGCGTGAATCAGGCCTTCATGGCATCATTGCTGCAAAGAAACCACTCCTTAAGGACATCAATAATAAGAGACTTGCTTGGGCCAAGAAACACGAGCAATGGACATTAAACCGGTAGAACTTTGTCCTTTGGTCTGGAGTCCAAATTGGAGATATTTGGTTCCAACCGCCGTGTCTTTGTGAGACGAGGTGTGGGTGAATGGATGATATCCGCATGTGTATTTTGCACCGTAAAGCATGGAGAAGGAGGTGTTATGGTATGGGGGTGCTTTGCTGGTGACACTGTCTGTGATTTATTTAGAATTCAAGGCACACTTAACCAGCATGGCTACCACAGCATTCTGCAGCAATACACCATCCCATCTGGTTTGGGCTTATCATTTGTGACTATCATCTGTTTTTCAACAGGACAATGACCCAACACACCTCCAGGCTGTGTAAGGGCTATTTGACCAAGAAGGAGAGTGATGGATTGCTGCATCAGATGACATGGCCTCCACAATACACCGACCTCAACCATATAGAGATGGTTTGGGATAAGTTGGACCGCAGAGTGATGGAAAAGCAGCCAGCAAGTGCTCAGCATATGTGGGAACTTCTTCAAGACTGTTGGAAAAGCATTCCAGGTGAAGCTGGTTGAGATAATGCCAAGAGCGTGCAAAGCTGTCATCAAGGCAAAGGGTGGCTACTTGAATCTCAAATATAAAATGTATTTTGATTTGTTTACCACTCTTTGGGGGGTTACTACATGATTCCATATGTATTATTTCATAGATTTTATGTCTTCACTATTATTCTACAATGTAGAAAATAGTAAAATAAAGAAAAACCCTTGAATGAGTAGGTGTTCTAAAACTTTTGACCGGTAGTGTATGTATATACTGAGTATGTTATATTATATTATATTATATCTGTTGATTCATGGGGTTCACCATATTCCAATCTGAACCAGGATCAATATAAAACAATGTTATATTACGTACAGTAGCCAATTTATCACTGACCCTAGATCTGTTGATTCATGGGGCTCACCATAGAAAAAGAGAAACGGTGTTGTTCCAAGGTTCAGGAACCTTAAAACACACCCACACAGAGATGCGCTTCCTCTAATTAAACCTAATGCAGGTGAAATGTATTCAACCGGGTACTCCCGCCACCATGAGCCAAATTACTCATGAATTAGGGATGAAGCATGAATGTAAATAGCTGGGTGGATGGTGAGATATACTTACATCGACTGTGAATGTTTTGATATGCAAATTCTGGAGGTAAGAGAACACAATAGACTGAACAGATGTTGTGAGCTAAATCGAGACTGCTAGCACCATTTGTTCATGTTGCGGTGGTACCTTATATCAGCTTAAGGTAGCTGTGTTAACAGCTCTTTGGACCTGTTATTACAACCTGCGAGCAATCACATTAAAACAAAAGCAGGGGATGAGTCTTTTGGTTGTTCTAATTGGCCCCAGTGGAGTGCTCTATTACAGATGCACAGTGCATTGAGATATTGCTGCACATAGGTGAGATTTTATTCATGTAAATAGGAGCAGATTAGCGACTCCAAACATACTTTCTGCAAATTCAAACATTTACTTAAAACACTCATTAATGAAATTCAGCATCTAGAAAATCATGAATGTAGAAAAACTTAGTGGCCTATAATTAGCCACCTTCAAAAGTACATGAGGCTTCTGGCTACTCAGTCATTAATTCCTTCCCCAGTTCCCTAGTGGATCTGGTGCACATTTTAAACTGATTAAATCACCACGTTCATTTCAGCGCTCCGGCAGACTTGGAATTAAAATTTGTGAAAGCAGTTCATTGGAAGGGATATGCTGTAGAGGACAAAAATGTATACCATTGCAGGAATATTTACAATACAGGAAATGGTATGTATTGGAACAAGGCAAAGACCACAATCGAAAGATAAACATAAACAATTATAAACAATACGCGCATAACTTTGTGAATCAGAAAAAGGAAACAATGAGATGTTGGTTTTCTCCCCCATATCTATCTGAAATAGATAATCTGTCCCTGAACATATGGAGGGATTTACTTTCAGTCAAATGGTTCAACAAATCAGATGGCAAAAATGCTTAGGACGATTGTACCTGATATATGAACATGAGAAACAGAACTGAACAAAGCAAATACTGTATATGGATATGGTAGACGACACATTGTATAATTGGTCACACTTTATTTGGAGAGTCCAGATAGTCCATCTGTAAATGTTATTTTTTTTTGTGCGATGGCAAGTTAAAACCATATAGGTCTCTTACCAGCCAATATAGATAACATGTGTACAATGCCAGCCAGTATAGATTATACATTTACAATTACAGCCATTCTAGATAACATGTTTACAATGCCAGCCAGTATAGGTAACATGTTTACAATGCCAGCAAGTATAGGTAACATGTTTACAATGCCAGCCAGTATAGGTAACATGTTTACAATGCCAGCCAGTATAGGTAACATGTTTACAATGCCAGCCAGTATAAATAACATGTTTACAATGTCGGCCAGTATAGGTAACATGTTTACAATGTCGTCCAGTATAGATAACATGTTTACAATGCCAGCCAGTATAAATAACATGTTTACAATTCTGTTCAATATAGATAACATGTTTACAATTCCAGCCAGTATAGATAACAAGTTTACAATGCCAGCAAGACTAGATAACATTTTTACATAAGAGGAACATTTAATTTGATTGTTAATTGTTGTCAGCTTGTACAAGCATGTTTTTGCTCGTGTGACTGAATTTGACTAATTACAATGTCAGATATTCAATACAAAGGCCAAGTCAAGCTGCAAAATATGTCATGTCGGAACGGTTCAAACAAGCATCACCTCTAATAAACTTCTGTTCTGTTACAACTGTTATTTCCCCTCTCCTCAGAACCTTGAAAAAAATAACACAGAACATGAAGGTAGATAGTCACACATTGTTAACAATGCAAAATGCATTCCAAAAATGAACACACTGGTTTGCATGTCTTATTCAACATTTCTTTATTAATTTATTGTATTGTGTCTCTAAAGGAAAGTGAATAAATGGGAACACTTGCAGCTCCACAATAGGGCTCCTTATTACAAATGAATTACAGCACATATACACGGAGTGCACAAAACATTAAGAACACCTACTCTTTCCATGACAGATTGACCAAGTGAATCCAGGTGAAAGCTATGATCCCTTAATGATGTCACTTGTTAAAACCACTTCAATCAGTGTAGATGAAGGTGAGGAGACAGGTTAAAGAAGGAGTTATAAGCCTTCAGACAATTGAGACATGGATTGTGTATTTGCGCCATTCAGAGGGTGAATGGGCACGACAAAAGATTCAAACCTTTCAACGGGATATGGTAGTAGGTTCCAGGCGCACAGATTTGTGTCAAGAACTGCAACGCTGCTAAGTGTTTCACACTCAATAGTTTCCACTTGTGGTCCACCACCCAAAGGACACCCAGGCAACTTGACAAAACTGTGGGAAGCATTGGAGTCAACATGGGCCAGCATCCCTGTAGAATGCTTTCGAAACCTTTTAGAATCTATGCCCGACGAAAGGAAGGTGTTCTTAATGTTTTTTTACACTCAGTTTATATTACAGCTGTGTTTTTATATAGCCATCTACCTGATGTCCTTACAAAGTCCCCAGTGGCAGGATGTTTCTATCATTGTTTTTCCTTTGCAGATCTGTTTGTGTACAGTAAAAGCAAAGCTTGTGCCACGTTCTGCAAAGACATCACACTCATGATAGGTGGGAGTAAAAGCTACGTGTAAAAATGTGCATTTTTGATTTAGGTTTATAAACAGTGAGAAGCAAAGCAATGCATCCTATCAATGTAATTTGAAACGGTGCTAAACAGTGCAGTTTTGCAACTTCAACACATTTTGCATTTCTCATACACCTTCACTCAAACTCTATGTGACTGACCGGCTTCATTCGGTCTTGTGTAGCAAAATTTTAAGTGGTGTTTTTTACATTGGATAAAAGTAGAGACTTAGAGCTAGAAAATTGTATATCATACACTACAGGTGAGGAACAATGGGAAAGTAGTTCTGCATTGAAAGTTGATAAACTTGTAACCTCACTTTTTTGAAAGTGGCCTTTGAATCTTTTGGTTCACATACTGGAGAGCTCGTCTTTGTCTACAACCATTCAGCATCGTTCACACCCTCTTAAGCTTTGGCCCCACCCATTTCTTTAAAGATTGCACATGTGAGACCATGTACTAAACAACCAAAGATTTCAATACTAAAGGCTTGTTTATACTATGGGTGTGTTCGTGAATTTAATCTGGAGAGCCAGAGTGTGCTCTGGGCGTTCATAAACTCAGAGGTTTGTCAGATTGTCCGTTTGTCGGAGCGTTCAGAGCACAAACTGGACACTTTGGCCGAGGAGTAGGCTTGATCCGAGCGTTCTGTCCTAACAACAGCAGTCAAGCACACAAGCTAACTGGCTAACGTTGGCTAGCTTGCGAGCCACTTCCAGACACAAATGAGAGAACAGCTCAATCTGACCATTTTACTCACCCTAGCAGAGCTGGTTAGGCTGTGTTTATGTTATCCAAAGCGTTGGTGACTGCAACTGTGCTTCTGGCAAACATCTTATTACACTGTTTTGCAGCTATCTACTCTGAAATCGGAGGAGTTAGATAGCCAGAGCGAATTTACGAAAGCACCCGAATGTTCATTTTGCACACACAACAACTATACCACTTGGCTAAGCTAAGATTGACGCGGATAATTAAGTCGGTAAACGTTGGGTAGTTAGTTAGATTTCCTATAGTTAATATACTGGCAAGTTTGATGTATTAGTAGCCAACTAATGTTAAGTAGCGAGCTAACATACACTACAGTTGATACATGCTGATGTAAAGACATGCTATGTGGTTTGTAAGGAGAGCGTAGCTAAAAAATGGTCAAGTAACATAAGGTGTAAGGTAACTTATTTGAAAAGTCATTACTTTATTACATTGCTACTTCTATCAACAGTCATCGCAGTGACATCATGAACATTCTATTGAAATGTTTACTTGCATAGTGGAGTCTTTTGTTAAGACATGTAGCTAGCTAGCTAAACAATGAACCATCATCCCAAATCATGAAGTTATTACCCTGCAAGAATCTGCAAGTAGCTAACCAACCAGGTTAGCTAACATTAGGCTATAACTAGTAAAGCAAATGGCTCTGAGATATGAAAAATATTACTACACAGATCATACATGTAATGTTAGCTAGCTAGCGAGCCAGCTAGCTAACGTTAGCTAGCTAGCTAACAGTAAACTTTAACTTGAAATGAAAACGACTTTCTGACAAAATCAGAAATGTGTAATATCTGAAATTGTAGCTAGCTAGACTATCTTACCCATACACATGGACGGACACGTCTCCCTCTCTGTCACGGATGCCATGGTTGCCATTAGTTTGAAGATGTAATCCGGAGACAGGTGTTTTCTCCATCCCCTTAGCTATCATACTCTAATTCCACTGATTTCAAAACTCGGTCCTCCAGAAAGTGGAGAGCAACACTTATGCAGTTATACTACGTGATATCTTTTTTTTTTAAAGCCACCTTAGAAAGGATTACCTACATGGCATACAAGTTTGTTATTAAGGCAAATTAATGTTCACATGTTCCATAAGGCATTTCTGCCAGAAAATGCATTTTGATAAAAAAAGGCTTCCTGTGAAGTAGTGACGCGTGACATATACCTAGTTTCCTGAAACGAGTCACTCGTGTGTTTATAGCCACAGTTCCAAGCTATGTTTCTATTAGGTTGCATAGATGAAAAATGTCTCAGGTCAGAATAGATCTAAGCAGTATGACAAAAAAATACTTTGCGAATAATATTCTCAACTGTTCAATATAATCTAAAGTATTTTTCATTGGCCTCTAAAGGCAGTAGTACCAGACTCTCCATTAGTAGCTGTCAGAGGTGGAAGCCCTTCCCTGACTTCCTCCTGTGCCGATAGCCAATGGTGTGTGCAAAAGCAATTTCAGAACTCATCTGAGCTTCCTTTTGGAACGTATACCCATTATATCGCATTTACATTCCATTCAGAAAAACAAGGAACAGTGGCTATAGTGGCTATAGAGAAAAGCATAGGTTGGATATGTACATGGTTTAAATACGGAAAACTAAATCAATCTTCTTGAAGTATTCTCAGCCTGGGTTCTTTAGATGTGGCATCACCTGTTCGGTTTCTGTAGTATTTCCCGTGCATAACCTGTTCGGTTTCTGTGGTATTTCCCCTGCATAACCTGTCCGGTTTCTGTGGTATTTCCCCTGCATAACCTATCCAGTTTCTGTGGTATTTCCCCTGCATAACCTATCCAGTTTCTGTGGTATTTCCCCTGCATAACCTATCCAGTTTTTGTGATATTTCCCCTGCATAACCTATCCAGTTTCTGTGGTATTTCCCCTGCATAACCTATCCAGTTTCTGTGGTATTTCCCCACATTCCTTATATCATTTATTAAGCAATTATTATAATAATATTTGGGGAGGATTTTCATTTTTTGTAAAACAAATAAATAATAATTATTAATTCACCAGGAATTCATAAAAAATAATATTATAATTTCAGGAAATCTGTTCGCAAGTATTCCCATGAATATAAGAAGAGACATGTGATGGTGTCTCAATGTAATGAAGGTATGAAATTCAATTTTTGAAACAGTCTATTTTTGGGCATAGTTGTGGTCAATATGAAGTGTGCAAATTATTATAATTATGTTCCAGCCCCCCGACCATCTGCTCAGACAAAAATTGGCCCGCGAGTGAATCTAGTTGCCTACCCCTGGATTAAAGTGATTGTTAGATAAGAGACAAAACTCTAGCTGATATAAGGTGTAATCATTAGTCCAACAGTTGCAAACAAGAGTTTCTATTGGACAAATTCAGGTCTGTTTATCCCCGTTTTGTTCCGTTTGCTTCCATTTAAGAAATGTTTTCAACAGAATTGGCAGAATGAATACATCCCTGTTCACACGTAAAAAGAGTTCACTCTCATAACAACCAAGTTGTATTCGTTTGTGGACTTCAATGCACAACAAATAAGCTGTAAGTGACCACCTTTCCAAGCAAAACCTCTACAAACAGCCTGCAGTTGAAGTCGGAAGTTTATATACACTTAGGTTGGAGTCATTAAAACTCGTTTTTCAACCACTCCACATATTTCTTGTTTACAAACTATAGTTTTGGCAAGTCAGTTAGGACATCTACTTTGTGCATGACACAAGTAATTTTTCCAACAATTGTTTACAGACAGATTATTTCACTTATAATTCACTGTATCACAATTCCAGTGGGTCAGAAGGTTACATACAGTACACTAAGTTGACTGTGCCTTTAAACAGCTTGGAAAATTGCAGCAAATTATGTCATGGCTTTAGAAGCTTCTGATAGGCTAATTGACATTATTTGAGTCAATTGGAGGTGTACCTGTGGATGTATTTCCAGGCTTACCTTCAAACTCAGTGCCTCTTTGCTTGACATCATGGGAAAATCAAAAGAAATCAGCCAAGACCTCCACAAGTCTGGTTCATCCCTGGGAGCAATTTCCAAACGCCTGAACGTACCGCGTTCATCTGTACAAACAATGGAATGCAAGTATAAACACCATGCAGCCGTCATACCGCTCAGGAAGGAGACGCATTCTGTCTCCTAGAGATGAACGTACTTTGGTGCGAAAGTGAAAATCAGAACAACAGCAAAGGACCTTGTGAAGATGCTGGAGGAAAGGGGTACAAAAGTATCTTTATCCACAGTAAAACGAGTCCTATATCGACATAACCTGAAAGGCCACTCAGAAAGGTAGAAGCCACTGCTCCAAAACTGCCATAAAAAAACAGACTACGGTTTGCAACTGCACACGGGGACAAAGATTGTACTTTTTGTCTTCTGGTCTGGTGAAACAAAAATGGAACTGTTTGGCCATAATGACCATTTGTGGGCAAAACTGAAAAAGTGTTTGCGAGCAAGGAGGCCTACAAACCTGAATCAGTTACACCAGCTCTGTCTGGAAGAATGTGTCAAAATTCACCCAACTTATTGTGGGAAGCTTGTGGAAAGCTATCTGAAACGTTTGACCCAAGTTAATACTACCAAATTCTAATTGAGTGTATGTAAACTAAATAATGAAATAAACTCTGCAGTAAATCATTCTCTCTACTATTGTTCTGACATTTCACATTTGTAAAATAAAGTGGTGATCCTAACTGACCAAAGACCGGGATTTTTTTACCAGGATTAAATGTCAGAAATGGTGAAGAACTGAGTTTAAATGTATTT
The DNA here is from genome assembly GCF_045791955.1 of Oncorhynchus clarkii lewisi. Taxonomy (NCBI): domain Eukaryota; kingdom Metazoa; phylum Chordata; class Actinopteri; order Salmoniformes; family Salmonidae; genus Oncorhynchus; species Oncorhynchus clarkii. The sequence goes on from NC_092177.1 coordinate 19,270,016, forward strand.
GGCTAAGGTGTATGTAACTTCCGACTTCAACTGTACATTGTTGTCACCATATTAGCTAAATTAGCATCATAGTCAGCATAGCTAATAGAACTAACGCGTTAGTAAACCCTCTACAACCACGCAGTAACGTTAGTGTACAGTCAGTATGCAGTTACACCGGTGGGCCCTGGTTGCAATAAATTAGTAATACCAAAAGCTTACCTTGACTTGGAAGATTTCCGGTGTTGTGTTGGAAAGTCATGGCCAGCAAGCTAACATAGCATCCCCCTGTTTGAGCAGTGTGTTTCCATAGGCTAGTGAAAGTGAAAAAAAATGACACACTCTCTCTCTCGCTCTATTTCTCTCTTGCTTCTCCTTCATTTTGGACAAATTAATTTTTTGAACCAATTAATTTGTTCAAAACTGTTAAACTATTTCCTTTCTCTCTCTTTGAGTCAACTACTCACAACATTTTATGCACTGCAGTGCTAGCTAGCTGTAGCTTATGCTTTCAGTAGTAGATTAATTCTCTGATCCTTTGATCGGGTGGACAACATGTCAGTTCATGTTGCAAAAGCTCTGATAGGCTGTAGGATGTCCTCCGGAAGTTGTCATAATTACTGTGTAAGTCTATGGAATGGGGTGAGAACCATGAGCCTCCTAGGTTTCGTATTGGAAGTCGATGTACCCAGAGGTAGGATGGAAGCTAGCTGTCCTCCGACAACACCATGTGCTTCCCTACTCAAGTGCTGTTGAGGCCACTGTAGACCTTCTTTGCAAAATAGTGTGTTTTAATCAGTTATTTGGTGACATGACCATATTTGGTATAGTTTTATCTAAAAAGGATAACTTTTTTAATGTTTTACAATTAAACATTTTATAAAATTCACGGAGGAGGATGGTCCTCCCCTTCCTCCTCTGAGGAGTCTCTGCTATCAACACATGCTGTACACCTCACGTTATAGACAGAAGCGTGCTACATGGCAGACCAATTCAAGCTCATCTCTCGGCATGTCAAGCCCATACATTATCTTAACCAATCATGGCTAGTGAGAAGGTTCCTGTCTTTTTCCATGGCTAAACCAACTAGGCTCGTAATTTAGCAATTTTCTTCATATTTATGGATGGAATACAAGTTTGTTATTAGGGAACATGAATGTTCACATGTTCCAGAGGTCATTTCTCCCCAAAAACGCATTTCGATAAAAAAATAACTTTTACTTTCAAATGCTGCACCAGTGAAGTAGTGACGTGCGACTTACGACTAGTTTCCTGAAACGAGTCACATATGGTCTGAACCAGAAAACAATTTCCCTCCCTCCCGCGACACAGCAGAACGGTTTGAACCTATTCCGACCTGAACTTATCTAGTACAAATGGTACATGCTCAATTATGCATGTTCGTTTTATCCTCCTCAGGCTAAGATTCTCTTTTCTATTCAAAATGAAGATGCTAGCTCTTTCTCCAATCTCACATTCATGTGCCCCAGTTGATTGAATGAATTCACTGAAAAACTGAATAGGCATAATAAGGATTTGTCAAACTGGCAGGATTTCTGGTTATATACAATATGCAATATGCATCCAGATCTTCTGTGTGTCTGTGCTGTGAACCCTGTTTTTTTGGAAGGGCTTAGTCACTCATTGCTCGTCCCAGCAGGATACATGGCACAATCCAACATTTTCAAATGAAATCAAATAATAAAATGTTGAATCCCTAAACCACCAATTGTATCTGATTAAAAAGAGGATAAAAGCCAATTGTCTTTCATCCAACACAGTAAATGTTGTTTATTTTGCCTGAGGAGGCTTATTGGTAAGGAAACTATTATATTTATTTTTTTACCAATTGATTCACTCTCACGCAGATCTGGTTATTAATGAACAATTGTAGACAATGTGTTTGTTGCTTGGTCTAATTTAGAGTTCTTACGCTCATTTGTGCTTGTATGAAATAACTTTCATTGTGTGGGTGGAGGTATCCCAACCATCTTCAGTAAAAGGAGATGTGAATGTAATTACCAAATAGTTTCTTAAACAGAAGAGCTCTAAGATTATGGCAGATGAATTAAACAATAGAGAAGCCACCATATCATGTCTGTAAATCCCATTAGGGGAGATCATCTTTGAATATACAAATAACCAGTCGTAGGATCTCTTATTACTGAGATCACAGTAGATGTGCATTTTTTATCTTACATATCAAATGTCATCAATACACTCATATCCTACCGTAGCTGACCTAACTACTGTTACTATTTTTGTGCAACAGCCAATGGTGTAGATTCTATACGCAAAGCATATTATCGTTTAACTTTAATGCTCCCAATATAGAAATATACAGTTGAAGTTGTAAGTTTACATACACCTGAGCCAAATACATTTAAACTCAGTTTTTCACAATTCCTGACATTTAATCCTAGTAAAAATTCCCTGTCTGAGGTCAGTTAGGATCACCACTTTATTTTAAGAATGTGAAATGTCAGAATAATAGTAGAGAGAATGATTTATCTCTCTTTATCTTTTATTTCTTTGATCACATTCGCAGTGGGTCAGAAGTTTACATACACTCAATAGGTATTTGGTAGCATTAGCATTAAATTGTTTAACTTGGGTCAAACGTTTCGAGAAGCCTTCCACAAGCTTCCCACAATAAGTTGGGTGAATTTAGGCCCATTCCCCCTGACAGAGCTGGTGTAACTGAGTCAGGTTTGTAGGTCTCCTTGCTCGCACACGCTTCCTTGTTGAGCGGCCTTTCAGGTTATGTCGATAAGGAACTCGTTTTACTGTGGAAAGATACTTTTGTACCTGTTTCCTCCTGCATCTTCACAAGGTCCTTTGCTGTTGTTCTGGGATTGATTTGCACCTTTCACACCAAAGTACGTTCATCTCTAGGAGACAGAACGCGTCTCCATCCTGAGCGATATGACGGCTGCGTGGTCCCATGGTGTTTATACTTGCATACCATTGTTTGTACAGATGAACGTGGGTCCTTCAGGCGTTTGGAAATTGCTCCCAAGGATGAACCAGACTTGTGGAGGTCTTGGCTGATTTCTTTTGCTTTTCCCATGATGTCAAGCAAAGAGGCACTGAGTTTGAAGCTAGGCCTTGAAATACATCCACAGGTACACCTCCAATTGACTCAAATGATGTCAATTAGCCTATCAGAATCTTCTTAAGCCATGACATTTTCCTGCAATTTTCCAAGCTGTTTAAAGGCACAGTCAACTTAGCGTATGTAAACTTCTGACCCACTGGAATTGTGATACATATTATCAGTGAAATAATCTGTCTGTAAACAATTATTGGAAAAATGACTTGCGCCATGCACAAAGTCGATGTCCTAACCAACTTGCCAAACCTATAATTTGTTAACAAGAAATATGTGGAGTGGTTGAAAAACTAGTTTTAATGACTCCAACATAAGTGTATGTAAACTTCCAACTTCAACTGATACAGTGCCTTGCGAAAGTATTCGGCCCCCTTGAACTTTGCGACCTTTTGCCACATTTCAGGCTTCAAAGATATAAAACTGTATTTTTTTGTGAAGAATCAACAACAAGTGGGACACAATCATGAAGTGGAACAACATTTATTGAATATTTCAAACTTTTTTAACAAATCAAAAACTGAAAAATTGGGCGTGCAAAATTATTCAGCCCCCTTAAGTTAATACTTTGTAGCGCCACCTTTTGCTGTGATTACAGCTGTAAGTCGCTTGGGGTATGTCTCTATCAGTTTTGCACATCGAGAGACTGACATTTTTTCCCATTCCTCCTTGCAAAACAGCTCGAGCTCAGTGAGGTTGGATGGAGAGCATTTGTGAACAGCAGTTTTCAGTTCTTTCCACAGATTCTCGATTGGATTCAGGTCTGGCCATTCTAACACCTGGATATGTTTATTTTTTAACCATTCCATTGTAGATTTTGCTTTATGTTTTGGATCATTGTCTTGTTGGAAGACAAATCTCCATCCCAGTCTCAGGTCTTTTGCAGACTCCATCAGGTTTTCTTCCAGAATGGTCCTGTATTTGGCTCCATCCATCTTCCCATCAATTTTAACCATATTCCCTGTCCCTGCTGAAGAAAAGCAGGCCCAAACTATGATGCTGCCACCACCATGTTTGACAGTGGGGATGGTGTGTTCAGGGTGATGAGCTGTGTTGCTTTTACGCCAAACATAACGTTTTGCATTGTTGCCAAAAAGTTCAATTTTGTTTTCATCTGACCAGAGCACCTTCTTCCACATGTTTGGTGTGTCTCCCAGGTGGCTTGTGGCAAACTTTAAACGACACTTTTTTATGGATATCTTTAAGAAATGGCTTTCTTCTTGCCACTCTTCCATAAAGGCCAGATTTGTGCAATATACGACTGATTGTTGTCCTATGGACAGAGTCTCCCACCTCAGCTGTAGATCTCTGCAGTTCATCCAGAGTGATCATGGGCCTCTTGGCTGCATCTCTGATCAGTCTTCTCCTTGTATGAGCTGAAAGTTTAGAGGGACGGCCAGGTCTTGGTAGATTTGTAGTGGTCTGATACTCCTTCCATTTCAATAGTATCGCTTGCACAGTGCTCCTTGGGATGTTTAAAGCTTGGGAAATCTTTTTGTATCCAAATCCGGCTTTAAACTTCTTCACAACAGTATCTCGGACCTGCCTGGTGTGTTCCTTGTTCTTCATGATGCTCTCTGCGCTTTTAACGGACCTCTGAGACTATCACAGTGCAGGTGCATTTATACGGAGACTTGATTACACACAGGTGGATTGTATTTATCATCATTAGTCATTTAGGTCAACATTGGATCATTCAGAGATCCTCACTGAACTTCTGGAGAGAGTTTGCTGCACTGAAAGTAAAGGAGCTGAATAATTTTGCACGCCCAATTTTTCAGTTTTTGATTTGTTAAAAAAGTTTGAAATATCCAATAAATGTCGTTCCACTTCATGATTGTGTCCCACTTGCTGTTGATTCTTCACAAAAAATACAGTTTTATATCTTTATGTTTGAAGCCTGAAATGTGGCAAAAGGTCGCAAAGTTCAAGGGGGCCGAATACTTTCGCAAGGCACTGTATATATTATACACTGCTCAAAAAAATAAAGGGAACACTTTAACAACACTATGTAACTCCAAGTCAATCACACTTCTGTGAAATCAAACTGTCCACTTAGGAAGCATCACTGATTGACAGTAAATGTCACATGCTGTTGTGCAAATGGAATAGACAACAGGTGGAAATTATAGGCAATTAGCAAGACACCCCAATAAAGGAGTGGTTCTGCAGGTGGTGACCACAGACCACTTCTCAGTTCCTATGCTTCCTGGCTGATGTTTTGGTCACTTTTGAATACTGGAAATGCTTTCACTCTAGTGGTAGCATGAGACGGAGTCTACAACCCACACAAGTGGCTCAGGTAGTGCAGCTCATCCAGGATGGCACTTCAATGCGAGCTGTGGCAAGAAGGTTTGTTGTGTCTGTCAGCGTAGTGTCCAGAGCATGGAAGCGCTACCAGGAGACAGGCCAGTACATCAGGAGATGTGGAGGAGGCCGTAGGAGGGCAACAACCCAGCAGCAGGACCGCTACCTCCGCCTTTGTGCAAGGAGGAGCACTGCCAGAGCCCTGCAAAATGTCCTCCAGCTAGCCACAAATGTGCATGTGCTTGCTCAAACGATCAGAAACAGACTCCATGAGGGTGGTATGAGGGCCCAACGTCCACAGGTGGGGGTTATGCTTACAGCCCAACACCGTGCATGAGATCCTCAGACACTTGTGAGACTTGTGGTGCGGTTGGCCCTGGGTTCCTCCTAATGCAAGACAATGCTAGACCTCATGTGGCTGGAGTGTGTCAGCAGTTCCTGCAAGAGGAAGGCATTGATGCTATGGACTGGCCCGCCCATTCCCCAGACCTAAATCCAATTGATCACATCTGGGACATCATGTCTCGCTCCATCCACAGACAGTCTTGCACCACAGACTGTCCAGGAGTTGGTGGATGCTTTAGTCCAGGCCTGGGAGGAGTTCCCTCAGGAGACCATCCGCCACCTCATCAGGAGCATGCCCAGGCGTTGTAGGGAGGACATAGAGGCACGTGGAAGCCACACACACTACTGAGCCTCATTTTGACTTGTTTTAAGGACATTACATCAAAGTTGGATCAGCCTGTAGTGTGGTTTTCCATTTGGTGACCCCAAATCTAGACCTCCATGGGTTGATAAATTTGATTTCCATTGATCATTTTGTGTGATTTTGTTGTCAGCACATTCAACTATGTAAAGAAATAAGTATTTAATAAGAATATTTCATTCATTCAGATCTAGGAGGTGTTATTGTAGTATTCCCATTTTTTTGAGCAGTGTATATAAATATATATATACAGTACCAGGCAAAAGTTTGGACTCACCTACTCATTCCAGGGTTTTTCTTTATTTGTACTATTTGCTACATTGTAGAATAATAGTGATGACATCAAAACTATGAAATAACACATATGGAATAATGTAGTAACCAACATTATTTTAAAGATGAGAGTCTAAGAGTCTTTAAGTACCTGTTGGTTGTCCTTCTGAAAGGTTCTCCTTTCTGCACAGAGGAGTTATGGATCTCTGTCAGAGAGACCATTGGGATCTTGGTCATCTCTCTGACCAAGGACCTTCTCCCCCAAATGCTTAGTTTGGCCGGGCAGCTGCCTCATGGAAGAGTCTTTACAAACTTCTTCCTTTTAAGTATGATGGAGGCCAGTGTGTTCTTGGGCACTTTCAATGCTGCAGAAATGTTTTAGTACCCTTCCCCAGATCTGTGCTACGACTCAATCCTGTCTCGGAGCTCTACGGACTCTACTTCGACCTCATGTCTTGGTTTTTGGTCTGACATGCACTGTCAACTGTAAGACGTTATATAGACAGGTGTGTGCCTTTCCAAATCATGTTCAATCAATTGAATTTACGACAGGTGGACTCCAATCAAGTTGTAGAAACATCTCAAGGATGATCAATGGGAACAGGATGCACCTAAGTTCAATGTCGGGTCTCATAGCAAAGGTTCTGAATAATTATGAGAATAATGTATTTCCGTTTTTATTTCAGTAAGAAAAGCAATCAAATTAAATAATTTACCTTTGAAGAACTTCGGATGTTTTCACTCAGGAGACTCCCTGTTAGATAGCAAATGTTCCTTTTTCCCAAAATATTATTTTTGTAGGCGAAATAGCTCCGTTTGTTCTTCACGTTTGGCTGAGAAATCGACCGGAAAATGCAGTCACTACAACTCCGAACTTTTTTCCAAATTAGCTCCATAATATTGACAGAAACATGGCAAACGTTGTTTAGAATCAATCCTCAAGGTGTTTTTCACATATCTATTCGATAAAATATCCGTCGGGACAATTGGTTTCTCATAAGAAGCGATTGGAAAAATGGCTACTTGTGTACTTTACGCAAGATTTTCTGCGGGAGCCGTCATGTGACCACTTGCTCAATGTGGTCCCTCACGGCTATTCTTCAACATAAATGCGTAAAAATACGTCACAATGCTGTAGACACCTTGGGGAATACGTAGAAAACGTAAGCTCATTCGTAGCTCATTCACAGCCATATAAGGAGTCATTGGCGTGAGGCGGTTTCAAAAAATGCGGCACTTCCTGATTGGATTTTTATCTGGGCCTGTAACATGAGTTCTGTTGCACTCACAGACAATATCTTTGCAGTTTTGGAAACGTCAGCGTGTTTTCCATCCAAAGCTGTCAATTATATGCATAGTCGAGCATCTTTTCGTGACAAAATATCTTGTTTAAAACAGGAACGTTTTTTATCCAAAAATGAAAATACTGCCCCTAGAGTCGCAACAGGTTTTAACAGATCCCCTCACATATGAACAAATCCTGACCTCTCCCCTCTGGGCCCCAAGTGACTTTACCCACATAAGCATATTTTTTAAAATTGATAAAACATGTTACCTAACTAATTCTGATTCTGCTACGACATTATACATATATATTTTAATTGTATTGCTTCAAATCCTTCACAGCAATCAGGATGACTAAACAACATTTTAGCTATAGTGAAGGCTTACTCAACCTGATGTAGGCTGCAGGTATTGAAATAACCTCAAGCGAGAGCACTTCACGTCAACCTCAATTCGAGACATCATTTCACTTCCACCTCAATTCAAGACAGCACTTCACTTCCACCTCAATTCAAGACAGCACTTCACTTACATTTCAGTTCGAAACAGCACTTCACTTACATTTCAGTTCGAGACAGCACTTCACTTTCATCTCAGTTCGAGACAGCACTTCACTTCAACCCCACCAAAAGTGTAATCTGTCATTGCTTAGTGATATGAAAGGCTGTTCTAGTTCCTCTATCACAAATTAAATGGAAATGCTTATACCGTTGTTACGCACGCCTCTATGAAGAGGGAACGCAACACCCTGCTACAACTAAACTCTCCGTGAAGCGAAAAAGGTGTGGACTGTAGGTGCGAGTAAGGATGATAACAGACAGAATGTGGTACCGTTTACAAGGACTTTATTCCTTTACACGGTAATATGGGGAAAAGGGGCTGGACGGAATTAAAGCAAAGAAAGTCAATCTCAAAGCCCCCCTCTCTCCTATCTTACCTGCCTACCCACTACTTACCTAATTTAGCACCACCTGGTGCCCTAACCAAAATACAGGGGGTGGTCCGCCCAGGTCTTACCTAGTGTGCCTAGACAATGAATATACTACGGGTATATGTATGCCCGCGGGCCTCTTGCCTAAGCACTCCCAAGTTGCCTTCCCCTTCTCCCCTGGGAACAAATGAAACAGAATATTAAACAATTTCACAAACAAACTAAGAAACAAAGGACATCAAATAAGCTCTAGCTGAGCAACAAACTCACAGAACATACCAACTCTCAGCAATGAACTCCCAGCAAAAATCAACCTCCATCAAAATCTCTCTAACAATCGCTCCGCAATGACCTCCCAGCAAATCTCTCTCTGCAATGACCTCCCAGCAAATCTCTCTCTGCAATGACCTCCCAGCAAATCTCTCTCTGCAATGACCTCCCAGCAAATCTCTCTCTGCAATGACCTCCCAGCAAATCTCTCTCTGCAATGACCTCCCAGCAAATCTCCCTCTCCTGAACAGAACACAGGCTTTTATATAGCTTCAGAAGGAATGGGTAATTGGAGACAGCTGTGTCTTGACGAGGGGGCGGGGTCAGCTCTCCAATTAGCCCTTTAGTCGACCAATCAGCTGCTTGAGGGATTTCAGGAAGCCATTTCCTGAAATAAACACATGCAAATACACAAACTACAACACATAATCTGGAGAACGTAACAACCGTACATATACCGTACAGTCCCAATAGACCTTTACATTCAATCCACCTGAAGGGGGTGTATAGGGTGTAATATTGTCTTGTAGATGGTTTATCATTTTGAGCTTTAATAAGATAGAAAATTAAATTGGACTGCACTTTACTGAACAAATTAAGATTCCTGACAGAATGTACATATATTATTGTCCAAAAGTTATTTATGCGATACAGTCTCTGATGTAAGTCATTATTGATGTATTTCAGCATAATTAATTCAGTCTAGCTTAAGACTCCTCAGAAACCTATGACCATTTTCTTTAAATATTATGGTCTTAAAAAACTATTCAAAGTTAATGGCAGATCTAGTAGAGGTTGATGTCATTCAGCACAGTGTATCTGATGCCAGCAGGACTAATCTGTTATTACTTTAACTTTAATATAGTATTTATATTTAAATCATCACATTTCAAGTTTTATTAGTCATACGTACAGGATACACATGGTATACACCGTCCAATAAAATGTTTACTTGCAGCTCCCTTAGACAATGCAACAACAATAAGAAAGAATAAAAGTTAAGAATATGAACACAAAGTAAACGGCTCAGTAGAATACAATAAATATTTAGCATAAGTGGAGTACCGGAAGTATTCCCATTCAAATTATGTTTAGTTTCAAATACACATTTGGAAGAGATTGCAGTCACATATGGTTATAATTGAATATTCTCTCTATGCTAGCTGGTGGGTTTGATTCTGTATGCCAGCTGATGGGTTTAATTCTGCATGCCAGCTGATGGTCTTAATTATCTATGCCAGCTGATGGGTTTGATTCTGCATGCCAGCTGATGGGTTTAATTCTCTATGCCAGCTGATGCGGTTAATTCTGAATGCCAGCTTATGGGTTTAATTATCTATGCCAGTTGATGGGTTTGATTCTGTATGCCAGTTGATGGGTTTGATTCTGTATGCAAGTTGATGTGTTTAATTAATTCTCTATGCCAGCTGATGGATTTGATTCTGTATGCCAGCTGATGGGTTTGATTCTGTATGCCAGCTGATGGGTTTGATTCTGTATGCCAGCTGATGGGTTTAATTATGCATGCCAACTTATGGGTTTAATTCTGCATGCCAGCTGATGGGTTAAATTATCTATGCCAGCTGATGGGTTTGACTCTGCATGCCAGCTGTTGGGTTTAATTGTATATGCCAGTTGATGGGTTTAATTATGTATGCCAGTTGATGGGTTAAATTCTGTATGCCAGTTGATGGGTTTAATTATATATGTCAGCTGATGGGTTTAATTCTCTATGCCAGCTGATGGGTTTAATTCTGCATGCCAGCTGATGGGTTTAATTCTGCATGCCAGCTGATGGGTTTAATTCTGCATGCCAATTTATGGGTTTAATTCTGAATGCCAGTTGATGGGTTTGATTCTGTATGCAAGTTGATGTGTTTAATTAATTCTCTATGCCAGTTGATGGGTTTGATTCTGTATGCCAGTTGATGGGTTTGATTCTGTATGCAAGTTGATGTGTTTAATTAATTCTCTATGCCAGCTGATGGATTTGATTCTGTATGCCAGCTGATGGGTTTGATTCTGTATGCCAGCTGATGGGTTTGATTCTGCATGCCAGCTGATGGGTTAAATTATCTATGCCAGCTGATGGGTTTGATTCTGCATGCCAGCTGTTGGGTTTAATTGTATATGCCAGTTGATGGGTTTAATTATGTAAGCCAGCTGATGGGTTAAATTCTGTATGCCAGTTGATGGGTTTAATTATATATGTCAGCTGATGGGTTTAATTCTCTATGCCAGCTGATGGGTTTAATTCTGCATGCCAGCTGATGGGTTTAATTCTGCATGCCAGCTGATGGGTTTAATTCTGCATGCCAACTTATGGGTTTAATTCTGAATGCCAGCTGATGTGTTTAATTCTGCATGCAAACTTATGGGTTTATTCTGAATGCCAGCTGATGGGTTTAATTCTGCATTCCCGCTGATGGGTTTGATTCTGTATGCCAGCTGATTGGTTTGATTCTGTATGCCAGCTGATGGGTTTGATTCTGTATGCCAGCTGATGGGTTTGATTCTGTATGTCAGCTAATGGGTTTGATTCTGTATGCTATCTGTTGGGTTTGATTCTGTATGCTATCTGATGGGTTTGATTCTGTATGCCAGTTGATGGGTTTGATTCTGTATGCTATCTGATGGGATTGATTCTGTATGCCAGCTGATGGGTTTGATTCTGTATGTCAGCTGATGGATTTGATTCTGTATGCTATCTGTTGGGTTTGATTCTGTATGTCAGCTGATGGGTTTGATTCTGTATGCTATCTGTTGGGTTTGATTATGTATGCTATCTGATGGGTTTGATTCTGTATGCCAGTTGATGGGTTTGATTCTGTATGTCAGCTGATGGGTTTGATTCTGTATGCCAGCTGATGGGTTTGATTCTGTATGCCAGCTGATGGGTTTGATTCTGTATGCTATCTGTTGGGTTTGATTCTGTATGTCAGCTGATGGGTTTGATTCTGTATGCTATCTGTTGGGTTTGATTCTGTATGTTATCTGATGGGTTTGATTCTGTATGCCAGTTGATGGGTTTGATTCTGTATGTCAGCTGATGGGTTTGATTCTGTATGCCAGCTGATGGGTTTGATTCTGTATGCCAGCTGATGGGTTTGATTCTGTATGCCAGCTGATGGGTTTGATTCTGTATGTCAGCTGATGGGTTTGATTCTGCATGCTATCTGTTGGGTTTGATTCTGTATGCTATCTGATTGGTTTGATTCTGTATGCCAGTTGATGGGTTTGATTCTGTATGCTATCTGATGGGATTGATTCTGTATGCAAGCTAATTCAAGAATACACATAATTATTGTTCTGTTAGTGGCATGGGTTTACAGCTTACTGACCATTATAACTTTGCCTTTCTTGACCATTGGAGGTTTAGAATGGTCTCATTGGGTGTTTAAGCAGTAAGGAATGGGAACCAGGGGATTATAATGTTTCACTCCTGATGGCTGTTCTTAGGAGGTTGTTATTCACCACAATTCCCTGGTTCGAGGGTCTTTTTTAAATATGTATGACATGTTTTCATTAAAAACATTATTTTAATTAGTAAATTAATTATTCCACTAGACGATATAGTCAGGCCAAAAGCCAGTTGTTAGTTCTGTGATTCTGAAGTTGCTAGCCAAACTACCTGGTCGTCCATTCCAAAAGTTCTAAGCAAGAAAAGTTGCCATGCAGGCTAGTTTCTTCTCCTTTGCCACTACAGCTAACACATAATCACACCAAGCAGCTGAAAGGACAGGAAATTGGGCATTTTAGTTTTTTACGTTTTTTTTTTACCTTTGTTTCTATATTGCCATTTATTTGGATATGTCCATAATAATGACCCTGATAAATGAGTTTGCCTGGCTCAGAGAAGCTGTCAGTCTCTTTACATTCATTCTCTCTATGGCATGGTTCATTCTCTCTATGGCTTTGCCCCAAAAAACATTGTTGTGTCAGCAAGGTTTAGACAAACCCCAGCTGGTGCAAACCAAACACTAGCCTAGTGGCATGGGGGAATATTGTCTAGAATTGTTTTAAATTAAGTTTATGAATTGCCTGGCTGGGCGTGGGACAGTGGATTAATAACTGAAATGGAACTGTTAACAGGAATTACCTAGGTATTGTGGAAAATGATTCCCTGCTATCAACCAATCAGCAGCCAGGATCCAAACAACACGTTTTATAATGAATGATGGAGATCTTTCCTATTGGGCTTATAGATTTGGAGGTCAGAACATCTGTTTTATCCTATACTTCTCAGACAGAGACATCTGTTTTATCCTATACTTCCCAGACAGAGACATCTGTTTTATCCTATACTTCCCAGACAGAGACATCTGTTTTATCATATACTTCCCATGCAGAGACATCTGTTTTATCCTATACTTCCCATGCAGAGACATCTGTTTTATCCTATACTTCCCATGCAGAGACATCTGTTTTATCCTATACTTCCCATGCAGAGACATCTGTTTTATCCTATACTTCCCAGACAGAGACATCTGTTTTATCCTATACTTCCCAGACAGAGACATCTGTTTTATCCTATACTTCCCATGCAGAGACATCTGTTTTATCCTATACTTCCCATGCAGAGACATCTGTTTTATCCTATACTTCCCATGCAGAGACATCTGTTTTATCCTATACTTCCCATGCAGAGACATCTGTTTTATCCTATACTTCCCACATAGAGACATCTGTTTTATCCTATACTTCCCAGACAGAGACATCTGTTTTATCCTATACTTCCCAGAAAGAGACATCTGTTTTATCCTATACTCCCCAGACAGAGACATCTGTTTTATCCTATACTTCCCAGACAGAGACATCTGTTTTATCCTATACTTCCCAGACAGAGACATCTGTTTTATCCTATACTTCCCAGACAGAGACATCTTTTTATCCTATACTTCCCAGACAGAGACATCTATTTTATCCTATACTTCCCAGACAGAGACATCTGTTTTATCCTATACTTCCCAGACAGAGACATCTGTTTTATCCTATACTTCCCAGATAGAGACATCTGTTTTATCCTATACTTCCCAGACAGAGACATCTGTTTTATCCTATACTTCCCAGACAGAGACATCTGTTTTATCCTATACTTCCCAGACAGAGACATCTTTTTATCCTATACTTCCCAGAAAGAGACATCTTTTTATCCTATACTTCCCAGACAGAGACATCTGTTTTATCCTATACTTCCCAGACAGAGACATCTGTTTTATCCTATACTTCCCAGACAGAGACATCTTTTTATCCTATACTTCCCAGAAAGAGACATCTATTTTATCCTATACTTCCCAGACAGAGACATCTATTTTATCCTATACTTCCCAGACAGAGACATCTGTTTTATCCTATACTTCCCAGAAAGAGACATCTGTTTTATCCTATACTCCCCAGACAGAGACATCTGTTTTATCCTATACTTCCCAGACAGAGACATTTGTTTTATCCTATACTTCCCAGACAGAGACATCTGTTTTATCCTATACTTCCCAGACAGAGACATCTTTTTATCCTATACTTCCCAGACAGAGACATCTATTTTATCCTATACTTCCCAGACAGAGACATCTGTTTTATCCTATACTTCCCAGACAGAGACATCTGTTTTATCCTATACTTCCCAGATAGAGACATCTGTTTTATCCTATACTTCCCAGACAGAGACATCTGTTTTATCCTATACTTCCCAGACAGAGACATCTGTTTTATCCTATACTTCCCAGACAGAGACATCTTTTTATCCTATACTTCCCAGAAAGAGACATCTGTTTTATCCTATACTTCCCAGACAGAGACATCTTTTTATCCTATACTTCCCAGACAGAGACATCTGTTTTATCCTATACTTCCCAGACAGAGACATCTGTTTTATCCTATACTTCCCAGACAGAGACATCTTTTTATCCTATACTTCCCAGAAAGAGACATCTATTTTATCCTATACTTCCCAGACAGAGACATCTATTTTATCCTATACTTCCCAGACAGAGACATCTATTTTATCCTATACTTCCCAGACAGAGACATCTGTTTTATCCTATACTTCCCAGACAGAGACATCTATTTTATCCTATACTTCCCAGCCAGAGACATATTTTCTATTTCATACTTCCCAGCCAGAGACATCTGTTTTATCCTATACTTCATAGACAGAGACATTTTTCCCAAGTAAAATGCATTACAAAGTAAAGTCATGGAAGAAGTGAACCACACTTTACATTAGCCCCAATGATCTCCAACCACTACAGATATCTATCTTCTTGGATGTTAGGATGCTACGAAGCCCATGTAATTTATTGCTTTTAAACTTCATTGAGCAATACTTTTTTTTTAAAATGACACCTGTATGATCAAATGTGAAGCATTTAATAATCTGACCTGCAACCACAGCTTGTTGAAAATGTGTGCATATTTGATCAAACTTTTGACAGAACAAGTTCTGCAGTATCTATGGTCCAATTATAGGAAACCTAGAGGCTCGATGATGGAAGTCTTCGATTTTATTAGAGGGAAGGAAAGGAACATGCTGTACTTTCCTAACCATGTCCCTTATGATGAAATATTATCCTGCACCCTCCCAATTTGATCTCGTCATTACGGATTTCTAACTGAACATACCTAGGAGTGGGAGGCACATCACTAACAAGAAGGCGCTGGACAAAAAGTCAGTACTTGGTCTTGTTTAGACCGTGCTCTCTGGAACCTTTGATTTCTTCACATCAACATACCAGAGTACCAGAGACCCTTTCAGTTCAGAATCACTCCCTCTAAAGCTGCCCCCTATTGACAACTAAGCTAACCACAGGACGTTGTGGAGGACGAGCTTGTGGTGATGGCTGGAGTGGAATCAGTGGAATGGTATCAAATACATCAAACACATGGTTTAATGCCATTCCATTAGCGCTGTTCCAGTCATTATTAAGAGCCGTTCCTCCCCTCAGCAGCCCCCACTGAACCTAACAGTAGGCGTAAGCTAAACGCCTGAGCAGGATGCTAGGTTGAAGATACTGTATTCCTGAAAGCTGTATGTTTACGGTTGCTTCCCGCCCCACTGAGGGTGGTTTAGAACCATCCATCACAATGAAGTGGCCAGTCCTTCGGTCCTGTGCTGGTTTAATTCCCCTTGACTGATCATCTGGTGGATGGGGAGAAAAGACAGTGACATTCCTCAGGAGGGGCCTGTTGGCCACGCTTCACCTCCTCAACTAGCTGGAGGAGGCTTCTGGAGGGCCATTGTGGACTCTACTCAAAAGTAGTGCACTATATAGGAAATAGGGTGCTATTTAGGATGCACACTCTGTGATTATTACACGATGGCTCTCATTTCTTAACCTGACACTTTTATCCGTGCGTTGGGATGTTTCATACAGCAAGACAACACTTTGGCTGTAGTTGTTGGCATCCCCAGCCCCCCTCTGTAATCTATATCGTATCAGTAACACCTGATGGAGCAACTCTTGTTTCCAGTCTCAATCTTTGTGAATCTCTATTTTCTATTACATTTTTTTGGTACAGTGCCTTCAGAAAGTATTCATACCCCTTGACTTATTCCACATTTTGTTGTGTACACACAATATCCCATTATGACAAAGTGATAACATGTTTTTAGACATTTTTGCTAATTCTCTCTCTCTCTCTCTCTCTCTCTCTCTCTTTCTCTCTCTCTCTCTCTCTCTCTCTCTCTCTCTCTCTCTCTCTCTATCTCTCTCTCTCTCTCTCTCTCTCTCCCATGAGCGTCTGAGCGAGCGTCAGGGGCAGTCTTCAACCCATTTCTCCCATAACTGACGCCCCCACAGATAACTGCGTTTGAAGAACCTCCCTTGCTTAAGGGGGACCTATTATATCACCATGTGATATGTTTTTTAGTTCAGGCTGTAACACAACATCATGTGGAAAAAGTCAAGGGGTGTGAATACTTCCTGAAGGCACTTGTAAGTGTGACTCAACACTTCAGCCCCACAAGACATGTAATTTCCTTAATACTGTGTTTTAACACGGTAGTTGCATAACAGCTACAATGTGTGCATCATGTGTGTACGCAAACATTACACTCGCTGCTTGTGAATGGTAGTAGATAGGCTGTAGACTGTAGTGGAAAGTTACACAAAATCCAAGGTGTTGATCCAAGATGTATGCTTGGTTTTGTGGGAACAGGTACAAATATTGTACAAGTCATTTCCACCATGATCGTATTTCCAGAAGTATTATACTTTTATCATATCTTCCAATGGCATTTCTTTATGGGGGAGAAGGACATCTCACATTGCATAAGCTTAGGTATTCATATATGCAGGTAGAGTCTGGACATTATCCCCTGAGGAAGCACTGTGCAGATGAGTCAATATCAGCCACCAGGTGTGGATTATTGATGAGCGTCAGGTTGAAATGCAGTCAATACCAAAGTCCCTGTCCAAACCCCTATGCAACATGTAGACTAAAGTTAAAGCCTTAACAACAGGGGTCCTATCCACCATGCCATGCCCAGTGTCACGGCATCACCACTTATGGTGATGTACATACAGCCTCCAGGACTTAGCAAGCGTTGGGAATCCTGTTGATGTGCCTTGAATGAATGGCGAGCATCAGTGACAAGGCCTCTTGATGTGGTGCAGAGCCGCTGGGGGCATCCTTGTGACTAGGCGACAGAAGTTTAAGTAGTAAAGTACCCCCCCCCCCCCCCCCCCATATACTAATGAGGCCGTAGTGTCATAAAATCCTCTTAGGCCTCTCTAGAGCCGTTTTTAAAGAGGAACTAATTACTCAGACATGACAACATATATCCAATCTTTCTCATAACACATCAAATAAACTAACCCTTGAGGCAAGCTATACACACACTCGTCGTCGATGCGTCAGATGGTGTACGTGTGCATTTTTCAGTCTGTCTGTCTTTGCCAGATTAGGTGAATCCCACTAGAGGCTGCCACTGTTAACTTCCACACTGTCAGTGGATTGACACATTTTGGGGGGCATTGCTGGATCAGTTGATTTTATACGTCCAATTAATGTTCAGAATGGCACAAAGTGATTATTCCCCGTCGGGCTGTTTGCTAAATTTGTTTTCAAATCACGGCAATTATTTCATTTTTCAAAATTCCATATTTAATTTCAAAACAGCTAAATCATGTTTATTGAACCCTGTGGCATATTGAGTATCTAAGCCTGAGAGTTCCTCATAGGCAACTCCACCACCGTTTTCCTCATACAGTAACATTCAAACATGGCTCATTAAATGTTTTTCAATGATACTTCTCATTTAACAATGACTCCTGTTACAGGGATAGAAGGTAAGTGGTCAGTTAACCTCATCATTCTGGCATGCACCAATTTCCATCAAATTACTGCTCAACTAGTTTTACTGTATGTTTATGAATTATTTATTTTCATCAAGAAAGAACCAATTCAAAATGAATTATATTATCCTTATTTGCAGGGACTGACACAAGGCTGGTATTGATATTGGTGTAAGTGCTCGATCATTTTCAGAAAACTGTCTTGCCACTATTTGAGTATCAGTTTGAGTAAACTCCTAGACTGGGTCGGGCTGTAGCTCCTCTGGAAATGATAATCTCACTCTTTCATAGGTTTTTCATTCATCATTTGATTATATGATATGTGTGGGGTTGCAGGGAAGATAATGCATAATTGAATTAAAACCAATATCCATTTTATCCACTGCAGGTTTTTTTAAGTGATTGATGAGGAGATCAACCTTATTCTACTGATTACAGGGTGCTCTCCATGGCAACGTTGCTATCCGCAGCGGGAGGTTCTTATCACGCTCACTCACTACACTCAGTCTGTTCTGTAGATCCGTTTAGTACATGATTAACGGGGGAAAAAAACAATTATTTTATATATATATATATATATTTTTTTTTTAATGGGTAGTCAGCTTTAATATTGCGGATAGATTGTTGGGTCCATCAATGTAATTGTCTGCATCATTTCCAATCGCCCATATATTTTTGGGGTAAATATATACAGTTGAAGTCGTAAGTTTACATACACTAAGGTTGGATTCATTAAAACTTGTTTTTCAACTATTTGGTTAGGACATCTACTTAGTGCATGACACAAGTGATTTTTCCAACAATTGTTTACGGACAGATTATTTCACTGTATCACAATTCCAGTGGGTCAGAAGTTTACGTACATTAAGTTGAACATCCACAGGTACACCTCCAATTGACTCAAATTATGTCAATTAGCCTATCAGAAGCTTCTAAAGCCATGACATCATTTTCTGGAATTGTCCAAGCTATTTAAAGGCACAGTCAACTTAGTGTATGTAAACTTCTGACCCACTAGAATTGTGGTACAGTGACTGTCATGCACAAAGTAGATGTCCTAACCGACTTGCCAAAACTATAGTTTGTTAACAAGAAATTTGTGAAGTGGTTGAAAAACAAGTTTTAATGACTCCAACCTAATTGTATGTAAACTTCCGACTTCAACTGTATCTCTTAATTAATGCTTCACAAAATTACTGAACCTGTCTATTCTCATAGCTTCTACAGATTGTAAATGAAAGATAAACATAAATAATTATTATATTGATTGATTTGCTATGACTTTCCAAATCACCCAGTATTGCTATCTGCAGCGTTAGTTCTAGGTAAATATTGCAATTTTTCAGCCATTCCTGGACCTGTGACCAAAAACGAGCTACATATGGACAGTTCCAAAATAAAAGATTTAATGATTATTCCTCCTTGCAGCAAAAAAAACATTTAGTTTATTCACTTAAAGATACACATCCAAATTCAGAACGTACTGTAAATGTAAAAAAAATGCAACTAGGGAGTTTTTCCTAGCCACCGTGCTTCTACATCTGCATTGCTTGCTGTTTGAGGGTTTAGACTGGGTTTCTGTATAAGTACTTAGTGACAGCTGCTGATGTAAAAAGGGCTTAATAAATAAATGTGATTGATTATAGGCCATGAGCCAGACCCTCAAATGTGCGCTCACTTGGGGGTGACGATGTCTCAGTGATTTCTTTGAAGTTCTATGGCTGCCTTTAGACAGGCAGACCAATTCTGATCTTCTTTCCACCAATTGATCTTTTAACGAATCACATCAGAACTTTTCACATGTTTTTAAGAGCTGATCTTATTGGTCAAAATACCAATTTGTGAAAGAAATGTAAGTAATTGGGCTGCCTGTCTAAATGCATACGGTGTCCCTAAAGTTTCCACTCTATGAGGTCGAAAGTGATGATTATGATTGTCTATGTAATCTGATTATTCAGATTATTTGACCAGTCATCTTTTATTTGCATATGTATCCTCCTACTTTGAAGAGGTAAGAGAGGTAGGCTCTAAACTAAAGTCTAGATGATCCTATCCACCAATTAGGGTTGTGCATTTAAATATATAACAATTTGTATCAACACGCCCACAAAATAAGAGGCTCAGGGAAATATATTATTAAACATATATTTGGAGTTATTTTCATGAAATAAACACACAGTGATTTATTAGACATACAGTGATGATTTAAAATACAATTAAAAAGACTGCATGGGGCCTTTAAAATGTATCCATTTATACAGGTCCTTCTGTTTTTTAGCCTGTTGACCTGAACATTCTGAAAATGAGTCTAATGAATAGCTAGCCTGTTGACCTGAACATTCTGAAAATGAGTCTAATGAATAGCTATGAATGTTAGCTTTTAAATGATATATGATTAAATGGTATACATGAGCAATAACGTGTTGTTGTTGACAAACATTGTTTGTCATGGGGTAAAATCCCTGTGGGAAAATGAATAGGATAGAGGGATGAAAAAGAGTGATAACCCACAGAAAGTTACCATTGCTGCACTGCTATCACACATTTTCCAGCTCCAGTGACATAGACCTTCAAAAAATCACTATGAGACATCGCCACTCCAAATGAGCCCGACCTCCCTGCCTTATGGACTACTAGGACTACATAAGTGCAGGAAGTAGCTAACAGAATATCCATATTGAAATCAAACAATCCCCATGAATGATCTCATAATATCCCATGGCTTTTAATTTAATACCCCCACAAATTTGAGCACAGCAGTTGTGTGACATAAATCACAGCCTTTTAATTAATTAAATATGTGTTATATAATATTACTGGAAAAGTTCATTGCGGTTCAGTCATTTGTTAAACAACATCCCTCTGTCCTGGCTTCCGTGATCTTGGCAGTAACACTATCTGTTGAACAATCTGCCTCACACAATGGCAATTAGATAGGTTTAAACTATATTTCAACTATGTGTTAAAAATCAGACTTGTCCCTCCTGGTTGTACTGGATAGGTTGTAATGATGACTAGATAGCAACATGGGATCTGATAATATGTTCATAATAGCCCAGTGCCCCTGAAAACCAGTCAACCTCTACCTGAAAACACACACAAGGCTTTGGTGTACAAGCATGTTTAGTCTTAATCTCCCTAATGTGATATATTCAAATAATGTAATGCTCTCCAACTCAACCCTATAAGGCTGCATTCCCTTTCCTGGTTGATTAAATGAGGCATCATGACAAATGTTTCTGGTGGAAATAAAGGAGGGTACTTGAGTTACTTTTCATACATTAAGAAAATGGTTTCCCTCATTCATCAAAGGATAAGTGTGACATGGGTGCAGTCAGACGTAGTACTGTATACACACACACACACACACACACACACACACACACACACACACACACACACACACACACACACACACACACACACACACACACACACACACACACACACACACACAAATGATGATAGTCCACCACTTACAACATCCCAAAATGCATTTCCATCTAAAAGGTCCCATGAGCACCAACATGTGAAGTTCATAGCAGCATGTCAAATTTGGTGTGAAAAGAAAGCTAAGAGTCCTAGAAAATGAGTTGTATACATACATACAGTACAGTGCATTCAGAAAGTATTCAGACCCCTTCCCCTTTTCACATTTTGTTACGTTACAGCCTTATTCTAAAATAGATTTTTTTTTAAATTCCTCAATCTACACACAATACCCGATAATGACAAAGCAAACATATTTATTTTGATTCTTTTGCAAATGTATGAAGAATAAAAAACAAAAATACCTTATTTACATAGGCATTCAGACCCTTTGCTCAGGAGCATCCTGTTTCCATTGATCATCCTTGAGATGTTTCTAGAATTTGATTGGAGTCCACCTGTGGTAAATTCAATTGGACATGATTGGACATGATTTGGAAAGGCACACTCCTGTCTATGTAAGGTCCCACAGTTGACAGTGCATGTCAGAGCAAAAACCAATCCATGAGGTTGAAGAAATTGTCTATAGAGGTCTGAGACAGGATTGTGTTGAGGAACAGATCTGGGGAAGGGTACCAAACAATTTCTGCGACTGGTGCGAAGGTTCACCTTCCAACAGGACAACGACCCTGAGCACACAGCCAGGACAACACAGGAGTGGCTTCGGGACAAATCTCTGAATGACCTTGAGTGGCCCAGCCAGAGCCTGGAGTTGAACACGATCGATCATCTCTGGAGAGTCTTGAAAATAGCTGTGTAGCGACGCTCCCCATTTAACCTGACAGAGTTTGAGAGTATCTGCAAAGAAGAATGGGAGAAACTCCACAAATACAGGTGTGCCAATCTTCTAGCGTCATACCCAAAAGGACATGAGGCTGTAATCACTGCCAAAGTACTGAGTAAAGGGTCTGAATTCTTATGTAAATGTGATATTTCAGTTGTTTTATTTTTAATACATTTACAAACATTTCTAAAAACCTGTTTTTGCTTCATCATTATGTGGTATTGTGTGGAGTTTGATGAGGGAAAAAACGATTGAATCAATTTAAGAATAAGGCTGTAAAAAGTCAAAGGGTCTGAATACTTTCCGGATGCACTGTATATACACTTTTCAACCATTTTCCATCCTAAAAATTAGGGATAAGCAAAGGCGTTGAATTCTTGTCAAACAGATTGAAAAGGGGTCTTGGACAGCGTCTACCAGAAAAAGTCTTAAAAGGTATTAGAAATACATCAAAACACAATAATAGACTAAAGCCAACTATTATAAACACTTGGAGTTGGTTCTCCCCTTGGCTGCTACAGTATAACTGCTTCCAATCTTCTGGGAAGACTTTCCACTAGATGTTGGAACATTGTTGCAGGGACTTGCTTCGATTCAAACACGAGCATTTGTGAGATCGGGCACTGATGTAGGGCGATTAGGCCTGGCTCGCAGTCGGCGTTCCAATTCAAACCGAATGTGTTCGATGGAGTTGAGGTCAGGGTTTTTCAGAGCTTTACACCACTCCAGCCGACGCTTGGCATTGCGCATGGTGATCTTAGGCTTGTGTGTGGCTGCTTGGCCATGGAAACCAATTTCATGAAGCTCTCGACGAACAGTTCTTGTGCTGACGTTGCTTTCAGAGGCAGTTTGGAATGCGTTAATGAGTGTTGCAAGATTGCAAACGATTTTTACTTACTCACTTGTTGGTCCTGTTCTGTGAGCTTGTGTGACCTACCACTTCGCTGCTAAACTGTTGTTGCTCCTAGACGTTTCCACCGGGGCAACTCTAGTAGGGCAGAAATTTGATAAACTGACTAGTCGGAAAGGTGGCATCCTATTACAGTGCCATGTTGAAAGTCGCTGAGCTCTTCAGCAAGGCCCTTCTACTGCCAATGTTTCCCTATGGATATTGCATGACTGTGAGCTCGATTCTATACACCTGTCAGCAATGTGTGTGGCTGAAATAGCCGAATCCACTAATTTGAAGGGTTGTCCACATACTTTTGTATATATAGTGTATTGTTACATTTCTCTCCCCATTGGGGACTTCACACAAGCAACGGTAGACCTACCAATTAGTTATGCTGTTTTTACTGATATGAAGATATTTTGTTTATGAAATATTAAGTGAATAAAACTTGTCATTCTGATACCAAATCTATAATGGAATTACTGCAATTTAATTGGATACAATGAGAAAGTTGGGTCACCTGCTACTGTCCTCCCTTCCACTGGCATACTGTTATTTTCAGCTCATAACATAATTTGTTTTTATCTTTCTGTCGTCTGGTTGTCAAAGCAAGGGTTTGAAAACAGTTTGGACAAACCGTCCCTCTCACTTTCCCTCTATCACTCTCACTCTTCCTCTCTCTCACTCCAGTTTATGTCACCTCTCCCAGCTCTTACTGACACCTACCCTCTTTCCATTTACTGTAACAAGCATCCTCACCCACTAAGCACCGGCCGACACCGGACGTCCATTGATGCTGAAAAGTAGTTGAAATTGGGTCAGTCCGCCCTGGCCAGACCAAATCTGAACCAATCATATTTTGGTGCCGTGGTGGGATTGAACATGTCTACTTTACTGTACTGAACATGTCTACTTTACTGTACTGAAAATATCTACTTCACTGTACTGAACCGAACATATCTACTTCACTGTACTGTACTGTGGCCTTGTTTGCGGGGGTAGCTCATTATCAATCAATCAATCAATCAATCAAATGTATTTATAAAGCCCTTTTTACATCAGTAGATGTCACAGGTGTTTATACAGAAACCCAGCCTAAAATACCAAACAGCATACAGTGCAGAAGTAGAAGCACAATAATAGATAGTAATAGTAGAATAATTCCCAAATATGCAAAATAAGTCTATTTTATCGGTCTACCTTTGCGTACCTATTCACAATACCTTACCATGAAGATAATCATATTAATATCAATAATTCTGCATAGTACAGAACAGGGATGCATGATGTAAAATCCACTTCACCTACTGTTGTTCAACAACCAAATTATTTATTATTTTCAAACTCAAGTTGTCATGTCATGTCATTCTTCCTGCAGACATGTTGAATCTTCATTTGGATAAGATATTTCACAGAGTTTTTGGAAAACATGGTTGTATAAAAACATTTTTATGGAGATTTTACCCTAATTATTTTACCAAACTTTGCATCTGCACAATTCTTACAGTAAATGTTTTTTTTGTGGCATTTCCAGTGTAAATTGTTCAAAGTAGTCCTTGTGCATTGAGTTGTATGGTTTGTTAATAGGGATACACTAGCGGGACACCAGCCAACAACATCAGGTGAAATTGGAGGGCGCACAATTCAAATAAATAATCGTAATATTAAACATTCATGAACATACAAGCATCTTATATAATTTAAAAGCTTAAATTATTGTTAATCTAACTGCATTGTCTGATTTTTAAATAGGCTTTATGGCGAAAGCATACCATGCTATTGTCTGAGGGCGGCGCCCCACACCAACACATTTTTCAACCAGCACACGTTTCACAAAATCACAAATAGCTATTAAATAAATCACCTACCTTTGAAGATCTTCCTCTGTTTGCAATTCCAAGAGTCCCGGCTACAACATGAATGGCCGTTTTGTTAGATAAAATTAGTCTTATTTCCCAAAAAGTCAGTTTAGTTGGCCCCATCGATTTCAGTAATCCACTCCTTCAACATGCAGACAAAGGAGTCCAAAAATCTACCGCTAAACTTTGTCCAAACAAGTCAAATGACGTTTCTATTTAAACCTCAGATACTCTAAAATGTAAATAAACTATAATATTTCATACAGAATGTAGTATGTTCAATAGGAAAGGAAAATTAGTAAGCAAGCGCCCCTCGCACGCCGAAAGACTGATATTCTTCCAGTGCTCTTCTCACCAAAACTCAAAATTCTTGCTTGTTTTTTTTTTTTTAAGTCTGAAACCTTCAATAAAGACTGTTGACATCTAGGAATTGCAATCTGGGAGAAGGATTTACATAGAAACAATAGGTTTCCATTATAAGAGCCTGGGACTTTCTTCAGATTTTTGCCTGCCAAATTCTGTTATAGTCTCAGAAATAAACAGTTCTAGAAACTTCAAAGTGTTTTCTATCCAATGATACCAATCAAATACATATCCTGGCTTCTGGGCCCAAGTAACAGGCATACATTTTAAAGGAAACAATCGGAGTCAAATCGTAATTCCGTTAGCGCATACAGTAACTTCTGCACAGATTGCAGTCAGTCCCGCATGGGTTATTTTCTAGTTTATCTTGCCCTAGAGTGGATTTGTTTTCCATTCAATATTTTACCTCATCTTTCCTCTCGGTAGCTGCTCTATCGCAAAAATATTAAAAGGTCAAATAATGATTGGCCATGAATTTAACAGTCCAATCATGCTTCCACTGTCCATCAAACTATGAGCAACTAGAACAACAATAGATGTAGCCAGCCATTAATTGTGCTTATAAAAAATCTCAAACTCAGCAAAGTGCCAACATTAAGAGTGATTCTAGCTTTTTTTTCATATAAAATGCAAGCACGTAGCAATTTAGATCAAAAACTGACTTTGTTGCCCAGCCCCTCTGATTTAAAGGACAAATTGAAAGCTGTAAATATATTTCATGGAAGATTTGCAAAACCTTTCAAGTTAACAAGGGACTTAAAAGTCAGAGAAACAGCTCCAGCTAAATGCACAGGGGTGACTTGTTTTGAAGGCAAGGTGGCCCTACAAAGACAGTCAGAGGTGATTGCTTTCAAGTGCCAACCTGTAAAGATGGAGATCTGTTGTATTTCAGAGAAAATTCTCTCCAAGGTATGAACGATAAATGTCTTGTTCCCATGAGAGGAAGAGTCAGATCTCCTCACAGGTGCAGAGGATATGTAAGTCAGGAACTGGCAAAATAGACTTGATGATGTAAAATAGTCTGCACATTACACTATTGAATGGGAAGTTGCAGATATTTGATATCACAAACAGTTTTTTTTTCAGGGTATTGTCTAGCTAAACTGGAAAATAACTCATGGGGAACAGACTGTATGCACAAACAGAATTTCACTTTGACTCCATTAAAATGTATGCTACTTTGAACAATTGTTGCAGGAAATGTCACCATAAAACTTTTACTGGAAAAACTGTACAGATGCAAAGTTTGGTAAAATTATGAGTCAGAATAGAAAAACAACGATTTTGTCTCTGCCGCCTCACGTCGAAGGAGCAGTCCTTAGAAAAACAGCTCTCCAGATCGACTTGTTCAACACACTGACATGACACAAACATCGCCAGATTCCCCTCGAGCAGGTGAATGTACATCTATAACTGTCATAGCTCTACGATAAATAATGCGACCTACACACAAGTAATTTTGTGTGGAATTCCAAAACTTGTTTTTCACATTGGAGGCAGACATAAAGCATGAGTCCTTTTCAGTCCTAAATGGCCATAATGTTGATTTAAACATTCACCAATTTCACACATTCTGATTATCACTAATCGAGTGGCGGCAAACCGTGCCAATACAGTATATCTCCAAATACCGCTTCGAGGGAATGATCACTTTTATTCAACGGGTTACCAACATATTCAAATGATGATTGACATGTTTTCATTAAAAATGTTTTTTTTAAATTAATTTATTCGTACTATGTCATCCTTCCACAACACATCCTTCCTCCTTCTTAAGGTTGCTACCCAAGCCAGCTGGTCATTCGTTCTATCAGTTCGGTTGCAAGATAATCTTTTTGTATCCAAATCCGGCTTTAAACTTCTTCACAACAGTATCTCGGACCTGCCTGGTGTGTTCCTTGTTCTTCATGATGCTCTCTGCGCTTTTAACGGACCTCTGAGACTATCACAGTGTAGGTGCATTTATACGGAGACTTGATTACACACAGGTGGATTGTATTTATCATCATTAGTCATTTAGGTCAACATTGGATCATTCAGAGATCCTCACTGAACTTCTGGAGAGAGTTTGCTGCACTGAAAGTAAAGGGGCTGAATAATTTTGCACGCCCAATTTTTCAGTTTTTGATTTGTTAAAAAAGTTTGAAATATCCAATAAATGTCGTTCCACTTCATGATTGTGTCCCACTTGTTGTTGATTCTTCATAAAAAATACAGTTTTATATCTTTATGTTTGAAGCCTGCAATGTGGCAAAAGGTCGCAAAGTTCAAGGGGGCCGAATACTTTCGCAAGGCACTGTACATACACTGAATTAGTATTTGGTAGTATTGCCTTTAAATCAGGGGTGTCAAAGTCAAATGGACGGAGGGCCAAATAAAAAAATCAGCTACAAGACGAGGGCCGGACTGTTCGAATGTTCATTGAAAAATTTTTAAATGACGCATATAGTCTAGTGAACCTAATTGAACCTACTGAAAACCTAACAAATATATTACAATATGATCAGATAAATAAAGCAATATTTTCTTATGGCTCTGTCAGTAATCTTTAATTTTCAACAGACACAAAAGACAAATTTCCTTTATATAAATATCCCCATAACATGAACATTAAATGAAAGAAACCGGTATTCAAGGCACCATCAGTAGACTATATTTTCTATTTTAGCAAAAGTGGGCTAAATTTACTTCAAAGAAAAAACAATAATAGCAATTTTCTATCATCCACTCAACTGAAATATTTTTAAAATATAATTGGATTGAAATACAAAAAAATAAAGTGCAAAAATCTATTAATCAAAAACAACACTTTGTTTAAGGAGAAGTAACATGCAGTGAAAACAAATATTAAATTTTAACTTTTAAACTTGAACTGAGTAAAAACTCTAAATATGTGATTGCACAGTAATGTTCACTTGTTTGAGGTTGAGGGTGATACTTGGTGGTGTCCCATCTTTTCCACAAGTTCATCAATGTTCGGGGTAAGGCTCTGAGCTGAAGAAATCCTCAGAATTGAGTGGAGGTGTTCAGCAGTAAGTCGACTTCTGTGTGATGTTTTGTTCAGGTTCATCAAAGAAAACAGTTGTTCACACAGGTATGTGCTGCCAAACATAGACAACGTTTGAGCAGCCTGGATGCGCAGCTGGGGCATTGTGCCGGGGAGGAAACGGGCGAACTCCGCAGCACCCACTGCCGCATATTTTGCCCTCAGTGCATCATTGCATTGGAGGTCAATCAACTCCATTTGGAGGTTTGGTGGTGAGCTTTCCACGTCAACAGCAAATGGGTTACCGAGCAGTTCCAACCTGCTTTTTTGTGCTTCAAAGTCAGCAAATCGGCGTCGAAAGTCAGCGGCAAGCATACCTATTTTATCAGCCAACTGTGTGCTCGGGAACGCACTGGTAGAGAGCTTCTCTTTCATGGTCTGGCAGCTGGGAAAGTGGCTCAAATTTTCTTTCCGCATCTGCGTCTCCCACAGAGTCAGTTTGGTTTTAAATGCCTTCACTGTACTGTACATATCAGAGATGACACGATCCCGACCCTGCAGCTGCAAGTTTATTGCATTCAGATGACTCGTAATGTCACACAGAAAAGCCATTTCACACAGAAACATTTCGTCTCGGAGTTGTGTTGTGTCTTTCCCTTTGCTGTCCAAGAACAGACAAATCTCCTCACGAAGCTCGAAACATCTTTGAAGCACCTTTCCCTGGCTTAGCCATCGCACCTCTGTGTGATAAGGCAAATCACCATGCTCCGTTTCTAACTCCGTCAGAAATGCCTTGAACTGGCGGTGATTCAAACCTTTGGCTCTGATAAAGTTAACTGTGCGCGTGATGATGCTCATTACATGCTCCATTTTCAAGGCTTTACCGCACAACGCTTCCTGGTGTATGATACAATGATAAGCTGTCAGCTCACCTGTCGCGTTTTCCTCTTGCATCTTTTCCCGTATCTTCGCCACCAGTCCGCTCCTGTGTCCACACATCGCAGGTGCTCCGTCGGTTGTCAAACCCACGAGTTTTTCCCAAGGCAGCTCCATCTCATTTACACATCTTGACACCTCTTCATACAAATCATGCCCCGTAGTTGTGCCATGCATAGGACGTAAAGCCAAAAACTCCTCTGTCACGCTTAGGTTGGAGTCCACTCCGCGGATGAAAATTGACAACTGGGCAATGTCAGAAATGTCGGTGCTCTCATCCACAGCCAAGGAATATGCAATAAAATCTTTTCCCTTTTTCACAAGCTGCTCTTTTAGATTGATGGACAACTGGTCTACTCTCTCGGCAATGGTGTTTCTGCTCAGACTCACATTTAAAAAGAGTTGCCTTTTTTCTGGGCAAACTTCGTCACAAACTTTAATCATGCAGTTTTTGATGAAATCCCCCTCCGTAAATGGCCGGGCTGATTTAGCGATCTCTTCTGCCAAAATAAAACTGGCCTTGACAGCAGCCTGGCCTTGTGATTTGGCTTTTTTGAACAGAGCCTGTCGAGATTTGAGGCCTCGTTTTAATTCCTCTGCCTTTTGTAGCCTTTGTTCCATGTCCATATTCTTGTTTTTGTCCGCGTGTTTCGTTTCATAATGTCGTCTCAGATTATACTCTTTCAGTACCGCCACACTTTCTCCACACAGAAGACACACAGGTTTTCCAGCTACCTTCGTGAACATATACTCCGACTCCCACCTTGTTTGAAACCCACGGTTCTCAGTATCCACCTTCCGTTTTGCCATTTTTGATGGGTATCTGAAAGTTAATTTTACTGTGATGCTGACGACTGCTGTGCCAATAAATATTGAAATGAAGCAGCCTACTGCTCGGTGCGTCACCTTTGCATTGTGGGAAATGTAGTATTGGTGCGTGTAAAAGATCTGCGGGCTGCCGGCTTGCTGCGGGCCGGTTCTAATAATAAATCAAGATCATCCCAGGGGCCGTAAAAAACCTTCTTGCGGGCCGGATGTGGCCCGCGGGCCTTGACTCTGACATATGTGCTTTAAATTGTTTAACTTGGGTCAAACGTTTCGGGTAGCCTTCCACAAGCCTCCCACAATAAGTTGGGTGAATTTTGGCCCATTCCTTCTGACAGAGCTAGTGTAACGGAGTCAGGTTAGTAGGCCTCCTTGCTCTCACGTGCTTTTCAGTTCTGCCCACACATTTTCTATGGGATTGAGGTCAGGGCTTTGTGATGGCCACTCCAATACCTTGACTTTGTTGTCCTTATGCCATTTTGCCAAAACTTTGTAAGTATGCCTGGGGTCATTGTCCAATTGGAAGACCCATTTGCAACCACGCTTTAACTTCCTGACTGATGTCTTGAGATGTTGCTTCAATATATCCACATCATTGTCCTACCTCATGATGCCATCATTGTCCTACCTCATGATGCCATCTATTTTGTGAAGTGCACCAGTCCCAGTTGGCTTTTTTATTGCGGTTTTGGAGCAGTGGCTTCTTCCTTGCTGAGCGGCCTTTCAGGCTATGTCGATATAGGACTCGTTTTCCTGTGGATATAGATACTTTGTATCTGTTTCCTCCAGCATCTTCACAAGGTCCTTTGCTGTTGTTCTGGGATTGATTTGCACTTTTCGCACCAACGTACATTCATCTCTAGGAGACAAAACGCGTCTCCATCCTGAGCGGTATGATGGCTGCGTGGTCCCATGGTGTTTATACTTGCATACTATTGTTTGTACAGATGAATGTGGTACCTTCAGGCATTTGGAAATTGCTCCCAAGGTTGAACCAGCCTTGTGGAGGTCTACAAATTCTGAGGTCTTGGCTGATTTTCCCATGATGTTAAGCAAAGAGGCACTGAGTTTGAAGGTAGGCCTTGAAATACATCCACAGGTACACCTCCAATTGACTCAAATGATGTCAATTAGCCTATCAGAAGCTTCTAAAGCCATGGCATCCTTTTCTTGAACTTTCCAAGCTGTTTAAAGGCACAGACAACCTAGTGTATGAAAACTTCTGACCCACTGGAATTGTGATACAGTGACTTACATGTGAAATAATCTGTCTGTAAACAATTGTTGGAAAAATGACTTGTGTCATGCACAAAGTCGATGTCCTAAATTATAGTTTGTTAACAAGAAATTTGTGGAGTGGTTGAAAAATGAGTTTTAATGACTCCAACCTAAGTGTATGTAAACTTCCGACTTCAACTGTACATCCATAAAAATGATGCCAGCTGATACATGATTTCGACTGGCTGAGAAACGCTGCCTGCTGGTCGGTCTCATCCCAACTCCTGACATGTTCATTACTATGAGATTGAATTTGAATACTAACACCAATGTTGCAAATGTCGGAGAGACAGACAGCAAGGTTTATACACATTTTTTAAACAAAATGTTAGCCTAAAAGAAATGTGACCTAATGTCTAGATGCTTTTATAGTACAGATCAAGTTTATAAATTGCCTGGCTGGGCTGATAAGACAGTGGATTGCGCAGTCAGATGGAACAGAGTAAATCGGCATTTTAAAGTCAAGGATTTAGCTGGTGGTAACTTGTGGAATAGACACTGGCTGGAATGCAATTTTAACCAATCAGCATTCAGGATTAGACCCACCCGTTGTATAGATATGGACAAATTTAAAAGTTTGAAAATGCTTGAAAATACAACATACACGTCATGAATTCACTATGACGTCATCATTTTTGTATCTGGTTTATTATACTTTTATTATGTAATAGATCGTATGTGTTGATCATTCAAAATATTGCCTACTTGCTAGATTTATGAATACAGCAATATAAAAACAGTGCAGAACGTGTGTCGGCTGAAGAGGCCCTTGCTTGGCACCTTGGAAAACATCAGACACGTAGGTGGAAACTCATATATGACGCATACATTATGATTCAAAGTCAAAAGACCTGGTTGTGTATACAGCATCAAGGTTCACCCAATAAAATCCCACCAGTCAGTCAGATAATGGGCCTTCCCAAAGCTCTGTTTTAAGTTAAGGAAACAGTATAGCCATAATGACTTGGCTATGAGCAAGCCGAGAGGGTCATCAGATTCTGGCCCCTCGCCCTGTCAAAGCAACAAAGCAGAGCTGCTTACTCATCATGTTCCTTCTGCGTTAACTAATAAGACTGTGGTGACGGCAGTTTAGGAACACTGCTCCCCTGGCTCCCGGCAAGGAACACGACCCCCAGTGGGTTTTCACACCGATCTAATCATGATGCAGTGTACCTGGTGAGTG
The DNA here is from genome assembly GCF_045791955.1 of Oncorhynchus clarkii lewisi. Taxonomy (NCBI): domain Eukaryota; kingdom Metazoa; phylum Chordata; class Actinopteri; order Salmoniformes; family Salmonidae; genus Oncorhynchus; species Oncorhynchus clarkii. The sequence goes on from NC_092177.1 coordinate 19,302,766, forward strand.
TTCCCGAAAGCCTGGGACACCCCAGCCAAGACGTGTCAGGAGTCATAATGCTGATAAATTAGACCAGGGGAAATAATTTGATTTGCTCTGAGCAGGCAGGAGAGTAATTTTCGTCGGCTTGGCGTAGAATGAACGATATTAGCACCCTTCCATTGCTGCAACATGGTTAATGTGATACACTGCCTTTAGCCCTTCACATCTTCACTGAAATCCAGCTCCTGAAGGAACCTCTCATTCTGTTAGCTAGTGGGTCTGTTGTGTGACTATTGAGAGAGTTAGACAGAAAATTGTCTGTGTTCGGCTAACGTGTACTACCAGGGCAGTGTAATTGGAGACCTGCAGTGTTAACAAGCGAACAGGCATAACCTTTTTCAGGTTACTGCCTCTGGTAGTCTCCCCAAGCAATCCGTTCTTAGTCTGTGAGCATCATAGCCTATCCAGGACTAGAGCTGTGTGACAGAATTCATACATAATACTCCACTTAAAGCTACAACACCAAAGGGCCCCTAAGTGTTGCAATGTTGGCAGAAAAAAATGCCTTGACACCTGTTACAATATGAAACATATTTTTGGAGGAATGTCTTGGGGAGTAGTTACAGACATGTATCTGCTCCGTGATGGTGCTGTACCCAGACTTCAGGGTAATGGAGGGACAGAACAGTACTATTCCACCTAGCCCATGTGACATGGGTCAGGTTATAACGCTATAACATTACCTCCTATGTGTGACTGGCAGGGGTACGGTGGGTTTTGTAAAAGCCTGCTACTATCCATTCAAAGTTTCTAGTGTACAGCAGTTAGTTTGTTTCATGTTGTGTACCAGCACGTTCTCTCCACTTGAGAGGGAGGCATAGCATGCTAATGGGAATGGACATGTTTACAATAACAATCTTTGGAGCCAGTTGCACTCCATTAAGGGAGGAATTAGAGCCTGCTCGAGCATGGCTATGATGTCTGCAGCAGGAGCATGCTGTGTCCATGATCATTTCTTACTTCATCTTATCTTGTAAAACAAGCTCTCAGCACAGGTTTCCAGAGGATCTTTACATACGGTATTAAAACATTTTTTTGAATTGGAAATGTATTTGTTATCAGGCTTTTCCTCTCGTGTTATTGGTTCTCTCTTCTTCTATGTGTCTCACGACATGCAGGACTGTGCAATAATGTCCCTCATATACAGATGTAGGATCTTAATTTGAGCCAGTTTGCTACAGCAGGAAAATGTCTGGAAGTGGACATTTTTTTATTGGGTTTTATAAATTTTTCATGAAAGGACCAACCAAGTCTGACATTTCTAGGTGGAAACAGGGTGATCAAACAACATCTGTATGGTTACGGCAGAGGGGGTTAGCTCATTGTGTCTAGGGATCTGTATGGCTATGACAGAGGGGGTTAGCTCATTGTGTCTAGGGATCTGTATGGCTATGACAGAGGGGGTTAGCTCATTGTGTCTAGGGATCTGTATGGCTATGGCAGAGGGGGTTAGCTCATTGTGTCTAGAGATCTGTATGGCTGTGACAGAGGGGGTTAGCCCATTGTGTCTAGGGATCTGTATGGCTATGACAGAGGGGGTTAGCTCATTGTGTCCAGGGATCTGTATGGCTATGACAGAGGGGGTTAGCTCATTGTGTCTAGGGATCTGTATGGCTATGACAGAGGGGGTTAGCTCATTGTGTCTAGGGATCTGTATGGCTGAGACAGAGGGGGTTAGCTCATTGTGTCTAGGGATCTGTATGGCTATGACAGAGGGAGTTAGCTCATTGTGTCTAGGCATCTGTATGGCTATGACAGAGGGGGTTAGCCCATTGTGTCTAAAGATCTGTATGGCTACGGCAGAGGTTTGCTCATTGTATCTAGGGATTTGTATGGCTACGGCAGAGGTTTGCTCATTGTATCTAGGGATTTGTATGGCTACGGCAGATGTTTGCTCATTGTATCTAGGGACTTGTATGGCTACGGCAGAGGTTTGCTCACTGTATCTAGGGATTTGTATGGCTACGGCAGAGGTTTGCTCATTGTATCTAGGGATTTGTATGGCTACGGCAGAGGTTTGCTCATTGTATCTAGGGACTTGTATGGCTACGGCAGAGGTTTGCTCATTGAATCTAGGGATTTGTATGGCTATGGCAGAGGTTTGCTCATTGTATCTAGGGATTTGTATGGCTATGGCAGAGGTTTGCTCATTGTATCTAGGGATCTTTAAAGGTTCAGGTTTCCATGAATTCTATTGCTTTCATGCTTTTACACTGAACAGACAACATCTGGCTGTACCGAGGCTCAATCAATGAGCCTATGTTCAGAAATGCTCGCTATAGATGTATGTCAATATGGTTTAAAAAAAGATCCAACGTGAGTTTGAAGTTTGGAGAGATTCAAAACGATTGCAGATTGTGAAGGGCTGTGTGTCAGTGTGTTGGAATAATACAGTATCCTACATGAGCAGAAAGGAAACATGTGAGCAAGGAACTGGCAGTTCAGCTTCAGTTACAGAGAGACCTTTTACCTTCATTCGATTAACCTCAAACAGGTAATAGAGTAGCTCTCTAATCCATGCTGATGCTTCACCAAAAAAAACAGTGGTTGCAAACAATGGTGTGTGGGTATTGTCAGGATAGAGAGGAGAAGTGGAGTCTGGCATGTGTATGATTAAAACTCTGTAGTCACGTGTGCTTTTCAGCAGTGTCTGGCAGTGGCTCAGATAAGAAATACTATATAGGTGAATAATATTATGCACCAAACCCCACAAGGTAGCTGAGTGGGCCAATTTAACTAATCACTTTATTATTTTTATTGTTTTAAGTGTATCTTAGCCTTGTCTGCCACATAATAAAGACATCACTGAGCAAAGTGTCAAATAAAATGTTATGAAAAACAACTGATCCTCTATTGTACCATCGTTGACACCATGTTGTTGTGCATACAGAGTGACTAATGATTTGAATGGTATTACATAGATACTATTCCCAGAATATGAAATCCTTAGAACTTTGTGTTACTTTGTAAAGGAATAGCTCAACACATCAATATGAACGTCCGTCCTCCACATCTAGTTAGGTTTGAAGGAGGTTATTTATTGCAAACAAAGTTTAAAGCAGCCTAAAAAAGAAGCCACCGTTTGTTATATTTTTAACTTGTGTTTTTATTGAACATTCTATGCTGCGCCACCGTCAGTCCCCTAGGAGTCTCTGCTTGGTTAGAGACGAAACCCAACAGTTTTTCACTGTGGAATCCCTTCTGGAGGGAAGCAGATCCCAGATGTACACGGTAATCTTTACGTGAATTTCACTTGTCCAAAAAACATGTTTTATCAGCATGTGGTCAGTGATAACAACATACCAATATTTTTTTTATAATTGCAATCCGTTTGGAGCGTGTATCGGTGCAGTGAGACTTACACAGGCCTATAACAATAAGTCACTTCACAACATTTTGTAAATATATTTTATTAACAGCTTAAATGGACTGTGAACTTTGATGAATGTACTATAGAACAAGAGACTTGAGGATTGTGGAAGACTGTACAAAAATATGTTGCATATCAATGATCGGTGTATACCAATTATCTGTGTATACCAATGGATCTGTGTATATTAATGATTTGTGTATATCAATGATTTGTGTATATCAGTGGATCTGTGCATATCAATGATCTGTGTAAATCATTGATCACTTGATATACTTTTATTTTGTTGGTTAAGTAAGTTGGGGTACAGAAAACCCTATGGTATTTCACTGAGTCAAAAGTGAACGTCCTAATGCCATCGACATTCAGTCTTTTTTTTTACCCTCTGTGTAGACAGCGATGGATGTTTTTGAGTATGGGAAGAAAAACAAATTATAGATTGAAGTCCCGACCCCCATCGGTGAAGCAACAGTGAAGACTCAATACAGCTGTATAGTCTCTCCTCTTTCAAATTGGAACTTGCCTGGTGTCAGCCACTACAGTCGCTGGGACAAGACGACTTCCATCACTGTCTCTCGCTCTGCATGATTCCAGGTAAGTGTATAAAACAAGGTCAACATAAGATGTTGAGTAAAGACCACACAAAAACATGCTGTGCTGCAACATAAGCAAAACCTTTATGACATTCTTTGTAACTGTTTTGACTTTTGCCTCATTTGGGGTCTGGCAATATCTTTCAGTTGCAGCGCCGTTCCAAGAAAATAGTCAATTTTGGGTAGTGTAATTTGGTTTTAAAAAAAAATGTGTTCAAAAATGTTCAACCTCATAATTTTTCTTCCCATCTCAAGAGGTTAAATAGAATAATTACTATAGTAAGTGCCAATGAAGTGCCACAGAAAGCTTGTTGTGTGCAACAGGGAGGGACAATTGAATGCAAGCTGAACATCTCTAGCCTATCTAATCTAATCTAATCTATTGGTAACAGGGTTTACGTGTTATGCTCGACGCGGTGAGAACACCAGAACAGGGACAAAAAGAGTAGAACTACCTCACCTGCTTTTACACTATGATTTGACTATTAGATGTTCAATGTTTTTTTAGAAAACATTATTTAAAAAGGAATAGTTTCCCCATAATTAAAATGAGAGTTCAGGTCACATAACAGGGTTGACATTGAAATGAAGGAAAGATTGAAATGAATCACTAATCACATGAAATAAATAATCATGTTCAGAAATGACTTTGTCAAAGCAACAAAATAACTAGGGCTTTATAATGATAGTGAAATCTGGGAGAAATGTTGTGGTTAATTATGTGGGTTAAAATCTTCCTAGAAAACATGATGAGGGACATGTCAAAATGCTAATATTTGCCACTTTAGTAAGTATCTATTCATCTGAGAGATGTATTGAATTTTTCATGTGGTCTATATTAAAGGGCACACTTTCTACAGAAATAAGGTTGTTATATTATCTATTGCCAATTAAAGTCTCATATTCCGTACTACGCAATAATGTGAACTGTTGAAACGTCTACATCTCTATAATTTGAGCTTGCTGAGCTTTAACAGTGGAGTTGCCATGACAACACAGATGTAGTGCAAGCTTAGTGTCGCCGGGGGTTCACTTGTTTGAGTCTGTGAGAACAGAACACTTTATATGAACAGGGTCATAGGATAGCCCACTGCTCTCTGACTTGTCTCTCTCTTACTTTAGAGTTTCCATAGCAGACAGTGGCTGATGCAAGTAAATTATTAGTATCTACCCCTTGGTATCCTCAAATGTCTAGGCTTTCAAATTGTCTAGCTGAGACCAAATAGTTATAGCTATGTTTCTTATATTTCTTGTCTGCTCTAGATCCCCCCTTTGTGTCATTATTCAAGAAGAATGGGCAAGGCAGTGATTGTTGGCACTGTAAAAGAGAATGTCTCAAGTAAAATAGCACCGTATCTCTGAATTAAAAAATGCTCATGTTGATTTCTTCTAGTAATATTTAAAATGACCGATGTGCATTTGTTTCTGACAGCACACAAACGCCAACGTTGCTCTACGTAGATTATGACCATCCAGATAGGCTGTTAGAAGGTATGGAATTGTGAATGGTTAGGTGGCAAACACACGCATACAGTATACAGTATGCGTCACCATTAGTTACAGATCCCAAATGAAAATCGTGCTAATTGAGAATAATCAGCTGTGCTAGTGAACAGATCCTTACAGTTGTAGTCATAAAATCCCCTGACAGAGCGAAGCTGACAAAAAATAATACCATCTTGGTAAACAGTTGAAATGTTGTAGGGAGAAATTCCATTCAACTTTTTCATTCAATGAAATATGTAGTAAAGAAGTAAACAGAAAAATACTAATTATCTTGGCAAACAGTTGGGAAGTTAAAAAGGATCAATTAATAAAGAATGTGTCAGTGATGTCAAAGATATGGTAATCAAAAACGTCAACCATCTGATGATTCATGGATGTTTTGTTTAAGATCCTTACATCTATCATTCATCATGTTAACGCTTGAGTGCTTTTAAGACCCTTGGAGGTCCTTGGCCTGTCTCAGTGCAGTAATTAAAGTGACATGAGGAGGACACCCCGTGCTCCCCTTGTAGATACACTGTCAACTACAGTACCCACGATCCAACAGAACCGCCCACCCATTTAACACGCCGGAACCATGTGGGCCAGCTCACAGATCTCCCCTGCCCACTGAAAAGGTCAGAAGAAAAAGATGTGACATGATGTCATTCAATGGTGAAGTAAGGGTGCACACTGCATGCATGCGTGGGAGTGAGTGTTAGAGAGTGGGGTGGCTCTTGCCATTTTAACAAAGGTTAATCGTGGGGAGCTTCAGCCTTCATCCCAGACAGAGTTTGCATAGACAGCCAATTAATCTTACCATAGCAAAAGCCCACTGGCCTCTATGACGTGTACAGGGCCAATTAAGCTGTAGGAGCTCCTCAGACAACAGATCTGAGACAGCTCTAATTTAAGCCATGGCACTAATGAAGATGTTCAGTTTGATCATTATGCTTAAGGTTGTCCGTCACAAAATGTTCAATTAAAAAGTAGAAGGATGGGCTCGATCATTGAGAATGTCTAATCTTGCCAATGTGTCTATTTCAAAGAAGACTGCCAGTCCGAATATGTATTTTTTTTCCAATTAATGACAAATCACGAGTTCCCACTTTTGAAAGAGAACCCTGGAAGTACAGTTTAGACAGAAAATCTTCCTTTTTGAAGCCCTAATTGGATTACACTACCCTGGAAGATCGACAACTATTTAATAATTCAATTCTTCATCAAGATCTTACTTATTTCAGATAATACTTTTCAAAATTGGTGATTGACCCAAAACTTTGATCAACCTTTGTACAGAAATTAAATACACCAAAAGATTGGCTGGACTTAAATCCATTGGAACTTGGATTTAATTTTGATTAAAACATTCTGAAATTCACCAGAAAGATGTAGTTCAAATCATATGAGCAAAAAATATTTAGCTTTATCTGGGATGCTAAACCAGATACAGTGGGGAGAACAAGTATTTGATACACTGCCGATTTTGCAGGCTACTTACAAAGCATGTAGAGGTCTGTAATTTTTATCATAGGTACACTTCAACTGTGAGAGACAGAATCTAAAACAAAAATCCAGAAAATCACATTGTATGATTTTTAAGTAATTAATTTGCATTTTATTGCATGACATAAGTATTTGATACATCAGAAAAGCAGAACTTAATATTTGGTAAAGCAACCTTTGTTTGCAATTACAGAGATCATACGTTTCCTGTAGTTCTTGACCAGGTTTGCACACACTGCAGCAGGGATTTTGGCCCACTCCTCCATACCGACCTTCTCCAAATCCTTCCAGTTTCGGGGCTGTCGCTGGGCAATACGGACTTTCAGCTCCCTCCAAAGATGTTCTATTGGGTTCAGGTCTGGAGACTGGCTAGGCCACTCGTTGTCATGCTGGAAGACCCAGCCATGACCCATCTTCAATGCTCTTACTGAGGGAAGGAGGTTGTTGGCCAAGATCTCGCAATACATGACCCCATCCATCCTCCCCTCAATACGGTGCAGTCGTCCTGTCCCCTTTGCAGAAAAGCATCCCCAAATAAATGTTTCCACCTCCATGCTTCACGGTTGGGATGGTGTTCTTGGGGTTGTACTCATCCTTCTTCTTCCTCCAAACATGGCGAGTGGAGATTAGACCAAAAAGCTATATTTTTGTCTTATCAGACCACATGACCTTCTCCCATTCCTCCTCTGGATCATCCAGATGGTCATTGGCAAACTTCAGACGGGCCTGGACATGCGCTGGCTTGAGCAGGGGGACCTTGCGTGCGCTGCAGGATTTTAATCCATGACGACATAGTGTGTTATTAATGGTTCTTTGAGACTGTGGTCCCAGCTCTCTTCAGGTCATTGGCCAGGTCCTGCCGTGTAGTTCTGGGCTGATCCCTCACCTTCCTCATAATCATTGATGCCCCACGAGGTGAGATCTTGCATGGAGCCGCCGAACGAGGGTGATTGACAGTCATCTTGAACTTCTTCCATTTTCGAATAATTGCGCCAACAGTTGTTGCCTTCTCACCAAGCTGCTTGCCTATTGTCCTGTAGCCCATCCCAGCCTTGTGCAGGTCTACAATTTTATCCCTGATGTCCTTACACAGCTCTCTGGTCTTGGCCATTGTGGAGAGGTTGGAGTCTGTTTGATTGAGTGTGTGGACAAGTGTCTTTTATAAAGTTAACGAGTTCAAACACGTGCAGTTAATACAGGTAATGAGTGGAGAACAGGAGGGATTCTTAAAGAAAAACTAAGAGTGAGAGACGGAATTCTTACTGGTTGGTAGGTGATCAAATACTTATGTCATGCAATAAAATGCTAATTAATTACTTAAAAATCATACAATGTGATTTTCTGGATTTTTGTTTTAGATTCTGTCTCTCACAGTTGAGCTGTACCTATGATAAAAAATTACAGACCTCTACATGCTTTGTAAGTAGGAAAACCTGCAAAATCAGCAGTGTATCAAATACTTGTTCTCCCCACTGTATATAATGAATATTAACTAGGTGGGTTGAGATTACTAAATCTAAAAGCACTAAGCCTCTCTAAAAGCTTTACTTATCCAAAAGTTTTACTTGAACCCTTAATGGTTCTCAAGTAGATTACTAAGAAAAGCTCATCCATTGTTTGAAAATGTCCTTTTTGCCCTTGTGCAGATTGCCATGACTCATTTTCGATGAATTGAAAATTGAACTTTTTTCGAGGTGTCTCTCTTATTCAAACAAGCATTACAGTGCTGACTACAATTTCAATTTCATCCCCCTGATAAGATACAACAAATATTATGGCTGAACTCAAATGTGCTGGTTGCTAAAATACCTGTATTTATGGAAAAGATGTTTGAAAAGGGTATTTTGTTTTTAAATGATATAGTAAATTGGAATGGTAGAGTTATGTCTTTCATGGAGTCATCAGAATTGTATGGGAAGGTCTGCTCAATCCAAGATTGCAACCAATTGATTACAGAATTACCCCCAAAATGGAGGAGGCAGGTGACAGAGGGAGGAGGGTCTGTCTGCCCAACATAAAGGATCAAAACTGGCTGAGGAATAAAAATAACATAAATATGAAAGTATACCGGTTTTATTTGAGGACCAGAATATTGACAGCTGTGCTATAGAGATTGCAAAATAGTTGGGAAGAGTTTTTTGGTGTACTGATTCCATGGTATGAGTTGATATATAAAACGACACAAGGTTTAAGACTTTGTGCTTTTCAGCTAAAATTATTGTACAGAATTCTTGCCACCAACAAAATGTTGAATATTTGGGGAATACAATCATGGCAACTCCGCAGATTTTATTGTGAGGATACAGAATCAATAGACCACTTGTTCTGGTATTGCCCTCAGGTAGCCTGTTTCTGGTCTCAGGTGCAGGAATGGCTGAAAATGCATAATATTGATCTAAAATTTACCATAGAAATAGCATTGTTGGGAGATCTGGAAAGACCGGGTCAGTCAATTACTAATATACTAATGCTCTTAGTAAAAGTACTTATCTTGAACTCACAATCTGTGGATTATATTCGATTAGATCGATTCAAATTGTATGTTAAACATCACAGCATAGTTGAAAGATATATGGTGTGTAGAAATACATGGAGGGTGGCCGCAGAGACTGGTGGGATGGGCTGAGGGAAGCTGAGGGTTGGGATGTGGAATTGGAGACAAGTGGGAGTGGAGTTGTTGGGCGGGAGATTGACCATTATTCTAAGATAAAAGCTAAAAAATTTAGTAAAAATAAAACAAAACAAAAAGTAAGTTTGAATGACACTGAGGGGCAACGTCGTTACAGCTAATGCCTGTTTGCCTGAGGCTGATGCCATGCAGGTGTTTGTACACATGCATATACACACACTCTCATTCAAATGCACACACATCCACATACATGGACACACACACACACACACACACACATGTAAATACCTGCCATACATGCACTCAAACATATTCAGTTGTCCTTGCTGTTATGATTTTACTTGTCCTTGATGTCTTTTGTTTTACATTTTTAATGTGGGGGGGTTCTCGGACGGTTGAGGGGCAGCTCTAGGGGAACTGTGGGGGCGATCTTGGAGGGCTGGTGGCCCGACGGTTGGGAGCTTTGGCCGGTGGCTGATGGGTCGCTGGTTCGGGTCCCTGTTTTTGACCTTGTGGGAGATCTGTTGACTTGCCCTTGAGCAGGGTGTTAACCCTGGTTGCTGCTGTGTGTCGCTCTGGATGGGAGGGAGTCTGTTAGATGACTAATGTGATGTAGAAGTTGAGCGTCTTCACTGCAAGTAGATTGTATGTTTAACATATTTAATCATAAAAAGAAGGGAAAAAAAGAAAGATTTTTGACACCGTACCAGAAATGGCTCTTGCTGCTGTTAGCACACTATAAAGATGTTCCACACTGTAAAGATGTTTCACAGTAGCTAGGTTTCCATCCAATTGGCAACAGATTTTCATGTGAATATTCTAAAATCAGCATAAAAACAATATGTGCATTTTCCCCACCAGAGATGTTGTCATCAGATTGACTTGTTGCAGATAAAAAGCTGGGCACGATGGCATAGTGGACATAAAATACCTTCTGCGGTAAAATTCCCATGTATCGAATAAAAATACAAGTTAAATAGCTTTCCATCGCATTTTCAAATCTACTGATGGTTTCGTTGCGTTATATAGCAGTGTGCCCTCTCTGGTATCAGCTCCTGCGTTCTAGCCACCCGCGCTTGAGCCACCTGCGCTCGAGCCATCTGCATTCTCGTCACCAGTGCTCTAGCCACTTGCTATCTATTCACCTGCGCTCTAGTCACCAGCGCTCCGCTCTAGTCACCAGCGCTCCGCTCTAGTCACCTGCGCTCTAGTCACCTGCGCTCTAGTCACCAGCGCTCCGCTCTAGTCACCAGCGCTCCGCTCTAGTCACCTGCGCTCTAGTCACCTGCGCTCTAGTCACCAGCGCTCCGCTCTAGTCACCAGCGCTCCGCTCTAGTCACCAGCGCTCCGCTCTAGTCACCTGCGCTCTAGTCACCAGCGCTCTAGCCACCTGCTCTCTATTCACCTGCGCTCTAGTCACCAGAGCTCTATTCACCAGCGCTCTAGTCACCAGCGCACTAGTCACCTGCGCTCTAGCCACCTGCGCTCTAGCCACCAGTGCTCTAGCCACCAGTGCTCTAGCCACCAGCGCACTAGCCACCTGCGCTCTAGCCACCAGTGCTCTAGCCACCAGTGCTCTAGTCACCAGCGCTCTAGTCACCTGCGCTCTAGCCACCAGCTCTCTATTCACCAGCACTATCTGTCCAATGTCAGCTGGAGCACACACACACAGCCTACATTATGAGATTATTATTATGGACAGAAGTGTGAGATGTTTTTATTTGTCAAAATGAAGACAATCATCAATTATCATGTCACCAGAATAAGACCTTAAATATTTATTGGAAAGGCGCATCAAGCTCATCACCTTGCACTTTCTCCACCTGTATCCTAATAAACTGCATGCTTTTCCAATGAGTCGTAGTGGGAGGACCACAAATGTCCTCACGTGATTCCAAGTTTACTTCGATATGATGATTGTTATATACATATTTGCTCATACAAGCGTTTCCACTGAACATTTTTTCATAATTCATTTTACCTACACAAAAAGGCCCCACCTTGTCTAGTGTATTTAATTTTGTTGACATTTGGAAAGTGTACCAACATTTGTACCAACATTTGTTGTTTCCAACAGGCCTGTCATTACATTTTTCTTCTAACATGTACTTTACTCGCATAAAATGGTTGGAAACCTGGTTAGTACAGATGTTTCAGACTGTAAAGATGTTCCACACTGTAAAGATGTTTCAGACTGTAAAGATGTTTCACACTGTAAAGATGTTTCAGACTGTAAAGATGTTTCAGACTGTAAAGATGTTCCACACTGTAAAGATGTTTCAGACTGTAAAGATGTTTCAAACTGTAAAGATGTTCCACACTGTAAAGATGTTTCACACTGTAAAGATGTTTCACACTGTAAAGATGTTTCAGACTGTAAAGATGTTCCACACTGTAAAGATGTTTCAGACTGTAAAGATGTTTCAGACTGTAAAGACGTTCCACACTGTAAAGATGTTTCCGACTGTAAAGATGTTCCACACTGTAAAGATGTTCCACACTGTAAAGGTGTTCCACACTGTAAAGGTGTTCCACACTGTAAAGGTGTTCCACACTGTAAAGATGTTCCAAACTGTAAAATTGGTCTTATTGAATAGACTAATCTTATTTCATTGTTTAAGTGATGGTCCAGTTCGTGTATTGCTTCTGTAAACCTGTTTGTAGAGCCTGTTTGTAGAGCCTGGGTGGAACTTAAAATAATGAATATCATGCAGCCATTTTAAACTTCTGACCTGTCTGCCTTGTCCTCATTGAGGTTAATCTGAGGAAATGCAATGGCAATAATTTGGTTTCTATTTGGCTCCGGTAAACTACAGCTATTATAAACATGATTTACAATCTCAATGATACTCCTCTCCATGGTTAACGTAATAATTGTTAACCTCAATTAGATTTGTTGGAGAGTCTGATGGAAGATCTATTCTCTGTAGATCTATTCTCATTTTAGCTGTCTCAGCGGAGATTTTTAATAACCTCTGGTCACTCCCCCTACTCCTAGCCCACCACATCCAGGAGAGTAACATGTATTTCCAGCTCCCTAGCCCACCACATCCAGGAGAGTACCATGTATTTCCAGCTCCCTAGCCCACCACATCCAGGGGAGAAGTATGTATTTCCAGCTCCTAACACCACATCCAAAATAGTAGCATGTTTTTCAAGCTCCTTAGCCCACCACATCCAGGGGCGTACCGTGTATTTCCATCCCCTGACACCACATCAAGGATAATAGCATGTACTTCCAGCTCCCTAGCCCACCACTTCCAGGGGAGTAGCATGTATTTCCAGCTCCTTAGCCCACCCCATCCAGGAGAGTAGAATGTATTTCCTGCTGCATAGCCCACCACAACCAGGGAATAGCATGTATTTCCAGCCCCTGACACCATATCAAGGAAAGTAGCATGTTTTTTCCAGCCCCTGACACCACATCCAGGAGAGTAGCATGTATTTCCAGCTCCCTAGCACACCACATTCAGGGGAGTCGCATGTATTTCCAGCTCCTTAGCCCACCACACCCAGGGGAGTATAATTTATTTCCAGCTCCTAGCCCATCACATCCAGGGGAGTAGCACATATTTCCAGCTCCCTAGCACACCACATTCAGGGGAGTAGCATGTATTTCCAGCTCCTTAGCCCACCACACCCAGGGGAGTATAATTTATTTCCAGCTCCTAGCCCATCACATCCAGGGGAGTAGCACATATTTCCAGCTCCCTAGCCCGCCACATCCAGGAGAGTAGCATGTTTGTCCAGCTCTTTAGTCCACCACATCCAATGGAATAGCATTTATTTCCAGCTCCTAGCCAACCACATGCAGGGGAGTAGCATGTATTTCCAGGCCCTGCCACCACATCCAGGAGAATAGCGTGTATTTCCAGCCTCTAACACCACATATAGTCTATGTCCAAGAGGCTTCTAAACAGCTTCTACCCCAAAGCCATAAATCTGAACATCTAATCAAATGGCTATCCAGACTATTTGCATCCCCCCCCCCATTCTTTTACACTGCTGCTACTCTGTTATTGCCTATGCATAAGTCCCTTTAATATCTATACCTACATGTATATATTACCTCAATTACCTCGACTAACCGGTGCCCCTGCACATTGACTCTGTGCCAGTACCCCTTGTATATAGCCTCGCTATTGTTATTTTACTGCTACTCTTTAATAATTTGTTACTTTTATTATTATTATTTTTTTTAGGTATTTTTCTTAAAACTGCATTGTTGGTTAAAGGCTTGTAAGTAAGCATTTCACTGTAAGGCCTACTACACCTGTTGTACTCGGAGCATGTGACAAATACAATTTGATTTGATATAATGGTAACACTGGGGTGATCCTGGAGACCATAGATTAAATTAAATTACTATATTCTTATTCAATTATTGTTTTCTAATTCCTAGGTCTATGCTGTGGACTGAGACTCTACCTGAGAGCAGCAGGTGTTTGCCTAGTTTTTAAATAATTCATGCAGCTAAATTAGATTTCTTTGACATTAATGAATGTATTAATGAGGCCCATTGACACACTCCCTTATGCTAATAAGCCGAGCCGCGTGGGGAAGGAACCTAAAGTTAAATAGGTCATTCCGAACTTAGAAATGAGACAGAGAAGGGCAAAGTAATTCCAACTAGTCGCTTCCTTTATCGACAGTCATCTTTGTGTTGAACTGTAAAAAGGATCGCTACCTTTTGTGGTAGAAATTGTTTTATTTAGATCAATGCAGAAGTACAGTAGTAGTACAGGAAATACTACTAATAATATGCCATTTAGAAGACTTTAATCCAAAGCAATTTACAGTCAGTTTGGCAAATCTACTCTAAAAACATAGTTGAACAAGCTACCAATTACTTCACGCTGGAAGAAGTTAAGCTACCATTAAAAAACATATATTTTACTTAACTTAAGTTACTTAAAGAAAGTAGTTCACTACATCCAAACTACTTTGTGATAAATGATCATATCTAAATCTAAGTTGTCAGACTATACATTGCAAGAACAGATCAATCTGGAGTCAGATGTTGACAGAGTATAATTTAGCCTTTACTTAAAAAAATAATAATAATCAAGTAAGAATTATTCGGGTCTGAAATTCTTGCCTACTTCACACATATTTTATTTTAGCAAAAAAAGTAGGGTGTTTTTCCAGTAGTTAGTTACACCGCTATATGTCAAAAAAGTTATTCACTACTGAAAACACTACCAATATTTGAATTTAGTTCTACTAAATACTAACTACCACCAAGCTCCTGCAAAATGTAGTTTCATTATTAGTTGAATTACATGTACTTCACTACTCCTCAACATTGTTTACCATCATGCATGCATACATTTTTTTGTATGGGTAGCACCAGCAGGAATCAAACCCACAAGCCTTGGCATTGCAAACACCATGCCCTACCAATTCAAATCAAATCAAATCAAATTTTATTTGTCACATACACATGGTTAGCAGATGTTAATGCGAGTGTAGCTAAAATTGAGCCACATGTTTATAGCGAGCAGTAAGGGACACTATCCCTCATACATCTTTAATATCTAATGTAACCTTATTTCCAGCACAACTATTTGTCAACTTCTTGACTCCCTCACACAGTCCATTTTGGGCTGAACTTGGCCTTAAACTTTCTAAACCAAGGCAGTTTCCTTTCCGAAATATATAAGTAAATAAATAAGAATCACCTCTTTCAGCTTGTTGAGGGACTAAATCAATTTTCTGATTACATGGTTCAAGGTATGATGTAGGCACTAAGCTTATTAACTCTCTGGGCTTGGCTGCAATACCTGGAGACCTGCCAGCCAGAGAAACCTAGCTACCGAGCAGCCCACAGTACTGGAGCCCTGGCTTACTGAAAGTATCACATTCTGTTCCCATTTATATCAAGGCTGTTCCACTGCCTATGCAGTGGATTCTTACGCTCTCTGGTCCATTGTTACTGTTGCTTTAACACTGAGCTGGAGTATCTGGGATAAGCATTCCCCCACTAAGCCTTGGCGTAACATTAACGCCGGGCTCCATGGTAAGTATAAAGTAGACATATTAATACAGAGACAAGCCAATTCTATATCTGTTTGATGTGAGGTGCTTTACATAGCTCTATGGGATTATTTGAAGGCCTCTGAATCTGAGAGGCTAATAAAATGCTGATAACGAAAGTCTGACAGTAATCTCAGTCTGTTATTTTTCCTGCTCGTTAATCTGTGTTTTGAATGGCTACCACTTCGGACTGTTATATTAGGGTAAACCATCTCAAGCTTTTGCTAGCCACGTTTAAAATGTACCTCCAGCTCAAGCAAGTTTACTCTGTTAACAATCTTTTACAACTTTCTCATAATGAGTATTTAATGTCTTTAGAGCTTTTGAGTGTCCATCAACTGTCCATCATCCTCTTTACTTGTCTATCATTCTTATAACTGTAGATGCCCTGTAACACCCTCTCATAAGGATAGCAGCAGAGCATTCTTAAAAGGAGAACCCATTGCTAAAACATATACTTTTGATAGGTAAGCATTATATGTTGATGGTTAAAATACCTTTACATTTGAAAAACTGCACCTGAGAGAGAGGGAAGAGATGGAAGAATATCGCCAAGCATAGTTATCCACTAACACTACAGATGAGAGGCAGCATAATGCAGGACATTACAGCCCCAATGGCACAGTAAAAATTGAGACTGAAATGAATCATTGAGTGGCTGAGTGATAGTTGAGGGCTAAGTGTGTAAGCACCTTGCATTTATTTTATGTCCCCCATCACCTTACAGTCATCCTGCTCTCTCTCATCTCTCTGCTCCACTGGCCCACCTTCTACCCTTTGGTTTTGCCTGAGCGAGCATTCAATTCTTCCTCCGGTGTACCATCGACACAGACAGCCACTGAGGCATAAGAGTGGTTGAGCCCCTCTCTAACTCCCTTTAGTCTGGCCTTCACCCTTACTCTCATTCCATTGCAGTCACAGGAACTCCTTGGTGAATACAGACGTAGGATCTTAATTTGACCCATATTGTCACAGCAAAAATAATCAGCAACAAAAGACTGATCAAATTAAGATCCTATATCTGTATTCGCTCCGTTAATTACAGAAACGGCAAAGACATTTATGATCACCTGATCATACTGTACATTACAAAACTGATTAAGATGCCCTATCCAGTCACTAACTTCTCTGTAGTCTACACAGGTATGAGGCCCTGTACTCAGAGGCTGGTATCCTAGCAGGGCGGTGTAAAAGGGACAAGATGTTGTGGTGATTAGGGACGTGAGCTGGTGACCAAGTGGTAATGGTGTGCTCCATGTGGGTTATTGTGTACTAGAGAGTCACTCAACTTAAATAGCCTCATTATATCCAGCCACATAATGGAGAATCTGCTAACTGTCCTATACAAGGTAACCTATGTGGAAGTATACTGTATCAACTTAAAATGTTCCAAATACGATTTTTACATCCCCATTATTGTGTAATTTCATAACAATTTCCACATTGCTATGTCACAAATATTAATATAAACTTGCAACTATAGTTTAACTATGGAGTTACTATACATGTACTGGGGCAATGGCAGGTAAAGTGTTATTGATTCACGATGTATAAATAAACAGAGCGATAAGATGACTATGCGGCTCTAATCGGTGGCCTCTCCTTCTCAGATGTACCCTGGTTCATTGGTATGCAGAGCTTGGTATGCAGACCCTTCTCTGCCTCAACTGTACATTAAGGTCTACCACATTAGTACTCCCAAGGTCATCACCATAGAATGCCGACATCCTATGGAAATAATCTAAAGGCATTTTTCCATAACCAAATTAACTAGCTAACCCATGTCTTATTGGTATCCCGCACTACCCTCTGAAGGACTGTTAAATGGCTCTGCATAAATATGTAGTTATGAGTCTTTCCACACTTATATTAAAGGACACTTTAACTGTTTTTAACCAAATCTCTCTTTCTGATGTAAATGGAATGTTATACAGGTGTCCAGACACTTTTTTGCGATTCCCCATCAGCAACGTTTATCCGCAACATTATATTCCATTTTGTTGGACTCAAGCGATACCTTTCCATGTGTGAGCCGCCTTTCTCGTTCCCATTGTGGTGAAAGCTGGCACACAAAAATGGATTGCTTGAGTCCAAAAAACTGGAATATAAAGTTGCGGATAAAGATTGGAATTACACAATTTCATTTGTACAATATCTAAAGACCTGCATCACTATACTGAGAGCTTTGCCATTTCTAGATGGACGTATTTGGGTGTTTAGGGAGCCTTTGTTCTTGTTTTATCTCTGCCCCTGCAACTGCAGAATGAGCATTAGGAATTATATCGCTGCTGGGGTTTCCCATAACCAATTGAGAAAAGAAGTACCTAGACATCTCTATAACATGACATTTGCATCCAAGTAGAGATTTGGTCCACAAAAGTGAACTTTCCTGGTATTGGATTAGGATTGCATTGACTATGTTCAACCGATGGAACAATGGTGGCGTTTGAAAATGTGTTGGTTCAGTTAACTGTCTCTAAGAAGATTTGTGGTACAGGGTGAGGAGGAAGGCAGAGGTCGCTAGTTGATTTGACCTATTTATCCACTTTGTTATGATAAACACTGATAGAGATGTATTCCCACAATCCACTTACTGGCTAAGTCTCTTATATAAATTATTAAATCATTTCTAACAGTGTATTCATTGTCCACCTCCAGAATTAAAGAAGTGAATGTGTGATGAATTTGTGAATTTGTCATACTTAAGGCATAAAATCATATTATAATATTTTTTAGGAATTAATTGGTAACCTGCATGTGCAGACCTAATTATAATGACGTTGAGAAGGGCTTAAAATGTTCTCAATATACATTATTTTATGAATACATGCACACACTCAACAATTCACCAAACCCAGCTTTCCTCTGTAAAAATAGGATATTCAACACGAATGCCAACCAACTGTCAGATCATTTTATCCAACACCTTTACAGCCTTACTCTTTGTTATCCATGTGAGAACCCAGAATTATTTTTATACTGCGGGTTTGTGTCAAACTTGGCCATCCATCTAATGACTTTATGGCAACCATTCTGCATCTTACTTAATGGCTTGTAGAGCCTATCCATTGTAAGACCCTTGACATTTTGTTTTTATAGACCACCTCCACAGCACAGTGAAACTGAAATATCACTGCATAGTTAAGAGGCTTGCTCTTCTCTTCCACTTGGCAGCATTGTAATGACCTTAATCCAGTGATTGCTTTAATGATATTTAGCATTGTTTACAAATTGCCTTCTGGAACAGGATGTTGTGTGATTATTTTGAGGGGAAACAAGTGAGATAGAGAAACTTTGAGGTGTAACAAGTGAGTCAGATATAAAGAGCTCTGTCTTTCCAGGGATCTAATTGAACACAGGTCTACTGGGACAACTTCAAATAATCTTTCTTCCCTGTTTGGAGTTGACTTTGTTCAAACAGGTCTCTTCCAACTGTTGGATGTGGTTCACTTTTCTTGGTTTGTTTTCCAGGCTCTCATACATAAAACATAGGATTTTGATGTTGGCTTTACCACAGGGAATGCAACATCAACATTTGTGCTTATAGTTTCCGTTTATTGCCTGTTTGAGAATTTTCTCAACTTTGAAATGTTTGTAGCTAGTGGAGAATACACCTGATCAGATATCTTTGGAGAACACAAAATAGTACATTCAAAACTTTTCTCAGAAGAATCTCAGGTCCTTTAAGCTGTCGGTAGTGCAATTTCCTACAGTAGATGCTCACTGATAGTGAGTTACATGAAGGTGTGAATAAGACTACTTTAATCTATTTTGAGAATGTTAACATTCACATCAGCTTTCACATAGTGATACTAGTGATGTGTTCACATTATGTTTGATAGAAAACTCCCTATAAAGTGGTTATTAAATAAGATATGGGGTTGTTATACTGATGGAGCTCTGTGAGGGGCTTTAATTAGGGCTAATGGGCTGAATAATTATGTTACCTTTTTGCCATCTGGCTCTGCGTCTCCTGGAGGCAGAGTCAGTCTTGCTGTGATCTGCTGAACGTGCTAGGAACTAGCCTGGAGAGACATGGAACTGCGTTCAGTTCAGACGCCCCAGAGAGTCAATCCCCAGTCTACCTGTTCACTGGCACTCAGGTGAACTTGAGTCAGGGCATGTTTGCTAACGTTACCAAAGAAAATATTCTGAAAGCAACTAAATTGTTCCTGGAAAATAGTGGGGTTTGTTTTAGTGTATATCTGCTTCTTGTGACATACTTGTAACAAAGGCCAACCATTAGTTGAGATCAACTTTTATGCAAAAAGGATGATGTCCTATAATGGACAGCGTATAGCCATACCCTTGCTTGCCATAACTGTACAGACAACTCGGAAATTGTTGTCACCCTTGATTGTAACGCTCGTCGTCATAAGGAAGAGTGGACCAAAGCGCAGCGTGGAAAATGTTCATGATCTTTATTGTCAAGACTCACTCAAACAAAAATAACGAATACAAAAACGTTGTTGCCTTGACTCCTCGTATCGTCGCCGTTCCTCTTTAGCTGCCTCCGCCTGCTTCCATGGCAGGGTATTGTCCCCTGCCATTACCTCCTCCCAGGTCCAGGATGTCCTCCACTCCCTTTTCTCCCGGGCCCAGGATCCCTGCTCATCCTGGCCACGCTGCTTGGTCCTTTTTTGGTGGGGTGTTCTGTAACGCTCGTCGTCGTAAGGAAGAGTGGACCAAAGCACAGCGTGGAAAGTGTTCATGATCTTTATTGTCAAGACTCACTCAAACAAAAAAATAACGAATATGAAAGCAAACAGTTCCATCAGGCACAGATACTGAACGGAAAACAACACCCCATAAAACCCAAATGGAAAATGACAACTTATATATGATCCCCAATCAGAGACAACGATAGATAGCTGCCTCTGATTGGGAACCACACTAGGCAAAAACAACAAAGAAATAGACAACATAGAATGCCCGCCCCAAATCACACCCTGACCTAACCAAATAGAGAAATAAAACAGCTCTCTAAGGTCAGGGTGTGACATTGATAAAGATAATCAAAACATACTATATAAAATAAATAATATAATTGTATGCACACAAATTATATTATTATATTATGTTACAATTGCTCATAGAAGGAGAATTTGTTTAACAAGGAATATTTTTTTAGGATCAGTAGAACCAAAATAACATCACAGATCCACCATCATATTTTACAGTAGGTATGAGGTACTTTTCGGAATATGCATCCTTCTTTTGACGCAAAACCCACCACTGGTGTGCGTGGCCAAAGAGCTCTATTTTCATGTCCTCTGACCATAGCACCAGTTCCAATCCAAGTGCCAATGCCGTTAAGCAAACTCCAGGCATTTACATTTGTTGGATGACATGAAAATCAAGCTCTTTGGCCACGCACACCAGTGGTGGGTTTGGTATTGAATGGAAGATGCATATGCAGAAAAGTACCTAATGTATAACATGGTAGTGGATTTTTGATGTTATGGGGCTATTTTGCTTCCACTGGTCCTGGGGGCCTTGTTAAGGTCAACAGCATCATGAACTTTTCCCAGTACCAGGATATTTTAGCGAAAAACCTGGTTGCCTCTGCCAGGAGGCTAAAACTTGGCCACAAGTTGATCTTCCAGCAAGACAATAACCCCAAGCACACATCAACATCCACCAAAACATTGTTAATTGAGCACGAAATCGACATTTTACAATGGCCGTCTCCAGACTTGAACACCATTGAAAACCTGTGGTTTGAACTGAAGAGGGCAGTCCACAAGCGCAGAGGAAGGGTATCAAGGATCTGGAAGTATTCGGTATGGAGGAATAGTCTTTTTTTTTTTTTATTATTGATTTTTTTTTTTTTATTATTGATTTTTTTTTTTAAATGCTCAATGCTGTTATCCTTACAAGGGTTTTGAAAACAGGGGATCCAATCATTTTATAGTAGTAAAAATAATAGAATTTCCCCTTTTTTTGCGAATAAAATGCTCAGTATTTCTATAATTCATTTGATACAGTATTTGTTTTATTTTGGAAGCAACTGTATGTGCACTGAAAGTGCATGTTTCTGAACCATATGACAGCTTTAGGGAGAATGTGTTTTGGGTGGTACAAGTGATCCTACTTCTGGTCCATTGGGAGTTTTGCAAGCTGTTGGCAAAGAAATGGAAGAATATTCAGGAAAAGCCATGTCAGCACTTAATCTCATAAATTAGTTATGTTTTAAATTGCAAAGGAGGGTATTAGCATGCAAAATATCTAAATCTGTAGAGCTCTGTAGGATTATATTCTGGGCTCAATGAACGCTTTTCAAAACGTCAGATGGATCAGAGCATATGTTTTATTTCTGCTCTACTGCTTTCCAAGCTTGTAACAACACATGGTTCTCTTGTTTCTTTTGCTATTCTAAAAGTAAATATAATTACATACATTTTACAAACAATATCTCATTACATTCAATTAAAAATAACACTGACGCACACAGCTTTTCTAGTCAAATGTAAGTCGGATACAGCTTCATGTAGTAGTTCCTGCACTGGCACTGTCGAATGGTCTTGCTTTCCTTGCCTATAACATGGGTTGGCATATACCATATGCTATAGGCCTATATCAGAGGAAACTAGTTGTTTTGAGAGCTAAACTGAAAGGAGAGTTCTGATTTGTTGGTACAACCACAGCCCCCTCTTGTCATCTGCTGATTGAGTGAATTTGCACACGGATAGCAATCGTTTCGCACCACGTGTCCTGACTCACGTGTGACCTTTAGAAAACCTCTCATCCATCCAGATTTAGCACAGCATCAATCCATATCCATGGGCTATATATCAACCCTCCAAGGCCCATACATCCCCCTCCATGGGCCATACATCCACTTCAATGGGTCATACATTGCCATCCATGGGCCGTACATCCCATTCCATGGGCCATACATCCCCTTCCATGGGCCATACATCCCATTCCATGGGCCATACATCCCATTCCATGGGCCAAACATTGCCCTCCATGGGCCATACATCCCCTTCCATGGGCCATACATCCCATTCCATGGGCCAAACATTGCCCTCCATGGGCCATACATCCCCTTCCATGGGCCATACATCCCATTCCATGGGCCAAACATTGCCCTCCATGGGCCATACATCCCCTTCCATGGGCCATACATCCCATTCTATGGGCCAAACATTGCCCTCCATGGGCCATACATCCCCTTCCATGGGCCATACATCCCCTTCCATGGGCCGTACATCCCCTTCCATGGGCCATACATCCCCTTCCATGGGCCATACATCGCCCTCCATGGGCCATACATCGCCCTCCATGGGCCATACATCGCCCTCCATGGGCCATACATCGCCCTCCACACTCAAACCAGTCAAACCTCGTTTTGGATGTTGGTCTCCATGAGTCACACAACTTGAAATTAGATACAGGTAATAATTGCCATCATTCAAATGGCTCTCCTCCAGGGTCATCTAGTACTATTATCAGGCTGTATGGCTCCCCTCCAGGGTAATCTAGTACTATTATTAGGCTGTATGGCTCTCCTCCAGGGTAATCTCCTACTATTATCAGGCTGTATGGCTCTCCTCCAGGGTCATCTCCTACTATTATCAGGCTGTATGGCTCTCCTCCAGGGTAATATCCTACTATTATCAGGCTGTATGGCTCTCCTCCAGGGTAATCTCCTACTATTATCAGGCTGTATGGCTCTCCTCCAGGGTCATCTCCTACTATTATCAGGCTGTATGGCTCTCCTCCAGGGTAATATCCTACTATTATCAGGCTGTATGGCTCTCCTCCAGGGTAATCTCCTACTATTATCAGGCTGTATGGCTCTCCTCCAGGGTCATCTCCTACTATTATCAGGCTGTATGGCTCTCCTCCAGGGTAATATCCTACTATTATCAGGCTGTATGGCTCTCCTCCAGGGTAATCTCCTACTATTATCAGGCTGTATGGCTCTCCTCCAGGGTAATATTCTACTATTATCAGGCTGTATGGCTCTCCTCCAGGGTCATCTCCTACTATTATCAGGCTGTATGGCTCTCCTCCAGGGTATTCTCCTACTATTATTAGGCTGTATGGCTCTCCTCAATGTTCATCTCCTACTATTATCAGGCTGTATGGCTCTCCTCCAGGGTAATATCCTACTATTATCAGGCTGTATGGCTCTCCTCAAGGGTAATATCCTACTATTATCAGGCTGTATGGCTCTCCTCCAGGGTCATCTCCTACTATTATCAGGCTGTATGGCTCTCCTCCAGGGTATTCTCCTACTATTATTAGGCTGTATGGCTCTCCTCCATGGTCATCTCCTACTATTATCAGGCTGTATGGCTCTCCTCCAGGGTCATCTCCTTCTATTATCAGGCTGTATGGCTCTCCTCCAGGGTAATATCCTTAAAATATATATTTTTTTTTATTTGATTTACACAGCATGCCTACCACTTTGAAGATGCATGTAACGGCTTTCTTCGGGTGAAGGAGAGTCGGACCAAAATGCAGCGTGTAGATTGCGATCCATGTTTATTAAACTGAAGCAACACGAATCTAAATACAAACACTACAAAACAATAAACGTAACGAAAACCGAAACAGCCTAACACTCGTGCACATAAACACAGAACACGGACATCAGGACACTAAGGACAATCACCCACGAAACACTCAAAGAATATGGCTGCCTAAATATGGTTCCCAATCAGAGACAACGATAAACACCTGCCTCTGATTGAGAACCACTTCAGACAGCCATAGACTTAACTAGAACACCCCACTAAGCTACAATCCCAATACCAACACACCACATACAAAAACCCATGCCACACCCTGGCCTGACCAAATAAATGAAGATAAACACAAAATACTTCTACCAGGGCGTGACAATGCAACATATTTTTTTATTGTGAAACAAACAAGAAATAAGACAAAATAAACAAAGAACTTTAGTGTGCATAACTATTCACCCCTCGAAATTCAATACTTTGTAGAGGCACCTTTTGCAGCAATTATAGCTGCAAGTCTCTTAGGATATGTCTCTATAAGCTTGGAACATCTGGGATTTTTGGATGGGTTGGATGGGTTCCACTGGTGTACACCAATCTTTAAGTCATACAACATATTCTCAATTGGATTGAAGTCTGGGCTTTGACTAGGCCATTCTAATAAATGTAAACTATTCCCCTTAATTAAACCAATCAAGTGTTGCTTTAGCAGTATACTTAGGGTCATTGTCCTGTTTGGGTGGTGAATCTCCATCCCAGTCTCAAATCTCTGGAAGACTGAAACAGGTTTCCCTGAAGAATTTCCCTGTATTTAGGGCCATCCATCATTCCTTCAATTCTGACCAGTTTCCCAGACATAGCGTTTTCCTTGATGGCCAAAAAGCTCAATTTTAGTCTCATCTGACCAGAGTACCTTCTTCCATATGTTTGGGGAGTCAATTCAATTCAATTCAAGGGCTTTATTGGCATGGGAAACATGTGTTAACATTGCCAAAGCAAGTGAGGTAGATAATATATAAAGTGAAAATATAAAGTGAAAAACAATCAAAATTAACAGTCTCCCACATGCCTTTGGTGAACACCAAACGTGTTTTCTTATTTTTTTCTTTAAGCAATGGCTCTTTCTGGACACTCTTCCGTAAAGCCCATATCTATGGAAAGTATGGCTTAAAGTGGTCCTATGGACAGATACTCCAATCTCCACAGTGGAGCTTTGCAGCTCCTTCAGGGCTATCTTTGGTTTCTTTGTTGCCTCTCTAATTAATGCCCTCCTTGCCTGGTCCGTGAGTTTTGGTGGGCGGCCCTCTTTGGCAGGTTTGTTGTGGTGCCATATTCTTTCAATTTTGTAATAATGGATTTAATGGTGCTCCGTGGGATGTTCAAAGTTTCTTATATTTTTTTATAACCCAACCCTGATCTGTAATTCTCCACAACTTTGTCCCTGACCTGTTTGGAGAGCTCCTTGGTCTTCATGGTGCCGCTTGCTTGGTGGTGCCCCTTGCTTAGTGGTGTTGCAGACTCTGGGGCCTTTCAGAACAGGTGTTAAAGAGGCTGCGAATTTTCGCAGCTTTTTGTTAAAGATCGCGCAACATTTCAACGTCCTGCTACTCATGCCAGGAATATAGTATATGCATATGATTAGTATGTGTGGATAGAAAACACTCTGAAGTTTATAAAACTGGTTAAATCATGTCTGTGACTATAACAGAACGCTTTTAGCAGGAAAAATCCCAAGGAAAACTATTCACAAAAAAAACTAAAAAATATCCCTCCGCCAGTCTCTGTATTGTCTATGGCAAGGAAAAATAGATAGGGCCCTGTTTACAATGCCTACAGCTTCCACACGATGTCGCCAGTACTGTCAATTGATTTAAATCCTTGGTAACATGAGGAATAGGCACTTCCTGTCGTCGAGCACACCACAGGAAGTAATGAAAGAGAGAATGTGGACCATGATTTCAAAACGTGCTGCTATTGAATACAGATCGCCCCGTGATCAATTTGATCGATTATTAACATTTACTAATACCTAAAGTTGGATTACAAAAGTAGTTTGAAGTGTTTTGTCAAAGTTTATAGGTAACTTTTGTAATTTAAAACTTCTTGACCATACTTGAGACGCAGACGTCTCAAGTATGCCCCTGAAAATGCAAATGCGCTACGCTAAATGCTAAATGTACTCGTTACAACTCAATCTTTGATCAAAATTCACAAGCAGGGTATTGAATTAAAGCTACACTCGTTGTGAACCTAGCCAGCAAGTCAGATTTTTAAAATGCTTTTCGGCGAAAGCATGAGAAGCTATTATCTGATAGCATGCACCCCCCAAAATGCCAGCACGACACGTAAACAACAGATTTTGCGGTAGCCGGCGCAGCACAAAACGCAGAAATAAAATATAAAACATTCATTACCTTTGACGAGCTTCTTTCTTGGCACTCCTATATGCCCCATAAACATCACTATTGGGTCTTTTTTTCGTTTAAATCGGTCCATATATACCCAAAATAGCTTTGTATGGAAGCTGTGTCATTCAGAAAAAAACATTGTTTTTAAACGCTGCGTAATTTTTTAAAATTAAAAAAGTCGACGATAAACTTTCACAAAACACTTCGAAATCCTTTTGTAATCCAACTTTAGGTATTAGTAAACGTTTATAATCTATCAAAATGATTACAGGGCGATGTATTTTCAATAGGTCTTCACTTGCAAAACAATGGCTGATAATGTCTTCATCAACTACATCCGGGTGAAGACTGGGAAAATGGATGCCAGATAGATGGATTTTCCAACAATTAATTCAATTGAAAATGACGACAATGGCGACATCGTGTGGAATTTGTATGAATTGCAGGCAGGTCGATATTAAATTCTGTTCTCTTTTAACAACTCGTGGAAGTGACTTATGGAAATTATTTTTAGCTTCCAGAGAGCAGTTTTTCTTGCGTTTTTCAATGAAACACACGATCTGTTATAGTCACAGCCGTGATTTAACCAGTTTTATAAACTTCAGAGTGTTTTCTATCCACACATACTAATCATATGCATATACTATATTCCTGGCATGAGTAGCAGGACGCTGAAAAGTTGCGCGATTTTTAACAGAATTTTCGAAAAAGGAGGGGGTAGAAGTAAGAGAAAAAATTACGGTGCGTTTTGGAACGGTGCTTTTCCATGGATCAGACGGCCTTCATAAATGGACATTTTGGGTATACATGGACGGATTTAATCGAAAAAAAGACCCAATTGTGATGTTTATGGGACATATAGGAGTGCCAACAAAGAAGCTCGTCAAAGGTAATGAATGTTTTATATTTTATTTCTGCGTTTTGTGTAGCGCCGGCTACGCCAATTATTCTGTTTACGTCCCCTTTGTGTATTTCGGGGGTTGCATGCTATCAGATAATAGCTTCTCATGCTTTCGCCGAAAAGCATTTTAAAAATCTGACATGTTGGCTAGATTCACAACGAGTGTAGCTTTAATTGAGTACCCTGCATGTGTGTTTTAATTAAAGTTTGAGTTGTATCGAGTACTATTAGTTGTCACTCTGAAATTTCCGCTGATGTCCGCTGATGTTGATCCCTGTACAGGGACAGCAGCCGTAACAGGATACTGAGATCATGTGACAGATCATGTGACACTTCACTTCACCAATTTGGACTATTTTGTATATGTCCATTACATGAAATCCAAATAAAAATCCAAGGGGGATGAATACTTTTGCAAGGCACTGAATGTCCAACTCTCTACATCCCCTTCACACACGTTTACTTCTTATCGCAGGTGTCGGGGTGTGCTATAGCTGACAGATTTTGAGCAGTCATGTTAGAGTTGAGGCATGGGCTAAGGGACTAAGCAGAGGGAGATTTGACCGTCTAGTTGAGAATGAGAAAGGTCAGTTGAGCGTGACTGAGCTTCTTGACTCTCTGGTAGAAGAGAGGGGGGAGCAGGAGTCTGTTCTCTGTAGAGAGTATTAGGTCTATGGCTTGGATGGACCCCAGACAAGTTCCAACATGTCCATTGTGGTGGGAGTCTGGAGTGGAGTGTAAGCTACTGGGTGGTGAAACAGGAAAACACATCAGCAAGCTGTTGTTGTTGTTGTATACTGTCTGTCACAGACCTTCATGATCTCACATGTACTGTACCAACATGGTAAATATCATGCAGAATTGTATTCCAAACTAATCCATTAGAAATGTTAGCATTTACTTGCCTGATTGTGTATATATGAGTAGGTTATGGAGCATATAGTATGGTAGTTTGTTCCATTAAGGTTCTTCCATTATTAATGACAATGAAATATGTATTTTATCAAACAAACGTGTACTGTGAATAGGCTAGAGTGGGAAAATACAGTTGGAAATGAGATGGAGATGTCCAGATGTATTGGTTGTGTAAGAGGAATGAGGGAACATTGCACTTTATGAAAGCGTATTGGAGACCTTCATGTTGAACGTACAGTACCTCTGGGACATAGAGTGGTGGGAGTTGGCGCTGTGTTTGATATGGGGAACACAGAGGGGTTAGAGGTTTAATAGCCTGTGGAAACATCACAAATGAAATGTGTTGCAGGGTTAATGAAGAGTGCTGGAAGTTTTCACCCATGTTATTGTGTTCTCTAGAGGGGGAAGGAGGGTGGTAGACTCTCTGTTGATATCCACAACTGTTGATATGTTTATGTGTACATGGTAACAGCTTCATGCATTTTCTAAAAATAATTGTCAATTTCTGACATTTCCAAACATAACAAGCTATACAGGAAGAAAATCCCTACAAAACCCTTACCTAATCGACCTGTATGAATGTTAAATATTGTCATGTATACTGGCTTGTTACCTGGAACATCACAATATTCAACTTTCATACAGGGTCAGGGTTTTGGAGAGCTTATGTTAATGTATAGCTCGTTTGTATATTATATTACAATACTCAATATTACAATACAATAAGTTCCAGGTAACAACCCTGTATGCTATATCTGGACCATATTCTACATTCATACAGGTCGATAAGGAGAGCTTTGGTTCCTGTATAGCTCACAACTCTGTTTAAAGGGCACAAGAAAGGCATAAACTAACAGGACACATTATAAAGATACTATTACTGTAAGTACTGTAGCAAGCGGCCTAAACTCTATCTGCATTTGCGGACTGTTGATTTAGCACAATTTCAGGAGGGTTAAAGTACAGCCCTATTTACAAAGCTGCATGATACTTTTTATTGATAAAATAACATCAAAATCATTTTTGGGTCCTTATATTTGGATGCTGTGGTTTATTAACCTTGCGTTGAAGCATTGTCAAAGATCTCTGGATATAATGAGCCTCATGGATCCATTACCATTTGCAACATATTTGCCAGGGACTTTCGTTCATACACAAACTCACATACACATGTGTAGGAAACACACACACACACACACACACACACACACACACACACACACACACACACACACACACACACACACACACACACACACACACACCCTTCAGTGATCCCTACTGAACTTCTACTCAACTGTTAAAAAGGCAATTGGAGGGATCAATTGGGTGTTTTGGTTAATGAGCCTGTTTAGAAATGGAGAATTGCTACCTCACCAGTAATTGAATTTACTTAATGTGATCCAATTGCATGACTTTAGTTGCCAGTGCCCAACGGGAAGACAACGAATGGAGAACAATAGAGGAGGCAAATTATATACAGTGGCTGAGGGGACAGTTGAGTTCAAATCACTTAGGCAAGGTTCCTTTAGAATTTCCAAACACACAGCAAGCTGCAACTTACTGCTAACTAAATTAACCTGAGAGAGCTGAATGTTTGCAGTGACTCAGAGACTAATACGTCTCTTCCTTCCATAGTCCCAGTCAGTATTAAATAGAACGTTGTGGCCCCGCCGCTTGTGGGGAAAACAACCTGTGGTTACCTTGGTTACCCCATAGGCTCACAGAAATAACTTGACCTTTTTCAAACACAATTTTCTTGTTGTCTGCTTGATTTAG
The DNA here is from genome assembly GCF_045791955.1 of Oncorhynchus clarkii lewisi. Taxonomy (NCBI): domain Eukaryota; kingdom Metazoa; phylum Chordata; class Actinopteri; order Salmoniformes; family Salmonidae; genus Oncorhynchus; species Oncorhynchus clarkii. The sequence continues at coordinate 19,332,895 of NC_092177.1, forward strand.
TCAACTACAAAACTCCATTTAAGAAAAATACAACGTCTAAAGATCCCTTTTTAAAATTGCCTGCTCCCGAGTGTTTTCACTACTTAGAATTTGTTTATATTGTAGGGCTTCCCTCATTGTCCCCTTTCATGAATGTGCTAGCAGTCACGTGAGTGCTAGCCAGCTACAGACCAGAACGTTAAGCTAACTAAGACCAACAACACAAACAAACGGACTATACAGCTATAAGCAGTTAGTGGAGTTACAAATGGACTATGCTAAAAAAAAGCGAAGTCTTAACTGTGATGACATTTTTCCACACACATAGAGTTCTAGCTACGTGTAGCCAACTTGGACACTCGATCCCTAAAATCTCCCCCTTTCACAAGCCGAAAAGCCTGAAGCCACAGGTCTCTTTTTGAAGGTTCTATTTCCCTACGTGGAAGCATTGCGAACCGTAGGTCAGGATATTCCATCTATAGCCCAGCAGCAGAAAGGCCTGATGATAGGCCCATTCATTGCACTGGGGCCTGAAGTCTGCATTTGCAAGCCCAGGTAGTCATGCACCCAGGATGTATGCAGCCAGTTTGTCAGTGAGAGTTCTCACACTAAGATGGACTTGGTTTTATGCCTTAAAGATATTGAGACTGAGGCTGTGGAGGCTGGCCCCAGCCTTGTTTGTGTCTTCGGGATGTATTAAGAATGGTAATGGAGCTACAGGCTATTATACTGAGCAGATGGAAGAGACTTCTGGTGCCAATAAAGCCGGTAACAGGTTGCATTAGAAGGGTGAAAGGGGGCACAGCGCTAGCTCTGAGTAATATGGATGATAATGCAGGAGATGGATTGAACGAGACAGAATGAAAATGTGCCCCCACCATTACCATTCTGTCAGAACAGTGAGGGCTCTTCAAACAGTTTCCTTCCCATCTATAAACACTGACACATTGCCAAAACAACCGCTGTGCTACTTGAAACAACCTGCTGAAGTAACTTAAAGACCCAATGCAGCTGTTTTTTCCCAGGTAACAATTAAGTACCCTACTGTAACAGTAGCCAAAGATTGCTTTTTTAGCAAAAAACTAGCAAGAATTTTGCTAGGAGTGTCTGGGAGTGGTCTGAGTGGGGAGGGAAACTGAAAACTAGTTGTTATTGGCAGAGAGGTTTGGAACGCTCTTTCTTATTGGTCTAATAACCAATTTACTGTATGGAAAGCCGAAACTCCCACCCATGCAAAGCTGCGGTGTAGATTGTCTCAGGAAATAACTGTAATTAAATGTTTTCACATTTTTACTGTGTTTTATCAGCTGTTGTACAATATTATATAAAACATAGAAAAAAAATAATTTTGACTACACTGGGTCTTTAAATGTAATAAAATCTTATTTTATTTGTCACATGCGCCAAATACAACAGGTCTAGTCGACCAGTGAAATGCTTACTTAATAAAAGCCCTTAACCAACAATGCAGTTTTAAGAAGAAAAAAATGAAATAAAAGTAACAAATAATTAAAGAGCAGCAGTAAAATAATAGTGAGGCTATATACAGGGGGTACTGGTACAATGTGCGGGGGAACCGGTTAGTTGAGGTAATGGAGGTAATATGTACATGTAGGTAGAGTTATTAAAGTGACTATGCATAGATAATAACAGAGAGTAGCACAACAGCTTTGTCAATATAGCATGTATTCTCGACACAGACTCCACATACTCTCCTGCATTCAGAAGTGTATTAACAGTTTACAAGGACAATTTGAAACCATACACAATGCAGCTCTTAGGCCCTCTGAGGAGAAAGATCCCTGTGACAGACTGACTGAAAGAAACCAATTAAGCAGACCTACCTACTGTGACAATGCAACCATTAGCAGTAAAAATATTGTATGACCCATGTGTCCTTGGTAGGCAGCCAAACCGTTGATTCTGTGCTTCAGTGCAATGCATGAAATGAATACTCTGGTGTGGCTGCAAGATGAGGTCTCAGAATGCCTCTTCATTTTATATGTAAATGCTTATTATTTTATAGAAGGACTGGTCCGTGTTGAGAGAAAAATCGTAAAGAGTATTTGAGGTGAGAATAAAAACCGAACTGGAACTCTGTCACCATTGAGTGCAATTGCCAAGCTCACTAAACAGATATCAGTGGTGGGCACTCCCCTTGAAGTCCACTGAACTGCAACAATCTGTGGTCCCTGGTGGGAAGAATCGCTGCAGGAATTGCTCACAGATCCCTGCCGCTCTCTCCCTCAGTGTTTGACAGCTCTTTATGCATCAGGCTGTACAGAGAACGGTGCTTCTCTCTCCTCACTCTCTCCCTGGGTGACTCCAGGGCTTTCTCCCTGCTCTCAGTAGGATGCCTACCTCTGATCCGTCCAATATAATGCCTGACTAAATTGGGCACTCTGCATCAATGCATGTGTATGATGGTAATGCATGTACAGTATTCAGAATGGTTGTTGGTATGAGCATGTGGATTCTAAAATCTTTAGGAATAAACTATAGTGTAACATGTTTATGGAACAGTAGTGCCCATAAACCCCCCCTTACCTGTGATATAGTCACACTATACCACAGCATCCTGGTCCAGCATCTTGATCCAGCATCCAGGTGCAGCATCCTGGTCCATACTGCCAAGCTCAGAATAAACAATAGTTCTAGCACTTCTTCCCCCCAATCACAGCACCCAGACCTCCAGAAACCTCCAATCCCAACACCCAGCCCTCCAGAAACCTCCAATCCCAACACCCAGCCCTCAAGAAACACCCCAATCACAGCACCCAGCCCTCCTGAAATCCCCCAATCACAGCACCCAGCCCTCCTGAAATCCCCCAATCACAGCACCCAGACCTCCAGAAACCTCCAATCCCAACACCCAGCCCTCCAGAAACCCCCCAATCACAGCACATTTCCACCCATCACGTTTAAATACAAACATCAAGGGTCATTGTTGCCTAGTTTCAAGCACATTTCTTCAGATTATTAATTATAGTACACTTGAAATCACACCAATAACGTGTTTGTCTAGACTTTATAGACTAGAGCAGGTCTCTCCAACCCTGTTCCTGGAGAGCTAACCTGATTAAACTTATCAACCAGCTAATTGTTAGAATTTGATTTCATCTGTTGGTATGTTTATTTTTTCAGCCATCATTTAATTTTGTGTTAAGCTTTCTCTTTCGTCCTTTTTTATTAGTGACTCAATTTGACCCTTTGCTAAGCCCCGCCACAGAATTTTGGGCAACCAATCCAGTGGATAGCAACTGTCATCAAGTCAGACACCTCGGAAAAGCTCACATTTAAATTGCATGAAAGCCAGTGAAGGCTGTGGCAAAAACTGAGTTTTCTTTAAAAAAATAAATGCTTAAATAGCTAAATAATTGAACTGTGCACCAGGAGTACTAGTGTGATTCGCCAGTAGTTGAAAGGGGAATTGGCTTCCTGGGAGCATGTTATCCAAGGTTGCAACAGTCACCAAGGTAGGGCTTAGCGAAGGGTACATTCTGTTCAGACAATGTGCAACCACACATACTTGGAGTTTGTTTAAAATAACCCACCTCAAGAGCCCCAGAGGTGTTAAGTTATTTCAGCATGCTAATTCATTTACTTAATTGACTTGATTACAGAAAGGAATTCAGAGGCCAGAGGAGATCAAGTCCCTTGGCTGTATCTTAATGTTAGTGAGTGCCATACAACTGGATAAATACTGGCTAAATAGAGTTTATAATGTGTGAATCGCACAGCCCACTTCAATATGTATGTTGGAAAGAGTATCAAAGACTATTACTATGCAACAAATATACATTGCAGAGATTAAGGATTTATTAATCCCACCTGATTATGATTTCTTCCTATTCAATTTGACCTGAGGTTCACTTACATAAATAAACATATATAATAGCATTTAACGAGTGAGAACTCCCGCCAGGTGCAGTAATTACTGGGGTGCTCAGCAAACAAGCCCACAGGTTCATTTATACTCTTAAACATTCATTAACTTTCCCTTTTAGCTTCTCTCTATGAATTTGCACTCCTTGCTTATCCATTTAAGTGCTATTTTTAGTTTTCATTATAACAGGGGTTTTCACCAAATTTGTATTTTTATTGGTTCATAATGTCAGTTGTCAGGTTTTATGTTTCCAGGATTGTGGAGAGATGCACAGACGGATCCATTCCTTAGATGAAAATGCACGCTCCGGTGCGCCACATTGATGAGGTTATTAGCTCTCACTTCCTCAAAATAAACAAAGTTCTCTCAATCACAGGGAGAGTGACACCAACGAAGAAAAACATACATTACCTAGCTTCTGCAAATCTCTTAGCTCCAACTTCTCAAACCCTGTTTCTCAGGTGAAATTCTTAGTGCTGCCGATGGCAGCTCATTGTTCAAATTATGTCATTTGAAAGCTGTCCATTGTATAGGTAAGAATTCCAAAGGGAATCACTGTGTTGTATCACTCTGTAGTTTGCGGTCAATGGAGGCAAGGCAATTACAGAGGATTGTCATCAATACTGTATAGCTACTAATTGCCTTAAAGGAAGTTGTAAGCAAACATGGGTCTTTCCACTTAAAGTGCAGCGTATCTAAAAACCTGGTGAACATGATTTAAACTAGGGGGCAGAAAATCAATGGAGGCATAATGAAGTGGATCACTTGAGTCTGCGTTGGGTTCCATTTAGCAAAGATGATACATTCAACCTGCAGTGACACATCACAACTAATTAGAGGTGAGGGGTAAGGGGAGGGGTAAGCGATTAGAGGGGAGGGGTAAGGGGAGGGGTAAGGAGATGAGTAAGTGATTAGAGGGGAGGGGTAAGAAAATGTGTAAGTGATTAGAGGGGAGGGGTAAGGGGAGGGGTAAGTGATTAGAGGGGAGGGGTAAGTGATTAGAGGGGAGGATTAAGGGGTGGAGTAAGTGATTAGAGGGGAGGGGTAAGGGTGCTAGAGCAAAAAAACACAGACTGTTCCATTTCCCAAAGACCAATCTTCGTAAACTTTACAAAACTTTTGCTACTGCAATTTTGTTTGGATAACAAAACAACACTATTCCAAAAGTTAAGGGTTTCTTGGACTGTCCTCCCAACAGGTAATAAGAAGTGGAATGAAGTGTGCTCAGGTCAGGAAGAAATATCTCCTGGAATATACATAGACTGAACAGCTCCAGTAAAATGACTGTGACCCTGTGGCCCTTATCCATTTATCTATAGCCTCTCCACTCCTTCCACTATCGCCAAGAGTGGCCCCAAACAGAACAACTACTGACATTCAAGCACCCGGAGCACAAGATGCAATAGCCAGCTATGTAATATAACAAGATGCACCACCCAGCTATGTAATGTTACAAGATGCACCACACGGCTATGTAATGTAAAAAGATGCACCACACAGCTATGTAATGTAACAAGATGCACCACCCAGCTATATAATGTAACAAGATTCACCACCCAGCTATGTAATATAACAAAATGCACCACACAGCTATGAATATAACAAAATGCACCACACAGCTATGTAATATAACAAGATGCACCACACAGCTATGAATATAACAAAATACACCACCCAGCTATGAATATAACAAAATGCACCACCCAGCTATGAATATAACAAAATGCACCACACAGCTATGTAATATAACAAGATGCACCACCCAGCTATGTAATATAACAAGATGCACCACCCAGCTATGTAATGTAACAAGATGCTCCACCCAGGTACAGTATGTAATATAACAAGATGTACCACCCAGCTATGTAATATAACAAGATGCACCACCCAGCTATATAATGTAACAATATGCACCATCCAGGTACAGTATGTAATATAACAAGATGCACCACTCAGCTATGGAATATAACAAAATGCACCACACAGCTATGTAATATAACAAGATGCACCACCCAGCTACTGTATGTAATATAACAAGATCCACCACCCAGCGATGTAATATAACAAGATGCACCACCCAGCTACTGTATGTAATATAACAAGATGCACCACCCAGCGATGTAATATAACAAGATGCACCACCCAGCTACTGTATGTAATATAACAAGATCCACCACCCAGCGATGTAATATAACAAGATGCACCACCCAGCTACTGTATGTAATATAACAAGATCCACCACCCAGCGATGTAATATAACAAGATGCACCACTCAGCTATGGAATATAACAAAATGCACCACACAGCTATGTAATATAACAAGATGCACCACCCAGCTACTGTATGTAATATAACAAGATTCACAACCCAGCTATGTAATATAACAAGATGCACCTCACAGCTATGTAATATATCAAGATGCACCACCCAGCTATTTAATATAACAAAATAAACAACCCAACTATGTAAGATAACTAGATGCACCACCCAGCTATATAATGTAACGATATGCACCACCCAGGTACAGTATGTAATATATCAAGATGCACCACCCAGCGATGTAATATAAGAAAATGCACAAACCCAGCTACTGTATGTAATATAACAAGATGCACCACCCAGCTATATAATATAACAAGATGCACGACCCAGCTATGTAATGTAACAAGATGCACCTCCCAGCTATGTAATGTAACAAGATGCTCCACCCAGCTATGTAATATAACAAGATGCACCACCCAGCTATGTAATGTAACAAGATGCTCCAACAAGCTATGAATATAACAAAATGCACCACCCAGCTTTGTAATATAACAAGATGCACCACCCAGCGATGTAATATAACAAGATGCACCACCTAGCTATGAATATAACAAAATGCACCACCCAGCTTTGTAATATAACAAGATGCACCACCCAGCTATGTAATATAACAAAATGCACAAACCAGCTATGTAATATAACAAGATGCACCACCCAGCTATGTAATATAACAAAATGCACAAACCAGCTATGTAATATAACAAGATGCACCACCCAGCTATGTAATATAACAAGATGCACCACCCAGCTATGTAATATAACAAAATGCACAAACCAGCTATGTAATATAACAAGATGCACCACCCAGCTACAGTATGTAATATAACAAGATGAACCACCCAGCTATGTAATATACCAAGATGCACCACGCAGCTATGTAATATAACAAGATGCGCAACCCAGCTATGTAATGTAACAAGATGCGCAACCCAGCTATGTAATGTAACAAGATGCACCACCCAGCTATGTAATATAACAAGATGCACCCCCCAGTTATGTAATATAACAAGATGCACCACCCAGCTATTTAATATAACAAAATGCATAAACCAGCTATATAATGTAACAAGTTGCACAACCAGCTATGTAATGTAACAAGATGCACCACCCAGCTATTTAATGTAACATGATCCACCACCCAGCTATGTAACATAATATAATTTAATGTAACAAGATGCACCACCTAGCTATGTAATATAACAAAATTCACAACCCAGCTATATAATGTAACAAGAAGCACCACCCAGTTATGTAATATAACAAGATGCACAACCCAGCTATGTAATATAACAAGATGCACCACCCAGCTATGTAATATAAAAAGCTGCACCACCCAGCTATGTAATGTAACAAGATGCACCACCCAGCTATATAATGTAACAAGAAGCACCACCCAGTTATGTAATATAACAAGATGCACCACCCAGTTACAGTATGTAATATAACAAGATGCACCACCCAGCTATGTAATATAACAAGCTGCACCACCCAGCTATGTAATATAACAAGATGCACCACCCAGCTATGATTATAACAAAATGCACAACAAAGCTATGTAATATAACAAGATGCACCACACAGCTATTTAATATAACAAAATGCACAACCCAGCTATGTAAGATAACAAGATGCACCACCAGGCTATATAATGTAACAAGATGCACCACCCAGCTTGTAATATAACAAGATGCACCATCCAGCTATGTAATGTAACAAGATGCACCACCCAGCTATGTAATATAACAAGATGCACCACTCAGCTAAGTAATATAACAAGATGCACAACCCAGCTATGTAATATAACAAGATGCACCACTCAGCTATGTAATATAACAAGATGCACCACTCAGCTATTTAAGATAACAAGATGCACCACCCAGCTATGTAATATAACAAGATGCACCACTCAGCTATGTAATATAACAAGATGCACCACCCAGCTATGTAATATAACAAGATGCACCACTCAGCTATGTAATGTAACAAGAAGCACCACCCAGTCATGTAATATAACAAGATGCACCACCCAGTCACAGTATGTAATATAACAAGATGCACAACCCAGCTATGTAATGTAACAAGATGCACGACCCAGCTATATAATGTAACAAGATTCACCACCCAGCTATATAATGCAACAAGATTCACCACCCAGCGATGTAATATAACAAAATACACCACCCAGCTATGAATATAACAAAATGCACAACCCAGCTATGTAATAAAACAAGATGCACCACACAGCTATGTAATATAACAAGATGCACCACTCAGCTATGTAATATAACAAGATGCACCACTCAGCTATGTAATATAACAAGATGCACCACCCAGCTATGTAATATAACAAGATGCACCACCCAGCTATGTAATGTAACAAGATTCACAACCCAGTTATGTAATATAACAAAATGCACCACCCAGCGATGTAATATAACAAGATTCACAAGCCAGCTATGTAATATAACAAGATGCACCACTCAGCTATGTAATATAACAAGATGCACCACCCAGCTATGTAATGTAACAAGATGCTCAACCCAGCTATGTAATGTAACAAGATGCTCCAACAAGCTATGTAAAATAACAAGATGCACCACCCAGCTATGTAATATAACAAAATGCACCACCTAGCTATGAATATAACAAAATGCACCACCCAGCTTTGTAATATAACAAGATGCACCACCCAGCTATGTAATGTAACAAGATTCACAACCCAGTTATGTAATATAACAAAATGCACCACCCAGCGATGTAACATAACAAGATTCACAAGCCAGCTATATAATATAACAAGATGCACCACTCAGCTATGTAATATAACAAGATGCACCACTCAGCTATGTAATATAACAAGATGCACCACTCAGCTATGTAATATAACAAGATGCACCACTCAGCTATGTAATATAACAAGATGCACCACTCAGCTATGTAATATAACAAGATGCACCACTCAGCTATGTAATATAACAAGATGCACCACCCAGCTATGTAATATAACAAGATGCACCACCCAGCTATGTAATATACCAAGATGCACCACTCAGCTATGTTATATAACAAGATGCACCACCCAGCTATGTAATGTAACAAGATGCACAACCCAGCTATGTAATGTAACAAGATGCACAAACCAGCTATGTAATGTAACAAGATGCTCCAACAAGCTATATAATATAACAAAATGCACAAACCAGCTATGTAATATAACAAGATGCACAAACCAGCTATGTAATACAACAAGATGCACAACCCAGCTATGTAATGTAACAAGATGCACAACCCAGCTATGTAATGTAACAAGATGCACAACCCAGCTATGTAATGTAACAAGATGCTCCACCTAGCTATGAATATAACAAAATGCACAAACCAGCTATGTAATGTAACAAGATGCACAACCCAGCTATATAATGTAACAAGATGCACAACCCAGCTATGTAATGTAACAAGATGCTCCAACAAGCTATGTAATATCACAAGATGCACCACCCAGCTATGTAGAATAACAAGATGCACAAGCCAGCTATGTAATATAACAAAATGCACAAACCAGCTATGTAATATAACAAAATGCACAACCCAGCTATGTAATGTAACAAGATGCTTCAACAAGCTATGTAATATACCAAATGCACCACCCAGCTACAGTATGTAATATAACAAGATGAACCACCCAGCTATGTAATATACCAAGATGATCCACGCAGCTATGTAATATAACAAGATGAACCACCCAGCTATGTAATATACCAAGATGCACCACCCAGCTATGTAATATACCAAGATGATCCACGCAGCTATGTAATATAACAAGATGCGCAACCCAGCTATGTAATATACCAAGATGATCCACGCAGCTATGTAATATAACAAGATGCGCAACCCAGCTATGTAATATAACAAGATGCACCACTCAGCTATGTAATATAACAAGATGCACAACCCAGCTATGTAATATAACAAGATGCACCACTCAGCTATGTAATATAACAAGATGCACCACTCAGCTATGTAATATAACAAGATGCACCACCCAGCTATGTAATATAACAAGATGCACCACCCAGCTATGTAATATAACAAGATGCACCACCCAGCTATGTAATGTAACAAGATTCACAACCCAGTTATGTAATATAACAAGATGCACCACCCAGCGATGTAATATAACAAGATTCACAAGCCAGCTATGTAATGTAACAAGATGCACGACCCAGCTATATAATGTAACAAGATGCACAGCCCAGCTATATAATGTAACAAGATGCACCACCCAGCTATATAATGTAACAAGATGCACCACCCAGCTATGTAATATAACAAAATGCACCACTCAGCTATGTAATATAACAAGATGCACCACTCAGCTATGTAATATAACAAGATGCACCACTCAGCTATGTAATATAACAAGATGCACCACCCAGCTATGTAATATAACAAGATGCACCACTCAGCTATGTAATATAACAAGATGCACCACTCAGCTATGTAATATAACAAGATGCACCACCCAGCTATGTAATATAACAAGATGCACCACCCAGCTATGTAATATAACAAGATGCACCACCCAGCGATGTAATATAACAAGATGCACCACTCAGCTATGTAATATAACAAGATGCACCACCCAGCTATGTAATGTAACAAGATGCTCCAACAAGCTATGAATATAACAAAATGCACCGCCCAGCTATGTAATATAACAAGATGCACCACCCAGCGATGTAATATAACAAAATGCACCACCTAGCTATGAATATAACAAAATGCACCACCCAGCGATGTAATATAACAAAATGCACCACCCAGCTTTGTAATATAACAAGATGCACCACCCAGCTATGTAATATAACAAAATGCACAAACCAGCTATGTAATATAACAAGATGCACCACCCAGCTACAGTATGTAATATAACAAGATGAACCACCCAGCTATGTAATATACCAAGATGCACCACGCAGCTATGTAATATAACAAGATGCGCAACCCAGCTATGTAATGTAACAAGATGCGCAACCCAGCTATGTAATGTAACAAGATGCAACACCCAGCTATGTAATATAACAAGATGCACAACCCAGCTATGTAATGTAACAAGATGCAACACCCAGCTATGTAATATAACAAGATGCGCAACCCAGCTATGTAATGTAACAAGATGCACCACCCAGCTACTGTATGTAATATAACAACATGCTCCACCCAGCTATGTAATATAACAAAATGCACCACCCAGCTATGTAATATACCAAATGCAACACCCAGCTATGTAATATAACAAGATGCACCAACTAGCTATGTAATATAACAAAATTTACAACCCAGCTATGTAATATAACAAGATTTACAACCCAGATATATATTGTAACAAGTTACACCACCCAGCTATGTAATGTAACAAGATGCACCACCCAGCTATGTAATGTAACAAGATGCACCACCCAGCTATATAATGTAACAAGATGCACCACCCAGTTATGTAATATAACAAGATGCACCACCCAGTTACAGTATGTAATATAACAAGATGAACCACACAGCTATGTAATATAACAAGATGCACCACCCAGCTATGTAATGTAACAAGATGCACCACACAGCTATGTAATATAACAAGATGCACCACCCAGCTATGTAATGTAACAAGATGCACCACCTAGATGATTACCTATGTAATATAACAAGATTCACCACACAGATATATATTGTAACAAGATGCACCACCCAGCTATGTAATGTAACAAGATGCACCACCCAGCTATGTAATGTAACAAGATGCACCACCCAGCTATATAATGTAACAAGAAGCACCACCCAGTTATGTAATATAACAAGATGCACCACCCAGTTACAGTATGTAATATAACAAGATGCACAACCCAGCTATGTAATATAACAAGATGCACCACCCAGCTATGTAATATAACAAGATGCACCACCCAGCTATGTAATATAACAAGATGCACCACACAGCTATGTAATATAACAAGATGCACCACCCAGCTATGTAATATAACAAGATGCACCACACAGCTATGTAATATAACAAGATGCACCACCCAGCTACTGTATGTAATATAACAAGATGCACCACCCAGCGATGTATTATAACAAAATACACCACCCAGCTATGAATATAACAAAATGCACAACAAAGCTATGTAATATAACAAGATGCACCACCCAGCTATTTAATATAACAAAATGCACAACCCAGCTATGTAAGATAACAAGATGCACCACCGGCTATATAATGTAACAAGATGCACCACCCAGCTATGTAATATAACAAGATGCACCACCCAGCTATGTAATATAACAAGATGCACCACCCAGCTATGTAATAAAACAAGATGCACCACTCAGCTATGTAATATAACAAGATGCACAACCCAGCTATGTAATATAACAAGATGCACCACTCAGCTATGTAATATAACAAGATGCACCACTCAGCTATGTAAGATAACAAAATGCACCACCCAGCTATGTAATATAACAAGATGCACCACTCAGCTATGTAATATAACAAGATGCACCACCCAGCTATGTAATATAACAAGATGCACCACTCAGCTATGTAATGTAACAAGAAGCACCACCCAGTTATGTAATGTAACAAGATGCACCACCCAGTTACATTATGTAATATAACAAGATGCACAACCCAGCTATGTAATGTAACAAGATGCACCACTCAGCTATGTAATATAACAAGATGCACCACTCAGCTATGTAATATAACAAGATGCACCACTCAGCTATGTAATATAACAAGATGCACCACCCAGCTATGTAATATAACAAGATGCACCACTCAGCTATGTAATATAACAAGATGCACCACCCAGCTATGTAATATAACAAGATGCACCACTCAGCTATGTAATATAACAAGATGCACCACCCAGCTATGTAATATAACAAGATGCACCACTCAGCTATGTAATATAACAAGATGCACCACTCAGCTATGTAATATAACAAAATACACCACCCAGCTATGAATACAACAAAATGCACAACCCAGCTATGTAATATAACAAGATGCACCACTCAGCTATGTAATATAACAAGATGCACCACTCAGCTATGTAATATAACAAGATGAACCACTCAGCTATGTAATATAACAAGATGCACCACCCAGCTATGTAATATAACAAGATGCACCACCCAGCTATGTAATGTAACAAGATTCACAAGCCAGCTATTTAATATAACAAGATGCACCACTCAGCTATGTAATATAACAAGATGCACCACCCAGCTATGTAATGTAACAAGATGCACAACCCAGCTATGTAATGTAACAAGATGCTCCAACAAGCTATGTAAAATAACAAGATGCACCACCCAGCTAATGTATGTAATATAACAAGATGCACCACCCAGCTAATGTATGTAATATAACAAGATGCACCACCCAGCGATGTAATATAACAAGATGCACCACTCAGCTATGTAATATAACAAGATGCACCACTCAGCTATCTAATATAACAAGATGCACCACCCAGCTATGTAATATAACAAGATGCACCACCCAGCTATGTAATATAACAAGATGCACCACTCAGCTATGTAATATAACAAGATGCACCACCCAGCTATGTAATGTAACAAGATGCACAACCCAGCTATGTAATGTAACAAGATGCTCCAACAAGCTATGTAATATAACAAGATGCACCACCCAGCTACTGTATGTAATATAACAAGATGCACCACCCAGCGATGTACTATAACAAAATGCACCATCTAGCTATGAATATAACAAAATGCACCACCCAGCTTTATAATATAACAAGATGCACAAGCCAGCTATGTAATATAACAAAATGCACAAACCAGCTATGTAATATACCAGATGCACCACCCAGCTACAGTATGTAATATAACAAGATGAACCACCCAGCTATGTAATATACCAAGATGCACCACGCAGCTATGTAATATAACAAGATGCGCAACCCAGCTATGTAATATAACAAGATGCACCACTCAGCTATGTAATATAACAAGATGCACAACCCAGCTATGTAATATAACAAGATGCACCACTCAGCTATGTAATATAACAAGATGCACCACTCAGCTATGTAATATAACAAGATGCACCACCCAGCTATGTAATGTAACAAGATGCACCACTCAGCTATGTAATATAACAAGATGCACCACCCAGCTATGTAATGTAACAAGATTCACAACCCAGTTATGTAATATAACAAGATGCACCACCCAGCGATGTAATATAACAAGATTCACAAGCCAGCTATGTAATGTAACAAGATGCACGACCCAGCTATATAATGTAACAAGATGCACAGCCCAGCTATATAATGTAACAAGATGCACCACCCAGCTACTGTATGTAATATAACAAGATGCACCACTCAGCTATGTAATATAACAAGATGCACCACTCAGCTATGTAATATAACAAGATGCACCACTCAGCTATGTAATATAACAAGATGCACAACCCAGATATGTAATATAACAAGATGCACCACTCAGCTATGTATAATGTAACAAGATGCACCACTCAGCTATGTAATATAACAAGATGCACCACCCAGCTATGTAATATAACAAGATGCACCACTCAGCTATGTAATATAACAAGATGCACCACCCAGCTATGTAATGTAACAAGATTCACAACACAGTTATGTAATATAACAAGATGCACCACCCAGCGATGTAATATAACAAGATTCACAAGCCAGCTATGTAATGTAACAAGATGCACGACCCAGCTATATAATGTAACAAGATGCACAGCCCAGCTATATATAATGTAACAAGATTCACCACCCAGTTACAGTATGTAATATAACAAGATGCACCACACAGCTATGTAATATAACAAGATGCACAACCCAGCTATGTAATGTAACAAGATGCACGACCCAGCTATATAATGTAACAAGATGCACAGCCCAGCTATATAATGTAACAAGATTCACCACCCAGCTATATAATGCAACAAGATTCACCAATCAGCGATGTAATATAACAAAATACACCACTCAGCTATGTAATATAACAAGATGCACCACTCAGCTATGTAATATAACAAGATGCACCACCCAGCTATGTAATATAACAAGATGCACCACCCAGTTATGTAATATAACAAGATGCACCCCCCAACTATGTAATATAACAAGATGCACCACCCAGCTATGTAATATAACAAGATGCACCACCCAGTTATGTAATATAACAAGATGCACAACCCAGCTATGTAATGTAACAAGATGCACGACCCAGCTATATAATGTAACAAGATGCACAGCCCAGCTATATAATGTAACAAGATTCACCACCCAGCTATATAATGCAACAAGATTCACCAATCAGCGATGTAATATAACAAAATACACCACTCAGCTATGTAATATAACAAGATGCACCACTCAGCTATGTAATATAACAAGATTCACAACCCAGTTATGTAATATAACAAGATGCACCCCCCAACTATGTAATATAACAAGATGCACCCCCCAACTATGTAATATAACAAGATTCACAAGCCAGCAATGTAATATAACAAGATGCACCACCCAGCTATGTAATGTAACAAGATTCACAACCCAGTTATGTAATATAACAAGATGCACAAGCCAGCAATGTAATATAACAAGATGCACCACTCAGCTATGTAATGTAACAAGATGCACAACCCTGCTATGTAATGTAACAAGATGCTCCAACAAGCGATGTAATATAACAAAATGCACCACCTAGCTATGAATATAACAAAATGCACCACCCAGCTTTGTAATATAACAAGATGCACCACCCAGCTATGTAATATAACAAGATGCACCACCCAGCTACAGTATGTAATATAACAAGATGAACCACCCAGCTATGTAATACACCAAGAAGCACCACGCAGCTATGTAATATAACAAGATGCGCAACCCAGCTATGTAATGTAACAAGATGCAACACCCAGCTATGTAATATAACAAGATGCAACACCCAGCTATGTAATATAACAAGATGCCCAACCCAGCTATGTAATGTAACAAGATGCAACACCCAGCTACTGTATGTAATACAACAACATGCTCCACCCAGCTATGTAATATACCAAATGCAACACCCAGCTATGTAATATAACAAGATGCACCAACTAGCTATGTAATATAACAAAATTTACAACCCAGCTATGTAATATAACAAGATTTACAACCCAGATATATATTGTAACAAGTTACACCACCCAGCTATGTAATGTAACAAGATGCACCACCCAGCTATGTAATGTAACAAGATGCACCACCCAGCTATATAATGTAACAAGATGCACCACCCAGTTATGTAATATAACAAGATGCACCACCCAGTTACAGTATGTAATATAACAAGATGAACCACACAGCTATGTAATATAACAAGATGCACCACCCAGCTATGTAATGTAACAAGATGCACCACACAGCTATGTAATATAACAAGATGCACCACCCAGCTATGTAATGTAACAAGATGCACAACCCAGCTATATATAATGTAACAAGATTCACCACCCTGCTATATAATGTAACAAGATGCACAACCCAGTTATATATAATGTAAAAAGATTCAACACCCAGCTATGTAATATAACAAGATGCACAACCCAGCTATGTAATGTAGCAAGATGCACCACACAGCTATGTAATATAACAAGATGCACCACCCAGCTATGTAATGTAACAAGATGCACAACCCAGCTATGTAATATAACAAGATGCACCACCCAGCTATGTAATATAACAAGATGCACCACCCAGCTATGTAATGTAGCAAGATGCACCACACAGCTATGTAATATAACAAGATGCACCACCCAGCTATGTAATGTAACAAGATGCACAACCCAGCTATGTAATATAACAAGATGCACCACTCAGCTATGTAATATAACAAGATGCACCACTCAGCTATGTAAGATAACAAAATGCACCACCCAGCTATGCAATATAACAAGATGCACCACTCAGCTATGTAATATAACAAGATGCACCACCCAGCTATGTAATATAACAAGATGCACCACTCAGCTATGTAATGTAACAAGAAGCACCACCCAGTTATGTAATGTAACAAGATGCACCACCCAGTTACATTATGTAATATAACAAGATGCACAACCCAGCTATGTAATGTAACAAGATTCACGACCCAGCTATATAATGTAACAAGATTCACGACCCAGCTATATAATGTAGCAAGATGCACCACCCAGCTATGTAATATAACAAGATGCACCACCCAGCTATGTAATGTAACAAGATGCACAACCCAGCTATGTAATGTAACAAGATGCTCCAACAAGCTATGTAAAATAACAAGATGCACCACCCAGCTACTGTATGTAATATAACAAGATGCACCACCCAGCGATGTAATATAACAAGATGCACCACTCAGCTATGCAATATAACAAGATGCACCACTCAGCTATGTAATATAACAAGATGCACCACCCAGCTATGTAATATAACAAAATGCACCACCCAGCTACAGTATGTAATATAACAAGATGAACCACCCAGCTATGTAATATACCAAGATGCACCACGCAGCTATGTAATATAACAAGATGCGCAACCCAGCTATGTAATATAACAAGATGCACCACTCAGCTATGTAATATAACAAGATGCACCACCCAGCTATGTAATGTAACAAGATTCACAACCCAGTTATGTAATATAACAAGATGCACCACCCAGCGATGTAATATAACAAGATGCACCACCCAGCTATGTAATGTAACAAGATGCACGAACCAGCTATATAATGTAACAAGATGCACAGCCCAGCTATGTAATGTAACAAGATGCAACACCCAGTTATGTAATATAACAAGATTCACCACCCAGTTACAGTATGTAATATAACAAGATGCACCACTCAGCTATGTAATATAACAAGATGCACCACTCAGCTATGTAATATAACAAGATGCACCACTCAGCTATGTAATGTAACAAGATGCACCACTCAGCTATGTAATATAACAAGATGCACCACCCAGCTATGTAATATAACAAGATGCACCACTCAGCTATGTAATATAACAAGATGCACCACCCAGCTATGTAATGTAACAAGATTCACAACACAGTTATGTAATATAACAAGATGCACCACCCAGCGATGTAATATAACAAGATTCACAAGCCAGCTATGTAATATAACAAGATGCCCAACCCAGCTATGTAATGTAACAAGATGCACGACCCAGCTATATAATGTAACAAGATGCACAGCCCAGCTATATATAATGTAACAAGATTCACCACCCAGTTACAGTATGTAATATAACAAGATGCACCACACAGCTATGTAATATAACAAGATGCACAACCCAGCTATGTAATGTGACAAGATGCACGACCCAGCTATATAATGTAACAAGATGCACAGCCCAGCTATATAATGTAACAAGATTCACCACCCAGCTATATAATGCAACAAGATTCACCAATCAGCGATGTAATATAACAAAATACACCACTCAGCTATGTAATATAACAAGATGCACCACCCAGCGATGTAATATAACAAAATGCACCACTCAGCTATGTAATATAACAAGATTCACCACCCAGCTATATAATGTAACAAGATTCACCACCCAGCTATATAATGCAACAAGATTCACCAATCAGCGATGTAATATAACAAAATACACCACTCAGCTATGTAATATAACAAAATGCACTACCCAGCTATGTAATATAACAAGATGCACCACCCAGCTACAGTATGTAATATAACAAGATGAACCACCCAGCTATGTAATATACCAAGATGCACCACGCAGCTATGTAATATAACAAGATGCGCAACCCAGCTATGTAATGTAACAAGATGCGCAACCCAGCTATGTAATGTAACAAGATGCAACACCCAGCTATGTAATATAACAAGATGCGCAACCCAGCTATGTAATATAACAAGATGCACCACCCAGCTATGTAATATAACAAAATGCAACACCCAGCTATGTAATATACCAAATGCAACACCCAGCTATGTAATATAACAAGATGCACCACCCAGCTATGTAATGTAACAAGATGCACCACCCAGCTATATAATGTAACAAGATGCACCACCCAGTTATATAATGTAACAAGATGCACCACCCAGTTATGTAATATAACAAGATGCACCACCCAGTTACAGTATGTAATATAACAAGATGCACCACCCAGCTATGTAATATAACAAGATGCACAACCCAGCTATATATAATGTAACAAGATTCACCACCCAGCTATGTAATATAACAAGATGCAACACCCAGCTATGTAATATAACAAGATGCACCACCCAGTTACAGTATGTAATATAACAAGATGCACCACCCAGCTATGTAATATAACAAGATGCACAACCCAGCTATATATAATGTAACAAGATTCACCACCCAGCTATATAATATAACAAGATGCACCACCCAGCTATATAATATAACAAGATGCACAACCCAGCTATATATAATGTAACAAGATTCACCACCCAGCTATATAATGTAACAAGATGCACAACCCAGCTATATATAATGTAACAAGATTCAACACCCAGCTATGTAATATAACAAGATGCACAACCCAGCTATGTAATGTAGCAAGATGCACCACACAGCTATGTAATATAACAAGATGCACCACCCAGCTATGTAATGTAACAAGATGCACAACCCAGCTATGTAATATAACAAGATGCACCACCCAGCTATGTAATATAACAAGATGCGCAACCCAGCTATGTAATGTAACAAGATGCGCAACCCAGCTATGTAATGTAACAAGATGCAACACCCAGCTATGTAATATAACAAGATGCGCAACCCAGCTATGTAATATAACAAGATGCACCACCCAGCTACTGTATGTAATATAACAACATGCTCCACCCAGCTATGTAATATAACAAAATGCAACACCCAGCTATGTAATATACCAAATGCAACACCCAGCTATGTAATATAACAAGATGCACCAACTAGCTATGTAATATAACAAGATTTACAACCCAGCTATGTAATATAACAAGATTTACAACCCAGATATATAATGTAACAAGATGCACCACCCAGCTATATATAATGTAACAAGATTCACCACCCAGCTATGTAATATAACAAGATGCAACACCCAGCTATGTAATATAACAAGATGCAACACCCAGCTATGTAATATAACAAGATGCAACACCCAGCTATGTAATATAACAAGATGCACAACCCAGCTATATATAATGTAACAAGATTCACCACCCAGCTATGTAATGTAACAAGATGCAACACCCAGCTATGTAATATAACAAAATGCACCACCCAGCTATGTAATATAACAAGATTCACCACCCTGCTATATAATGTAACAAGATGCACAACCCAGTTATATATAATGTAACAAGATTCAACACCCAGCTATGTAATATAACAAGATGCACAACCCAGCTATGTAATGTAGCAAGATGCACCACACAGCTATGTAATATAACAAGATGCACCACCCAGCTATGTAATGTAACAAGATGCACAACCCAGCTATGTAATATAACAAGATGCACCACCCAGCTATGTAATATAACAAGATGCGCAACCCAGCTATGTAATGTAACAAGATGCGCAACCCAGCTATGTAATGTAACAAGATGCAACACCCAGCTACTGTATGTAATATAACAACATGCTCGACCCAGCTATGTAATATAACAAAATGCAACACCCAGCTATGTAATATACCAAATGCAACACCCAGCTATGTAATATAACAACATGCTCCACTCAGCTATGTAATATAACAAAATGCAACACCCAGCTATGTAATATACCAAATGCAACACCCAGCTATGTAATGTAACAAGATGCACCAACTAGCTATGTAATATAACAACATTTACAACCCAGCTATGTAATATAACAAGATTTACAACCCAGATATATATTGTAACAAGTTACACCACCCAGCTATGTAATGTAACAAGAGCACCACCCAGCTATGTAATGTAACAAGATGCACCACCCAGCTATATAATGTAACAAGATGCACCACCCAGTTATGTAATATAACAAGATGCACCACCCAGTTACAGTATGTAATATAACAAGATGCACCACCCAGCTATGTAATATAACAAGATGCACAACCCAGCTATATATAATGTAACAAGATTCACCACCCAGCTATGTAATATAACAAGATGCACCACGCAGCTATGTAATATAACAAGATACAACACCCAGCTATGCAATGTAACAAGATGCACCACCCAGCTATATAATGTAACAAGATGCACCACCCAGTTATGTAATATAACAAGATGCACCACCCAGCTACTGTATGTAATATAACAAAATGCACCACCCAGCTATGTAATATACCAAATGCAACACCCAGTTATGTAATATAACAAGATTCACCACCCAGTTACAGTATGTAATATAACAAGATGCACCACTCAGCTATGTAATATAACAAGATGCACCACTCAGCTATGTAATATAACAAGATGCACCACTCAGCTATGTAATGTAACAAGATGCACCACTCAGCTATGTAATATAACAAGATGCACCACCCAGCTATGTAATATAACAAGATGCACCACTCAGCTATGTAATATAACAAGATGCACCACCCAGCTATGTAATGTAACAAGATTCACAACACAGTTATGTAATATAACAAGATGCACCACCCAGCGATGTAATATAACAAGATTCACAAGCCAGCTATGTAATATAACAAGATGCCCAACCCAGCTATGTAATGTAACAAGATGCACGACCCAGCTATATAATGTAACAAGATGCACAGCCCAGCTATATATAATGTAACAAGATTCACCACCCAGTTACAGTATGTAATATAACAAGATGCACCACACAGCTATGTAATATAACAAGATGCACAACCCAGCTATGTAATGTGACAAGATGCACGACCCAGCTATATAATGTAACAAGATGCACAGCCCAGCTATATAATGTAACAAGATTCACCACCCAGCTATATAATGCAACAAGATTCACCAATCAGCGATGTAATATAACAAAATACACCACTCAGCTATGTAATATAACAAGATGCACCACCCAGCGATGTAATATAACAAAATGCACCACTCAGCTATGTAATATAACAAGATTCACCACCCAGCTATATAATGTAACAAGATTCACCACCCAGCTATATAATGCAACAAGATTCACCAATCAGCGATGTAATATAACAAAATACACCACTCAGCTATGTAATATAACAAAATGCACTACCCAGCTATGTAATATAACAAGATGCACCACCCAGCTACAGTATGTAATATAACAAGATGAACCACCCAGCTATGTAATATACCAAGATGCACCACGCAGCTATGTAATATAACAAGATGCGCAACCCAGCTATGTAATGTAACAAGATGCGCAACCCAGCTATGTAATGTAACAAGATGCAACACCCAGCTATGTAATATAACAAGATGCGCAACCCAGCTATGTAATATAACAAGATGCACCACCCAGCTATGTAATATAACAAAATGCAACACCCAGCTATGTAATATACCAAATGCAACACCCAGCTATGTAATATAACAAGATGCACCACCCAGCTATGTAATGTAACAAGATGCACCACCCAGCTATATAATGTAACAAGATGCACCACCCAGTTATATAATGTAACAAGATGCACCACCCAGTTATGTAATATAACAAGATGCACCACCCAGTTACAGTATGTAATATAACAAGATGCACCACCCAGCTATGTAATATAACAAGATGCACAACCCAGCTATATATAATGTAACAAGATTCACCACCCAGCTATGTAATATAACAAGATGCAACACCCAGCTATGTAATATAACAAGATGCACCACCCAGTTACAGTATGTAATATAACAAGATGCACCACCCAGCTATGTAATATAACAAGATGCACAACCCAGCTATATATAATGTAACAAGATTCACCACCCAGCTATATAATATAACAAGATGCACCACCCAGCTATATAATATAACAAGATGCACAACCCAGCTATATATAATGTAACAACATTCACCACCCAGCTATATAATGTAACAAGATGCACAACCCAGCTATATATAATGTAACAAGATTCAACACCCAGCTATGTAATATAACAAGATGCACAACCCAGCTATGTAATGTAGCAAGATGCACCACACAGCTATGTAATATAACAAGATGCACCACCCAGCTATGTAATGTAACAAGATGCACAACCCAGCTATGTAATATAACAAGATGCACCACCCAGCTATGTAATATAACAAGATGCGCAACCCAGCTATGTAATGTAACAAGATGCGCAACCCAGCTATGTAATGTAACAAGATGCAACACCCAGCTATGTAATATAACAAGATGCGCAACCCAGCTATGTAATATAACAAGATGCACCACCCAGCTACTGTATGTAATATAACAACATGCTCCACCCAGCTATGTAATATAACAAAATGCAACACCCAGCTATGTAATATACCAAATGCAACACCCAGCTATGTAATATAACAAGATGCACCAACTAGCTATGTAATATAACAAGATTTACAACCCAGCTATGTAATATAACAAGATTTACAACCCAGATATATAATGTAACAAGATGCACCACCCAGCTATATATAATGTAACAAGATTCACCACCCAGCTATGTAATATAACAAGATGCAACACCCAGCTATGTAATATAACAAGATGCAACACCCAGCTATGTAATATAACAAGATGCAACACCCAGCTATGTAATATAACAAGATGCACAACCCAGCTATATATAATGTAACAAGATTCACCACCCAGCTATGTAATGTAACAAGATGCAACACCCAGCTATGTAATATAACAAAATGCACCACCCAGCTATGTAATATAACAAGATTCACCACCCTGCTATATAATGTAACAAGATGCACAACCCAGTTATATATAATGTAACAAGATTCAACACCCAGCTATGTAATATAACAAGATGCACAACCCAGCTATGTAATGTAGCAAGATGCACCACACAGCTATGTAATATAACAAGATGCACCACCCAGCTATGTAATGTAACAAGATGCACAACCCAGCTATGTAATATAACAAGATGCACCACCCAGCTATGTAATATAACAAGATGCGCAACCCAGCTATGTAATGTAACAAGATGCGCAACCCAGCTATGTAATGTAACAAGATGCAACACCCAGCTACTGTATGTAATATAACAACATGCTCGACCCAGCTATGTAATATAACAAAATGCAACACCCAGCTATGTAATATACCAAATGCAACACCCAGCTATGTAATATAACAACATGCTCCACTCAGCTATGTAATATAACAAAATGCAACACCCAGCTATGTAATATACCAAATGCAACACCCAGCTATGTAATGTAACAAGATGCACCAACTAGCTATGTAATATAACAACATTTACAACCCAGCTATGTAATATAACAAGATTTACAACCCAGATATATATTGTAACAAGTTACACCACCCAGCTATGTAATGTAACAAGAGCACCACCCAGCTATGTAATGTAACAAGATGCACCACCCAGCTATATAATGTAACAAGATGCACCACCCAGTTATGTAATATAACAAGATGCACCACCCAGTTACAGTATGTAATATAACAAGATGCACCACCCAGCTATGTAATATAACAAGATGCACAACCCAGCTATATATAATGTAACAAGATTCACCACCCAGCTATGTAATATAACAAGATGCACCACGCAGCTATGTAATATAACAAGATACAACACCCAGCTATGCAATGTAACAAGATGCACCACCCAGCTATATAATGTAACAAGATGCACCACCCAGTTATGTAATATAACAAGATGCACCACCCAGCTACTGTATGTAATATAACAAAATGCACCACCCAGCTATGTAATATACCAAATGCAACACCCAGCTATGTAATATAACAAGATGCACCAACTAGCTATGTAATATAACAAGATTTACAACCCAGCTATGTAATATAACAAGATTTACAACCCAGATATATATTGTAACAAGTTACACCACCCAGCTATGTAATGTAACAAGATGCAACACCCAGCTATGTAATGTAACAAGATGCACCACCCAGCTATATAATGTAACAAGATGCACCACCCAGCTATGTAATATAACAAGATGCAACACCCAGCTATGTAATATAACAAGATGCACAACCCAGCTATATATAATGTAACAAGATTCACCACCCAGCTATGTAATATAACAAGATGCAACACCCAGCTATGTAATATAACAAGATGCAACACCCAGCGATGTAATATAACAAAATGCACCACCCAGCTATGTAATATACCAAATGCAACACCCAGCTATGTAATATAACAAAATGCACCACCCAGCTATGTAATATACCAAATGCAACACCCAGCTATGTAATATAACAACATGCTCCACCCAGCTACTGTATGTAATATAACAACATGCTCCACCCAGCTACTGTATGTAATATAACAACATGCTCCACCCAGCTATGTAATATAACAAGATGCACCACCCAGCTATGTAATATACCAAATGCAACACCCAGCGATGTAATATAACAAGATGCACCAACTAGCTATGTAATATAACAAAATTTACAACCCAGCTATGTAATGTAACAAGATTTACAACCCAGATATATATTGTAACAAGTTACACCACCCATCTATGTAATGTAACAAGGTGCACCACCCAGCTATGTAATGTAACAAGATGCACCACCCAGTTATGTAATATAACAAGATGCACCACCCAGTTACAGTATGTAATATAACAAGATGAACCACACAGCTATGTAATATAACAAGATGCACCACCCAGCTATGTAATGTAACAAGATGCACAACCCAGCTATATATAATGTAACAAGATTCACCACCCAGCTATATATAATGTAACAAGTTACACCACCCAGCTATGTAATGTAACAAGGTGCACCACCCAGCTATGTAATGTAACAAGATGCACCACCCAGTTATGTAATATAACAAGATGCACCACCCAGTTACAGTATGTAATATAACAAGATGAACCACACAGCTATGTAATATAACAAGATGCACCACCCAGCTATGTAATATAACAAGATGAACCACACAGCTATGTAATATAACAAGATGCACCACCCAGCTATATAATGTAACAAGATGCACAACCCAGTTATATATAATGTAACAAGATTCAACACCCAGCTATGTAATATAACAAGATGCACAACCCAGCTATGTAATGTAGCAAGATGCACCACACAGCTATGTAATATAACAAGATGCACCACCCAGCTATGTAATGTAACAAGATGCACAACCCAGCTATGTAATATAACAAGATTTACAACCCAGATATATATTGTAACAAGTTACACCACCCAGCTATGTAATGTAACAAATGCAACACCCAGCTATGTAATATAACAAGATTTACAACCCAGATATATATTGTAACAAGTTACACCACCCAGCTATGTAATATACCAAATGCAACACCCAGCTATGTAATATAACAAGATGCACCAACTAGCTATGTAATATAACAAAATTTACAACCCAGCTATGTAATATAACAAGATTTACAACCCAGATATATATTGTAACAAGTTACACCACCCAGCTATGTAATGTAACAAGAGCACCACCCAGCTATGTAATGTAACAAGATGCACCACCCAGCTATATAATGTAACAAGATGCACCACCCAGTTATGTAATATAACAAGATGCACCACCCAGTTACAGTATGTAATATAACAAGATGCACCACCCAGCTATGTAATATAACAAGATGCACAACCCAGCTTTATATAATGTAACAAGATTCACCACCCAGCTATGTAATATAACAAGATGCACCACGCAGCTATGTAATATAACAAGATTCACCACCCAGCTATGTAATATAACAAGATGCACAACCCAGCTATATATAATGTAACAAGATTCACCACCCAGCTATGTAATGTAACAAGATGCACCACCCAGCTATGTAATATACCAAATGCAACACCCAGCTATGTAATATAACAAGATTTACAACCCAGCTATGTAATATAACAAGATTTACAACCCAGATATATATTGTAACAAGTTACACCACCCAGCTATGTAATGTAACAAGATGCAACACCCAGCTATGTAATGTAACAAGATGCACCACCCAGCTATATAATGTAACAAGATGCACCACCCAGTTATGTAATATAACAAGATGCACCACCCAGTTACAGTATGTAATATAACAAGATGCACCACACAGCTATGTAATATAACAAGATGCACCACCCAGCTATGTAATGTAACAAGATGCACCACACAGCTATGTAATATAACAAGATGCACCACCCAGCTATGTAATGTAACAAGATGCACAACCCAGCTATATATAATGTAACAAGATTCACCACCCAGCTATGTAATGTAACAAGATGCACAACCCAGCTATATATAATGTAACAAGATTCACCACCCAGCTATGTAATATAACAAGATGCACAACCCAGCTATTTAATGTAGCAAGATGCACCACACAGCTATGTAATATAACAAGATGCACCACCCAGCTATGTAATGTAACAAGATGCACAACCCAGCTATGTAATATAACAAGATGCACCACCCAGCTATGTAATATAACTAGATGCACCACCGAGCTACTGTTTGTAATATAACAAGATGCACCACCCAGCGATGTAATATAACAAAATGCACCACCTAGCTATGAACATAACAAAATGCACTACCCAGCTATGTAATATAACAAGATGCACCACCCAGCTATATAATGTAACAATATGCACCACCCAGCTACAGTATGTAATATAACAAGATGCACCACCCAGATATTTAATATAACAAAATGCACAACCCAGCTATGTAATGTAACAAGATGCACCACCCAGCTATGTAATATAACAAGATTCACCACTCAGCTATGTAATATAACAAGATGCACCACCCAGCTATGTAATGTAACAAGATGCACAACCCAGCTATGTAATGTAACAAGATGCTCCAACAAGCTATGTAAAATAACAAGATGCACCACCCAGCTACTGTATGTAATATAACAAGATGCACCACCCAGCGATGTAATATAACAAGATGCACCACTCAGCTATGCAATATAACAAGATGCACCACTCAGCTATGTAATATAACAAGATGCACCTCCCAGCTATGTAATATAACAAGATGCACCACCCAGCTATGTAATGTAACAAGATTCACAACCCAGTTATGTAATATAACAAAATGCACCACCCAGCGATGTAATATAACAAGATTCACAAGCCAGCTATGTAATATAACAAGATGCACCACCCAGCTATGTAATATAACAAGATGCACCACCCAGCTATGTAATGTAACAAGATGCACAACCCAGCTATGTAATGTAACAAGATGCTCCAACAAGCTATGTAATATAACAAGATGCACCACCCAGCTACTGTATGTAATATAACAAGATGCACCACCCAGCGATGTACTATAACAAAATGCACCATCTAGCTATGAAAATAACAAAATGCACCATCTAGCTTTGTAATATAACAAAATGCACAAACCAGCTATGTAATATAACAAAATGCACCACCCAGCTACAGTATGTAATATAACAAGATGAACCACCCAGCTATGTAATATACCAAGATGCACCACGCAGCTATGTAATATAACAAGATGCGCAACCCAGCTATGTAATATAACAAGATGCACCACTCAGCTATGTAATATAACAAGATGCACCACCCAGCTATGTAATGTAACAAGATTCACAACCCAGTTATGTAATATAACAAGATGCACCACCCAGCGATGTAATATAACAAGATGCACCACCCAGCTATGTAATGTAACAAGATGCACGAACCAGCTATATAATGTAACAAGATGCACAGCCCAGCTATGTAATGTAACAAGATGCAACACCCAGTTATGTAATATAACAAGATTCACCACCCAGTTACAGTATGTAATATAACAAGATGCACCACTCAGCTATGTAATATAACAAGATGCACCACTCAGCTATGTAATATAACAAGATGCACCACTCAGCTATGTAATGTAACAAGATGCACCACTCAGCTATGTAATATAACAAGATGCACCACCCAGCTATGTAATATAACAAGATGCACCACTCAGCTATGTAATATAACAAGATGCACCACCCAGCTATGTAATGTAACAAGATTCACAACACAGTTATGTAATATAACAAGATGCACCACCCAGCGATGTAATATAACAAGATTCACAAGCCAGCTATGTAATATAACAAGATGCCCAACCCAGCTATGTAATGTAACAAGATGCACGACCCAGCTATATAATGTAACAAGATGCACAGCCCAGCTATATATAATGTAACAAGATTCACCACCCAGTTACAGTATGTAATATAACAAGATGCACCACACAGCTATGTAATATAACAAGATGCACAACCCAGCTATGTAATGTGACAAGATGCACGACCCAGCTATATAATGTAACAAGATGCACAGCCCAGCTATATAATGTAACAAGATTCACCACCCAGCTATATAATGCAACAAGATTCACCAATCAGCGATGTAATATAACAAAATACACCACTCAGCTATGTAATATAACAAGATGCACCACCCAGCGATGTAATATAACAAAATGCACCACTCAGCTATGTAATATAACAAGATTCACCACCCAGCTATATAATGTAACAAGATTCACCACCCAGCTATATAATGCAACAAGATTCACCAATCAGCGATGTAATATAACAAAATACACCACTCAGCTATGTAATATAACAAAATGCACTACCCAGCTATGTAATATAACAAGATGCACCACCCAGCTACAGTATGTAATATAACAAGATGAACCACCCAGCTATGTAATATACCAAGATGCACCACGCAGCTATGTAATATAACAAGATGCGCAACCCAGCTATGTAATGTAACAAGATGCGCAACCCAGCTATGTAATGTAACAAGATGCAACACCCAGCTATGTAATATAACAAGATGCGCAACCCAGCTATGTAATATAACAAGATGCACCACCCAGCTATGTAATATAACAAAATGCAACACCCAGCTATGTAATATACCAAATGCAACACCCAGCTATGTAATATAACAAGATGCACCACCCAGCTATGTAATGTAACAAGATGCACCACCCAGCTATATAATGTAACAAGATGCACCACCCAGTTATATAATGTAACAAGATGCACCACCCAGTTATGTAATATAACAAGATGCACCACCCAGTTACAGTATGTAATATAACAAGATGCACCACCCAGCTATGTAATATAACAAGATGCACAACCCAGCTACATATAATGTAACAAGATTCACCACCCAGCTATGTAATATAACAAGATGCAACACCCAGCTATGTAATATAACAAGATGCAACACCCAGCTATGTAATATAACAAGATGCGCAACCCAGCTATGTAATGTAACAAGATGCACCACCCAGTTACAGTATGTAATATAACAAGATGCACCACCCAGCTATGTAATATAACAAGATGCACAACCCAGCTATATATAATGTAACAAGATTCACCACCCAGCTATATAATATAACAAGATGCACCACCCAGCTATATAATATAACAAGATGCACAACCCAGCTATATATAATGTAACAAGATTCACCACCCAGCTATATAATGTAACAAGATGCACAACCCAGCTATATATAATGTAACAAGATTCAACACCCAGCTATGTAATATAACAAGATGCACAACCCAGCTATGTAATGTAGCAAGATGCACCACACAGCTATGTAATATAACAAGATGCACCACCCAGCTATGTAATGTAACAAGATGCACAACCCAGCTATGTAATATAACAAGATGCACCACCCAGCTATGTAATATAACAAGATGCGCAACCCAGCTATGTAATGTAACAAGATGCGCAACCCAGCTATGTAATGTAACAAGATGCAACACCCAGCTATGTAATATAACAAGATGCGCAACCCAGCTATGTAATATAACAAGATGCACCACCCAGCTACTGTATGTAATATAACAACATGCTCCACCCAGCTATGTAATATAACAAAATGCAACACCCAGCTATGTAATATACCAAATGCAACACCCAGCTATGTAATATAACAAGATGCACCAACTAGCTATGTAATATAACAAGATTTACAACCCAGCTATGTAATATAACAAGATTTACAACCCAGATATATATTGTAACAAGTTACACCACCCAGCTATGTAATGTAACAAGATGCAACACCCAGCTATGTAATGTAACAAGATGCACCACCCAGCTATATAATGTAACAAGATGCACCACCCAGCTATATATAATGTAACAAGATTCACCACCCAGCTATGTAATATAACAAGATGCAACACCCAGCTATGTAATATAACAAGATGCAACACCCAGCTATGTAATATAACAAGATGCAACACCCAGCTATGTAATATAACAAGATGCACAACCCAGCTATATATAATGTAACAAGATTCACCACCCAGCTATGTAATGTAACAAGATGCAACACCCAGCTATGTAATATAACAAAATGCACCACCCAGCTATGTAATATAACAAGATTCACCACCCTGCTATATAATGTAACAAGATGCACAAGCCAGTTATATATAATGTAACAAGATTCAACACCCAGCTATGTAATATAACAAGATGCACAACCCAGCTATGTAATGTAGCAAGATGCACCACACAGCTATGTAATATAACAAGATGCACCACCCAGCTATGTAATGTAACAAGATGCACAACCCAGCTATGTAATATAACAAGATGCACCACCCAGCTATGTAATATAACAAGATGCGCAACCCAGCTATGTAATGTAACAAGATGCGCAACCCAGCTATGTAATGTAACAAGATGCAACACCCAGCTACTGTATGTAATATAACAACATGCTCGACCCAGCTATGTAATATAACAAAATGCAACACCCAGCTATGTAATATACCAAATGCAACACCCAGCTATGTAATATAACAACATGCTCCACTCAGCTATGTAATATAACAAAATGCAACACCCAGCTATGTAATATACCAAAATGCAACACCCAGCTATGTAATGTAACAAGATGCACCAACTAGCTATGTAATATAACAACATTTACAACCCAGCTATGTAATATAACAAGATTTACAACCCAGATATATATTGTAACAAGTTACACCACCCAGCTATGTAATGTAACAAGAGCACCACCCAGCTATGTAATGTTACAAGATGCACCACCCAGCTATATAATGTAACAAGATGCACCACCCAGTTATGTAATATAACAAGATGCACCACCCAGTTACAGTATGTAATATAACAAGATGCACCACCCAGCTATGTAATATAACAAGATGCACAACCCAGCTATATAATATAACAAGATGCGCAACCCAGCTATGTAATGTAACAAGATGCAACACCCAGCTATGTAATATAACAAGATACAACACCCAGCTATGTAATGTAACAAGATGCACCACCCAGCTATATAATGTAACAAGATGCACCACCCAGTTATGTAATATAACAAGATGCACCACCCAGCTACTGTATGTAATATAACAAAATGCACCACCCAGCTATGTAATATACCAAATGCAACACCCAGCTATGTAATATAACAAGATGCACCAACTAGCTATGTAATATAACAAGATTTACAACCCAGCTATGTAATATAACAAGATTTACAACCCAGATATATATTGTAACAAGTTACACCACCCAGCTATGTAATGTAACAAGATGCAACACCCAGCTATGTAATGTAACAAGATGCACCACCCAGCTATATAATGTAACAAGATGCACCACCCAGCTATGTAATATAACAAGATGCAACACCCAGCTATGTAATATAACAAGATGCACAACCCAGCTATATATAATGTAACAAGATTCACCACCCAGCTATGTAATATAACAAGATGCAACACCCAGCTATGTAATATAACAAGATGCAACACCCAGCGATGTAATATAACAAAATGCACCACCCAGCTATGTAATATACCAAATGCAACACCCAGCTATGTAATATAACAAAATGCACCACCCAGCTATGTAATATACCAAATGCAACACCCAGCTATGTAATATAACAAGATGCACCAACTAGCTATGTAATATAACAAAATTTACAACCCAGCTATGTAATATAACAAGATTTACAACCCAGATATATATTGTAACAAGTTACACCACCCAGCTATGTAATGTAACAAGGTGCACCACCCAGCTATGTAATGTAACAAGATGCACCACCCAGTTATGTAATATAACAAGATGCACCACCCAGTTACAGTATGTAATATAACAAGATGAACCACACAGCTATGTAATATAACAAGATGCACCACCCAGCTATGTAATGTAACAAGATGCACAACCCAGCTATATATAATGTAACAAGATTCACCACCCAGCTATATATAATGTAACAAGTTACACCACCCAGCTATGTAATGTAACAAGGTGCACCACCCAGCTATGTAATGTAACAAGATGCACCACCCAGTTATGTAATATAACAAGATGCACCACCCAGTTACAGTATGTAATATAACAAGATGAACCACACAGCTATGTAATATAACAAGATGCACCACCCAGCTATGTAATATAACAAGATGAACCACACAGCTATGTAATATAACAAGATGCACCACCCAGCTATATAATGTAACAAGATGCACAACCCAGTTATATATAATGTAACAAGATTCAACACCCAGCTATGTAATATAACAAGATGCACAACCCAGCTATGTAATGTAGCAAGATGCACCACACAGCTATGTAATATAACAAGATGCACCACCCAGCTATGTAATGTAACAAGATGCACAACCCAGCTATGTAATATAACAAGATTTACAACCCAGATATATATTGTAACAAGTTACACCACCCAGCTATGTAATGTAACAAATGCAACACCCAGCTATGTAATATAACAAGATTTACAACCCAGATATATATTGTAACAAGTTACACCACCCAGCTATGTAATGTAACAAGAGCACCACCCAGCTATGTAATGTAACAAGATGCACCACCCAGCTATATAATGTAACAAGATGCACCACCCAGTTATGTAATATAACAAGATGCACCACCCAGTTACAGTATGTAATATAACAAGATGCACCACCCAGCTATGTAATATAACAAGATGCACAACCCAGCTTTATATAATGTAACAAGATTCACCACCCAGCTATGTAATATAACAAGATGCACCACGCAGCTATGTAATATAACAAGATTCACCACCCAGCTATGTAATATAACAAGATGCACAACCCAGCTATATATAATGTAACAAGATTCACCACCCAGCTATGTAATGTAACAAGATGCACCACCCAGCTATGTAATATACCAAATGCAACACCCAGCTATGTAATATAACAAGATTTACAACCCAGCTATGTAATATAACAAGATTTACAACCCAGATATATATTGTAACAAGTTACACCACCCAGCTATGTAATGTAACAAGATGCAACACCCAGCTATGTAATGTAACAAGATGCACCACCCAGCTATATAATGTAACAAGATGCACCACCCAGTTATGTAATATAACAAGATGCACCACCCAGTTACAGTATGTAATATAACAAGATGCACCACACAGCTATGTAATATAACAAGATGCACCACCCAGCTATGTAATGTAACAAGATGCACCACACAGCTATGTAATATAACAAGATGCACCACCCAGCTATGTAATGTAACAAGATGCACAACCCAGCTATATATAATGTAACAAGATTCACCACCCAGCTATGTAATGTAACAAGATGCACAACCCAGCTATATATAATGTAACAAGATTCACCACCCAGCTATGTAATATAACAAGATGCACAACCCAGCTATTTAATGTAGCAAGATGCACCACACAGCTATGTAATATAACAAGATGCACCACCCAGCTATGTAATGTAACAAGATGCACAACCCAGCTATGTAATATAACAAGATGCACCACCCAGCTATGTAATATAACTAGATGCACCACCGAGCTACTGTTTGTAATATAACAAGATGCACCACCCAGCGATGTAATATAACAAAATGCACCACCTAGCTATGAACATAACAAAATGCACTACCCAGCTATGTAATATAACAAGATGCACCACCCAGCTATATAATGTAACAATATGCACCACCCAGCTACAGTATGTAATATAACAAGATGCACCACCCAGATATTTAATATAACAAAATGCACAACCCAGCTATGTAATGTAACAAGATGCACCACCCAGCTATATAATGTAACAATATGCACCACCCAGCTACAGTATGTAATATAACAAGATGAACCACCCAGATATATATTGTAACAAGATGAACCACCCAGCTATGTAATGTAACAAGATGCACCACCCAGTTACAGTATGTAATATAACAAGATGTACAACCCAGCTATGTAATATAACAAGATGCACCACCAAGCTATATAATGTAACAAGATGCACAACCAGCTATGTAATGTAACAAGATGCACGACCCAGCCATATAATGTAACAAGATGCACAACCCAGCTATATAATATAACATGATCCACCACCCAGCTATGTAAAGTAACAAGATCCACCACCCAGCTATTTAATGTAACATGATCCACCACCCAGCTATGTAATATAATATAACAAGATATATCACCCAGCTATGTAATGTAACAAGATGCACCACCCAGCTATGTAATATAACAAGATGCACCACTCAGCTCCTGTATGTAATATAACAAGATATATCACCCAGCTATGTAATGTAACAAGATGCACCACCCAGCTATGTAATATAACAAGATGCACCACTCAGCTCCTGTATGTAATGTAACAAGATGCACCACCCAGCTATGTAATGTAAAAAGAAGCACCACCCAGCTATGTAATATAACAAGATGCACCACCCAGCTACTGTATGTAATTTAACAAGATGCACTACTAACAAACAGAGACAGAGGAATAGCACCTCTCACTGCACATATCTGGTGTATGTGACAAGTATGTGTAACCTTTAACCTTTATTTAACTAGGCAAGTCAGTTAAGATCAAATTCTTATTTATATTGTATATTGTATTGCACATAGAAAAGGTGAATTCTTGGAGCGTTTCTTTCTTTCAAATTTGCAGAAGGACACCATAGTAATTTAGCTTCCTCTGATATGCAATTTGAAAAGAGTTGTGTGTGCCGTATATTTGCACAATCCTTTTTCATAACGATATCATTTTCATATTGGAGTGTATTAATAGTACTAACATTGATCCCTGGGTAGGCATGGCACACACTTCACTGTTAATACATCCCTTTTTGGTGTATTACATCGCTATAGTAAATAGATGGATATATGGAAATTGCTTTTGACGGAAGTTAATAATGTAGTGTCAGAGAGTTTGCAGGTGATGTAGCATGGCAGTTGTTCCCTTATTGGCTTTCATCATGGGGGAGACTCTAGCCACCTGACAGAGCCTCAGTCCCGCCACCATCGTCTCTGGGGCCTGGTGTGGCTCTGAGAGGGGAAGGCTGCAAAACTAAAGTTACATCTGTGTGACTGACAAATGTTAAGACAAATCAACTCTCCCATCTCCCTAGCCTGAAGAATGTTGAAAATAAATCAAGAGTACCAAACCCCAGAGCTCCACTCTGCTTCTAGTGAATAAAAGGTGATGGGGAATTATGACAGGCGGAGAGAAAGAGAGGAGACGGGTCTGGGTGTGACAACGTTTGTGAAGAGGAGAAGCCGTGGTGAAAAACACATTATGAAGTCCCCCAGAGGTCTGGCCTCCCCTCCATTGCCTCCTCGCCTCTCACAGCTGTGTGGACTTGTTATTGCCTCTGTGTCGTCAGCCAAGTTTTTTCATCAGGCCTCTCTGTCCACACAGATTTTTAGAAGGGCTTCAGTAGCATTATCCCTAGAGGGGCTTTTCTTCTTTTTTCCTTTGTTTAGTTGTTTCATTTTGTGTGTGGAAAAATCTGCCCTCCCTGTATCATTAGAGCCCCAGAACAAAAGAGATGAAAAGTGGTTTATCTATATGTTTGCCTTTAATTAAACCACTTGAAAAACAGACATGACTCGGATTTGTTATATATAACTTAGTCAATATAATTTTCTTCGGAAGAATGCCCATGGGTCATTAATATGGGTTCTGATTGTACGCCCCTTGCTATGCAGTACTCTCCAGACCGAGACATATTTATCTCAATACTGTACTCTCATTATGCAGTAAAACCATGGTGGATGCCTTCCTAATGTTCACTTCCACAGATGACATGACTATTGTAGCAGCAGGGGCCTATGAGGTGATCTTGCAGAAAATGTAAATATAGTCAATGTGCATTTCCTGTTAAGACATGAATAGAAGTAAATGTATGGAAGCTGCTGTTTTTTCTGTACCTTTGGCTATCTGGGTTCGAGTTAACATGACACATCCTTTTCTATGGTGTTTCATGCCAGACAGTTATGCCAATGCTTCCATAATGTGTTTTCCAAGAATAATTCATTTTGCCAACAATTGAACAAATAAACTAAAGATCAATGTCAGGCAACCATTGGAAGTACCCATCAGATAGGGTCCAGATGTCCAGTCTCCGCCACAGAAAGACCCAAGCATCTCCTTCAACATACAACAAAACCCTGATCAATGGTGCAGATTATGTGGCCAAAGATTGGTTGCAAACGTGCTGATCCCTTGGTGGAGGCAGCATGAGGTCATAAGCATTGTGCCAGTGATCCAGGAAGGAGGGAACCATATGGATGCAAAGATAACAGTGGTAAATTACTGTAGTTGTCCCTGATGGAATCCTAGGCTGTTTAAACTCCTCTGCGCTGGGGGGTATTTGCCTCTCTGTCCAAACAGTTAGTGGGTTTGCAGGCGTTGATTCCACTTGGCTTGGGTAGGATTGTACTGTAGAGCCGTGCTGCAGACTTGTAACTCATTAGCTAGTGCTTTGGAAACATACTGAGAGTACTGTAGGGGTTGTGTATGTGTGTGTGTGTGTGTGTGTGTGTGTGTGTGTGTGTGTGTGTGTGTGTGTGTGTGTGTGTGCGTGTGGTGCACGCGTATCCTTGTCATGGGTTGCATGATTCAGGCTTTAGAACACTAAAATGGCTTGTCTAATAATGCTTTGGTGATCTGAGATGAAGCATTGGAACACTGAAAGTGTGTACATTTATATTATAGCATTGCAAAAGCTTAGAGTCCCAGCATTTGACTTAAGAGGCATACATAATTGGGAGGCATAGAAAGAAAGCTTGCAGATTTAAATGCCCTGTCTAAACTGGTCATATTCCTAGGGTTCTACGTACTGTGTTAAATTGTATCCAGTGGTGTACAGTAAATTAAACCATGCATGAAAGAGAAGTGGAATACCGGAGGGTATTTGTCAAAATACAGAGAGTTTAGTTAATGTGTACATAGAAACCTGTTCATGATGGACCATGAGAAAAAGGGGTCATTTTGCAATGGCTCCTCTTCCTGTTTAGAACAACGCTCCAATGACCACAGTGACAGGAACAGGACCAACAAACACTGTCTGGTCCCACTTTAGATGACATGCAGCTTATAAAGCCTCCATAAACACTACATAAATGTCACTAATCATCTAAAATTGGACCTGACATCAATTTTCCCAAAAAGTTTTTCCTGCAGGATGACACACACTCTAAAGTGCAGTCATGCACATGAAACAACATTGGTAGGTTATTTTAAAATCAATTTTTTTTAGCTTAATTCTTTAAATTAAAAATTTTAATTCCTTCCAGTTCTCTGCTGCCAATGACTGGAACGAATTGCAAAAACCACTGAAGCTGGTGACTCATATATCCCTCACTAACTTGAAGCACCACCTGTCAGAGCAGCTCACAGATCACTGCACCTGTACGTAGCCCATCTGTAAATAGCCCATCCAACTACCTCATCCCCATACAGTTATTTATTATTATTATTATTATTTTACTCCTTTGCACCCCAGTATCTCTACTTGCACATTCATCTTCTGCACATCTATCACTCCAGTGTTTAATTGCTAAATTGTAAATATTTCACCACTATGGCCTATTTATTGCCTTACCTCCGTTATCTTACCTCATTTGCACACACTGTATATAAACTTTTTCTATTGTGTTATTGACTGTATGTTTGTTTATTCCATGTGTAACTTTGTGTTGTTGTTTGTGTCGCACTGCTTTGCTTTATCTTGACCAGGTCGCTGTTGTAAATGAGAACTTGTTCTCAACTAGCCTACCTGGTTAAATAAAGGTAAAATAAAAAAATAAAATAAATATTTTGGGGGGGATTCTGTTTTCTAGGTTTTGTTTTTCCAGGTTCCGGATTTCCCTGTATGTTTTCACCCAGTTTTTTAAAACTTTTTTAATAACTGTTGTTTGGTTAGTGGTGTTTCTGCAGCCCAGTAAGTGCACATGTGAAATATGGCGCCGATAGACATAGAGGGTCTGCATTTAGTTCCTAAGCAAATTTGCAGTATTTCGTTTTTTTGTGTGTTATTTCTTGCACTATGTTATTACATACAGACGGAAATAACTTTTGCATATCAGAGCAGTGGTATCTTACCAGCATTACGACCTGGAATACGTCTTTCCCGAATTGGATCCTTTGTT
Source organism: Oncorhynchus clarkii lewisi (assembly GCF_045791955.1). Lineage (NCBI taxonomy): Eukaryota > Metazoa > Chordata > Actinopteri > Salmoniformes > Salmonidae > Oncorhynchus > Oncorhynchus clarkii. The sequence continues at coordinate 19,372,874 of NC_092177.1, forward strand.
CGCACCCCTCAGGGCAATTGAACTTATCCCAGAGGCTGCTTTAAGACGCCGCCGGCAGAGAAGAGGTATTCAGAGTGGACTAGTCAGACTCAGGAGGCGGGTACACCATCCACCACTTCCGAGTATATTACTCGCTAATGTTCAGTCTCTGGACAATAAAGTAGATGAGCTCAGGGCGAGGATCTCCTTCCAGAGAGACATTAGGGACTGTAACATACTCTGTTTCATGGAATCATGGCTCTCTTCACATATACTGTCCACTTCCATACAGCCGGCTGGGTTCTCAGTACATTACACAGACAGGAATAAAGAACTCTCCGGAAGAAGAATGGCGGTGGTGTATGTTTCATGATTAACCACTCATGGTGTGATTGTGAAAATGTACAGAAACTCAAGTCCTTTTGTTCACCCGACCTTGAATACCTCACAATCAAATGCCGACCGTATTACCTCCCAAGATAATTACCTCCGGTTATAGTCACAGTCGTGTATATTCCCCCTCAAGCCGATACCACAACAGCCCTCAAGGAACTACACTGGACTTTATGCAAACTGGAAACCACATATCTTGAGGCCGCATTTATTGTAGTTGGGGATTTTAACAAAGCAAATTTGAGGAAAACACGACCGATGTTCTTCCAACACATTGACTGTAGTACTCATGCTGGGAGAACACTCGACCACTGCTATTCTCTCTTCCGGGAAGCTTACAAGGCTCTCCCCCGCCCTCCCTTTGGCAAATCAGATCAGGATTCTGTTTTGCTTCTCCCTTCCTATAAACAGAAACAGGAAGTACCCATGCTAAGGTCTATTCAATGCTGGTCTGACCAATCGGAATCCATGCTTCAAGATTGTTTTGATCATGTGGACTGGGATATATGGACTGGATCATGTGGACTGGGATATATGATATGACAAGGACACAGTGACTGAGTTCATCAGGAAGTGTATAGAGGATGCCGTTCCCAGTGTGACTATTACAACTTACCCAAACCAAAAACTATGGATAGATGGCAGCATTCGCTATAAACTGAAAGCAGAAACCATTTAACCATGGCAAGGTTACTGGGAATATGGGTGAATACTAACAGTGCATTCCCTCCGTGCAATCAAAGGGGCAAAACATCAGTACAGAAACAACGTGGAGTCGCAATTCAACGGCTCAAATTTGTCTTGGCCCTTAAGACCCTCACAAACTTTTACAGATGCACAGTTTAGAGCATCCTGTCGGTCTGTATCACCACCTGGTATGGTAACTGCACCTCCCGCAACCGCAGGGCTCTCCCGTCTGCCCAACGCATCACCGGGGGCACACTGCCTGCCCTCCAGGTCATCTACAGCACCCGATGTCACAGGAAGGCCAAAAAGATCCTCAAGGACACCAACCCCACGGCCATCATCCACAATGCGACATCAGTACAGGTGCATCAAAGCTGGGGCCGAGAGACCCAAAAAACAGCTTCTATCTCAAGGCCATCATTCTGTTAATAAATAGCCATCACTGTAGCCGGCTAGGAATGGCTTTCTTCTTGCCACTCTTCCATAAAGGCCAGATTTGTGCAATATACGACTGATTGTTGTCCTATGGACAGAGTCTCCCACCTCAGCTGTAGATCTCTGCAGTTCATCCAGAGTGATCATGGGCCTCTTGGCTGCATCTCTGATCAGTCTTCTCCTTGTATGAGCTGAAAGTTTAGAGGGACGGCCAGGTCTTGGTAGATTTGCAGTGGTCTGATACTCCTTCCATTTCAATATCATCGCTTGCACAGTGCTCCTTGGGATGTTTAAAGCTTGGGAAATCTTTTTGTATCCAAATCCGGCTTTAAACTTCTTCACAACAGTATCTCGGACCTGCCTGGTGTGTTCCTTGTTCTTCATGATGCTCTCTGTGCTTTTAACGGACCTCTGAGACGATCACAGTGCAGGTGCATTTATACGGAGACTTGATTACACACAGGTGGATTGTATTTATCATCATTAGTCATTTAGGTCAACATTGGATCATTCAGAGATCCTCACTGAACTTCTGGAGAGAGTTTGCTGCACTGAAAGGAAAGGGGCTGAATAATTTTGCACGCATTTTTGATTTCTTTCATCACATTCCCAGTGGGTCAGAAGTTAAACACAATCAATTAGTATTTGGAAGCATTGCCTTTAAATTGTTTAACTTGGGTAAACGTTTCGTGGAGCCTTCCACAAGCTTCCCACAATAAGTTGGGTGAATTTTGGCACATTACTCCTGACAGAGCTGGTGTAACTGAGTGGGGTTTGTAGGCCTCCTTGCTCGCACACGCTTTTTCAGTTCTTCCCACACATTCTCTATAGAATTGAGGTCAAAGCTTTGTGATGGCCACTCCAATACCTTGACTTTGTTGTACTTAAGCCATTTTGCCACAACTTTAGAAGTATGCTTGGGGTCATTGTCCAATTGGAAGACCAATTTGCGACCAAGCTTTAACTTTAACCTGACTGATGTCTTGAGATGTTGCTTCAATATATCCACATAATTTTCATACCTCATGATGCCGTCTATTTTGTGAAGTGCACCAGTCCCTCCTGCAGCAAAGCACCCCCACAACATGATGCTGCCACCCCCGTGCTTCTCGTTTGGGATGGTGTTCTTCGGCTTGCAAGCCTCCCCCTTTTTCCCCCAAACATAACGATGGTCATTATGGCCAAACAGTTCTATTTTTGTTTCATCAGATCAGAGGACATTTCTCCAGAAAGTACGATCTTTCTCCCCATGTGCAGTTGCAAACAGTTGTCTGGCATTTTTATGGCAGTTTTTGAGCAGTGGCTTCTTCCTTGCTGAGGGACCTTTCAGGTTATGTCCATATAGGACTCGTTTTTACTGTGAACATAGATACTTTTGTACCTGTTTCCTCCTGCATCTTCACAAGGCCCTTTGCTGATGTTCTGGGATTGACACCAAAGTACGTTCTTCTCTAGGAGACAGAACGTGTCTCCTTCCTGAGCGGTATGAAGGCTGCATGGCCCCATGATGTTTATACTTGCGTACTACTGTTTCTACAGATGAACGTGGTACCTTCAGGCATTTGGAAATGAATCCCAAGGATGAACCAGACTTGTGGAGGTCCACAATTGTTTTTCTGATGTCTTGGCTGATTTCTTTTGATTTTCCCATGATGTCAATCAAAGAGGCACTGAGTTTGAAGGTAGGCCTTGAAATAAATACACAGGTACACCTCAAATTGACTCAAAAGATGTCATACAAAGCTTCTAATGTTATGACATCATTTTCTGCAATTTTCCAAGCTGTTTAATGGCACAGTCAACTTAGTCTATGTTAACTTCTGACCCACTAAAATTGTGATACAGTAAATTATCTGTCTGTAAACAACTGTTGGAGAAATAACTTGTGTCATGCACAAAGTCGATGTCCTAGCTGTCTTGCCAAAACTATAGTTTGTCGAGTGGTTGAAAAACTAGTTTTAATGACTCCAACCTAAGTGTATGTAATCTTCCGACTTCAACTGTATACTTTAACACATTTATGTACGGTAGTGCTTATGAAGGCGTTATGAAGGCTTTATGAAGCCTTTATAAGCTGAACGTCGTTTAAAGCGGGACCCACTTATTGAAATTGTATTTATATTTTTATTTATTAGTTATGCTTTTTTGAAATTTAATACTGACCTATTGGGTAGGGCTTGCAAGCTAACCATTTCACTATGACAAATAAATCTTGAAACTTAAAAACCCTTCTCCCCAAACTCCACTGCCCTCCACAAAACCCCAGTGCCCTTCTACCAGCAGTGGCTGTTTAAAACAGCATTTATTTTCAATCTGTGCTGTTTCCTGCTCTCCTTCCTGGCCTGGGGGCCTGCGAGGGCTGGCGTACTGCACTGGATTGTATAATTAAGCCTGAGTGTTTTACTTGAGGTTGAATGATGGGAAATAACATATGCAGTTTGGCTATGGGCGTTTGGCTTCACCCATTTATTTCCATCAGTCTTCATCAGTCTGAGGATGTCTTGGCTAAACAGTTGTAATAGCAGCCGGAAAATGGCTTTGGAGGTGCATTCGCCCATTCACCTATCCATGTAGATGGGTGTCAAGTAAAGAGGGATACCTTCAAACAAGGGTTAGGGGTTTAATGTAGCAGGCCTTCTCACATCTGAAAAGGGCTGAGTCGTCGACCATGTCCAATTCATGCTTTGATAGACTTTACAGCACAAGGGTTCCAATTGTGCTATTTCCTCTAAAGCACTTTGTGTAAGATTCAGATATTCTAGTGAACAGGCATGAGCTGCCATGAAATAGGATTAGTATTAGAGACAATTTCCCCGACAAAGCCTTGTAAGACGAAGGAGAATCTATACTGTAGAGAGCCAGCCATCTTGTGTGCTTTGTTCCAGGCTCTTGTGCTGTGAAGGCAGTGCTCTGAAAATGTGACTTCTGACCCTTGTTACTGTAAATGGGAAGAAAAAAAAACATCCTCATAGGATTCAGTGGTAATACAAACAAACCAGTTTCTAACAGGATGGAATTGGAAGCCAAAGGTAGTTCTTCTTTGGTTGAGTTAGACAGGTCTGAGCTAATACTGTGCTGTGCCTGATTCATTACCAGTTGTCTGGCCACTCATTTGTCAGCTACTCCAAATGAGATATTTTTTTTTCAACCGTCGTCTTGTCTTCTCTGGTTAACTTTTCTATCTGTCGACCCGTTAATAAGCCAATTGCAGGGATCAATTAAGAGGTGTTGGTGAATGATCCCAATGTTAAATGGAAGATTACAACCTGATTAGTGACTAAGTGATTGCCCTAATGAGGTGCTACAATTGCTCCGATTGCGGTAGTCAGGCTGGCAGATAGGTTGCAGTAGTGGCTTCAGTTTCCCTCGTTCATTGTTAAATGTTATGTGTTAAGGTGTAGTAGTCTGAGTCATACGCTGCAGCATCGTGGCAGTTTCCTTTTTCAGCAATGGTATTCATGGCCTCTGCCTTTTGTGGCGTATTGCAGTGGAGAACATTGGTGCCATTTATTACCCTGCGTTAAAATGCTACCACTGCCTCAGCTATTCATGCTCGCATTAAATACTTGCTGATTATCCACTATGCTGTGGTCTTTATCTCAGAGAAATAGTGAGACTGCCTCATGTGTTGTGGACATGGTTTAGATCAACATCTTTTTTATTTGACCTTCTAGTTTTAGACACAAGGTCATTGTCTATGACAGTACAGCCACAGGCAGATGAGAAAGGCAGGGTGAATGCAGAGACCAATGCTTTGACAATGTTCCTACCAGCCCTGTATTAATAGTCAGCATGCCAAGAAGAGATCTCTCAAAGTCCCAGTCCCAGGTGTTGCAGTGGCCTGCAGACTGCTGCATCTGGCAGAGAATTCGCATTTCTGCTCCAGTGTCAGCAGTGAGCTAATCGGGATGTGGAGCCAGAGTCCCCCTCCCTCTCCTGAAACCTCCCTAACCTCCACTAACACATCTCACTGTAGCAATACTGATGATGACTCTGTTCTTAATGAGCTGGAAAATATAACCATTCTGTGTAAATATATATTCAGACAAGCAGTTTGTATGTCTGATGTCTGTAAAGCACACACGTGTATACACTTGACACACTGTCAAAGACGTTCAGTCTGGATTAATACGCTCTCTCTCTCGTTCTTGCTCTTGCTCTCTCACTTTCACTTTCACTTTCTCTCTCTCTCTCTCTCTCTCTCTCTCTCTCTCGCTCTCTCTCTCTCTCTCTCTCACACCCATCCAGCCACACATCCACGCACACACACAATTTTCATGTGACACAATTTATTTGTAGGAAAACTGTAATTTCAACATTTTAAGATACTCATCCCTCTCTCTGGAGTTTAAAGTGGAGCCAGCGGGATGCAAAGCAACATTGGCTGACCATTAAATGGCATGTGTTATGGGGCGGCAGGGTAGCCTAGTGGTTAGAGGAACTCTAGTCACTTTAATAATGTTTACATACTGCTTTACTTATTTCATATGTATATACTGTATTCTATTCCACATTGAATTCTAGTTAATGCTACTCCGACATTGCTGTTCATAATATTTAGATATTTCTTAATTCCATTATTTTACTTTTAGATACGTGTGTATTGTTGTGAATTGTTAGATATTACTACACTGTTGAAGCTAGGAACACAAGCATTTCGCTACACCCGCAATAGCATCTGCTAAATATGTGTATGTGACCAATACAATTTGATTTTAGTTGATTTGATGGAATTTACTAATCAAATGCCACTGGATTTGGTGCATTTGGAAAGTATTCAAACCCCTTCACTTTTTCCATATTTTGTTACGTTACAACCTTAATTTAAAATGTATTAAATAAATGTTTTCCCTCATCAATCTACACAAATACCGCATAATGACCAAGTGAAAACAAGTTTTTAGAAATGTTTGCAAAAATGTTTTTAAGTAACTTATTTACATAAGTATTCAGAACCTTTGATAGGAAACTCGAAATTGAGCTCATGTGCATCCTGTTTCCATTGATCATCCTTGAGATGGTTCTATAAATTGATTGGAGTCCACCTGTGGTAAATTCAATTGATTGGACATGATTTGGGGTGGCAGGGTAGTCTAGTGGTTAGAGCGTTGGACTAGTAACCAAAAGGTTGCAAGTTCAAATCCCTGAGCTGACAAGGTACAAATCTGTTGTTCTGCCCCTGAACAGGCAGTTAACCCACTGTTCCTAGGCCGTCATTGAAAATAAGAATTTGTTCTTAACCGACTTGCCTAGTTAAATAAAGGTATTTAAAAATATTATGTGTGGCGGAGATGGATGAGCTGTGCTTTCTGAGCCCAACATCAGAAGCAGATGAAAACAAGGAGACAGGAGGGACTGCTCCCACCTGTCTCCTTGTCATCAACATCCTCTGTTCAGACTTCAATACACTAGGCTACTTAATAGGATGCTCACCCATCACCACTGGACTACCTAACATGATGCTCTCCCATCACCACTGGACTACCTAACAGGATGCTCTTCCATCACCACTAGGATACATAACAGGATGCCACTCTCATCACCACTAGACACGGCCAGACGGATTACCAGGATGCTGACCAGCTGGCAAGTGTCTTCACTAACATTTTAAACCTGTCCCTGTCCCAGTCTGTTAAAGCTACATGTTTCAAGCAGACCACCAAAGTCCCTGTGTTCAAGAAGCCAAGGCAACCTGTCTAAATGACCATCACCCCATCATCTTAACTCACATCTGAAGCCAAGTGCTTTGAAAGGCTGATCCTGGCTCACATCAACACCATCATCCCAAACACCCTGGACCCACTCCAATTCACATACCGCCCCAACAGATCCACAGATGACACAATTTCTAATTCATTCCACACTTCCCTTTTCCACCTGGACAAAAGGAACACCTACTGTATGTGAGAATGCTGTTCATTGATGACAGCTCAGCCATTCAAACACCATATTGCCCTCCAAGCTCATCACTAAACTAAGGACCATGGGATTGAACACCTGCCTCTGCAACTGGATCCTGGACTTCCAGACAGGATGCCCCCAGGTGTAAGGGTAGGTAACAACATATCTGCCACAACACGGGGGCCCCTCAGGGGTGTGTGCTTACTCCCCTTCTGTACTCCCTGTTCATACACGAATGAGTGGCCGCGCACGACTCTAACACCATCATTAAGTTTGCCGACAACACGACAGTGGTAGGCTTGATCACCGACAACGATGAGACAGCCTACAGTGAGGATGTCAGAGACCTGGCAGTGTGGTGACAGAACTACAACCTCTCCCTCAACATCAGCAAGACAAAGGAGCTGATCGTGGACTACAAGAAACGGAGGGCCGAGCACGCCCCCATTCACATCGACGGGGCTGGCATGGAATGGGTCAAGAGCTTCAAGTTACTCGATGTCCACATCACTAAGGATCATTCATGGTCTAAAGACACCAACACAGTCATGAAAATGGCACGACAATGCCTCTACCTCCTCAGGAGGCTGAAAAGATTTGGCATGGGCCCTCAGATCCTAAAAACGTTTTACAGCTACACCATTGAGAACATCTTGCCCGGCTGCATATCCGCATGGTATGGCAACTGCTTGGCATCCGACCGCAAGGCGCTGCAGAGAGTAATGCATACGGCCCAGTACATCACTGGGGCCGAGCTCCGTGCCATCCAGGACCTCTATACCAGGCGGTGTCAGAGGACTCCAGCCACCCAAGCCATAGATTGTTCTCTCTGCTACCTCATGGCAAACAGTACCAATTCACCAAGTCTGGAACCAACAGGACCTTGAACAGCTTCTACCCTCAAGCTATAAGACTGTTAAATAGTTTGTTAAATAGTCCGGGTAGCTATTTGGTTAACTATCTGCATTGACCCTTTTTGCACTAACTTTTTTTACTCATCACATATGCTGCTGCTACTGTTTACTATATGTTACTTACTGTATGTACATATCTACCTCAATAACACTCAGTACTGGTACCCTGTGTATAAAGCAAAGACAGCAAAGTTATCGTTACTCATTGTGTATTTATTATTACTTTCATTATTATGTGTTTTACTTTTCTATTATTTCTCTATTTTTGTTCTCTCTGCATTGTTGGTAAGGGCCTGTAAGCAATTCACTGTTAGTCCACACCTGTTGTTAACAAAGCATTTGATAAATAAAAATCGACTGGATTTGATAACAGGATGCTCTCCTATCGATCCTCACTTCACACACTCGTAAACTGTTTGTATTTGTGTCTTGTGTGTGTGTGTAAGAGAAAGAGTAACATTTGATATAGTAAAAAGGTCTGTGTTCTCAATCTTTGCAATATTTGTTGTCCAAGACCAATGGAATGACAAGGAAAGAAATGCACCTGGCAGTCCCTGAATGTCGTAATTAGCCATTTTCATGGGATGTCGTGAATTTCCGAGGAAAGCAAAAGAACCTCTATGATTGCAACCGCTCTGTCAACGGGCTCGCAGATGTTGGCTGGTGCCTCTCATTACACCCAGCATGTTAATAAGGTCATGCCAAGGTGTGGGGTCTGAGAGCTGCTGGAGTCTGTCAAGCATGAACGCAGCAGCATTTTTACTAAATGAACCCAGCAGAGTGAAGTAACAGAACAATCCATTGGGTATGGAGATTCAAAAGGTGGAGATGGTTAGGGGGACAAGATGAGAACAGACTGCACTGAAAAGGTGGAGATGGTTAGGGGGACAAGATGAGAACAGACTGCACTGAACCTGCACCACTGTTTGTCCCTGTGTTCTCAGGTTTCCTCTAGAAATTCATCTCCAACAACAGCTGTGTCTTAATGCAGAGTATATAGTTCTGATCGTTGAATTTGGTCACGTAGTCACCGGGAATGCAATTAACATCCCTTAAAGGACAAATGAATGCATGCAAAGAAGTGTAGACATACCAATACAATCAGTTAAACATAACTGTAATGAAGCTAACTATGATAGTTCAAATGAGAAGTAGAGATATCATATTGAAAGCAGTCATGCCCATACAACCATGTGATTGTGAGTGCACCATAACTCCAACAATAATATGTATTCACAGTTTGTCATGCATAATGTCTATGACAACATTGCTATTTTATTTGGGAGGAAGAATATCGTTCTGTGCCAACAGTGAATTACAGTATATGCCTATAATTTAAAGCATTGTGAGAGTATTGATTTTAATGCTTCTTAGTGATATTGACTTGGTAGTAAATAATCTATGAATCCATATCAACTTTATTGCAGCCTCTGACATGATAACTATTAATGGATTGGAATAATCACATATCGATCTCAATCCTCAGTGACGGTCAATACTGTGATGCTAGATTGCTAATTGGTTAACGATTGTCATTGGTTCACGTGCATTTTGTCCATATGAGGACATCCCTTATTCTCTGTCAACATTTAGTCAGATTTCCTATCATCCATCAAACATAATAGGTTTGATCAGGTTTAAAATGGACTGGTTTATTTACTGACCAAAAGTCAATGCATCTAGACTGCTCTCTGATGATCCTGCATTTTCAAATATGGAAGTATATTAAAACATGATGAGTCATTCCATGAGGGTCAGTTGAAACCTGATGTCAGTAGAGGTTCCGTGTAAGGAAAACCTTTCAACTAAACATCTGTCAGGTTGCATTCTCATTTTGGTGCTGTTGATGCTTTCTATCTTTGGGTACAAGCTATTTTGCACGCCAAGCATGACCAGAGTATCATTTAGTGTCTTGGTCAATGCCCCAGGGCAGACTGGGTGCAAGCTGTCTACTCCGTGCATCATTTCAGTGTGTACTCTCTCAGTAAACTTCTGCAATGTCACACACTGGGTCTGTTATGGTGGGTGGGGAGAATGACAACAGTGCATGGGTGCGTGAAAAAAACTGTTAGCAAGCAAAGTTTCTTGCAGTTTGCACAAGCTCACTCTATATGAATTAGAGTGCTGGAATGTTGTTGAAAAATGCAATAAGCCACAACCATTTGGACATAAATGTAATGTGAACATGTTCTAGGATACATAGCCAATAGACAAGAGTCTGAGTTTATTAACATGTACCGTGGCCAATCAAGCCATAAACTGACCTGATGGCAAATTATCACCAAAGGATGAATGTCCTAATATGGACACCGTACAGATTGCACATAACGGTAAGCTATTTAAAGCACCTTCCTCTGTTTTGTAGGCAAAATGTCTGGTTGATCATAAACATGCTGTGTTTATTATGATTTGTTCAGCGGCGGCCAGCCCATTAGGGCGTTAGGGGCAGTGCAAAAAAAATTATTTAAATGTTTTATATAAAATAAAAATATATATGCAGTGCATTTGGAAAGTATTCAGACCCCTTGACTTTTTCCACATGTTGTTACGTTACAGCCTTATTCTAAATTGTATTTAAAAAATCTTCATCAAACTACACACAATACCCCATAATGACAAAGCAAAAACAGGTTTTGGGATTTTTTTTGCAAAAAATGCTAGTGAAGGGTAAAGTCTCAAACTTAGTCCACTCTGTTCATGACAGATTATAGTTTTCGGAACAGAAAACTGTATTGAAATCAAAACTTTCATCAATGAGAAACTGTGCAGAATGTCAGCCAAAATCCATCTCGTTCCATCTTCTCCTACTACCGGCCAATAAGCTTCCTATCACTTCCATAGTGAGTGGAAACGCCAAGCGGATGCTTCAATGTTATACATCAATTGAAATACCTGTCTCGTTCTATCCGTGGTTCTACTGTATGTGACAGGGAAACATGTGTGGACTAAAACTGCATAAGAAAGTGTGTATCACAAAGCATGATCAAACTAATTAGCCAGCTAAAGCAATTTTTGGAAACATTGAGAAATAGTTTGGTAGATCTTTTGGGGGTCAAATTCATAAGTTATAGACCTTTGATAAGTAGGTAGTTAGCTGTATCTAGCTTGCTAGCTAGTTAGCTCTGATTCCAATTTATTTTCAAAACGAATATCTGACTAACTCGGAAATATGAAGTTATTTTAGAATGAAAGTTACCTGGCTAGCGCACCAGGCTTTGTGACATAATGTAATCTAGCAATACCTAATTAGATCATGTGTTTTCACTTATTGCATCTGCATGCTTGTTGCGTTTTTCCTGGTGCACTCGTTTGTTTGTGATGTGAGCTAGCCGCTCAATGCTTTACAGTACAGGCAACAGTGAAATACTTGTGCTTATGCTGTTGTTCAAATGCATAGATTGCTTTACATTTCTTCTCAAATAAACTACCAGTAGTTTCAAAACTTGGCATCAGGTTTCTGCGATGCTGCTTTATTGCCAACTCCAATCACCTCGCGCCCTGGGTATTCGGCCAATCAGCTGCTGCCACTGATTTGATATGATTCATTCATCTTTTTGAATTGTCACTGTATTTCATATTGTTTCCTTTCTTTTACATGTAAATTGGAGGTGCAGTGCATAGGCCACTGGCATCCCTTGGCAGTTCTCATTTGGTTTTTGTGGTTTTAGATGACGGATTCTTCTTCTATTCAGTTTATTTGAATTCTTCCAGTTGAAGAGCCCTAAGGCTTCTGCTACTGTAGGTTCTCTACATGGTTATCTATTGGCAATTTACAGGTGTTGAAATGTTCAATATACCTTACTTTTTTTCTCTCACTGTAACTAACACTGTAGTGGGTATTGATCAAGCTGAAAAGCAGTGGTGGAGAAAGTACCCAATTGTCATACTTGAGTCAAAATAAAGATAGAAAATTACTAAAAGTGAAAGTCACCCAGTAAAATACTACTTGAGTCTAAAAGTATTTTGTTTTAAATATACTTAAGTATTGAAAGTAAAAGTGTAAATCATTTAAAATTCCCTGTGTTATGCCCACCAGACAGCACCATTTTCTTGTTTTTTATTTATGGATAGCCAAGGGCACACTCCAACACTCAGACATAATTTACAAATGTAGCATTTGTGTTTATTGAGTCTGTCAGATCAGAGGCAATAGGGATGACCAGGGATGTTCTCTTGATAAGTGCATGAATTTGACAATTTTCCTGTCCTGCTAAGCATTCAAAATGTAATGAGTACTTTTGGGTGTCAGGGAAAATGTATGGAGTAAAAAGTACATTATTTTTTTCGGGATGTAGTGAAGTAAAAGTAAAAGTTGTCAAAAATAGAAATAGTAAAGTACAGATACCCAAAAAACTACTTAAGTAGTACTTTAAAGTATTTGTGCTGAAGTACTTTACACCACTGCTACATAGTCACCTTAAAATTTGCATCTGGAGTCTGAGAGCGTGGTTCAAGTCAGCCCTGTAGAAATGTGTGGGGTTCCTAAACGATGAACCCACAAGGTTCTCAAGGTCAGACCTCATAATATTACATTGGATTACCAGTAACTGCTCATAATATTACATTGGATTACCAGAAACTGATCATAATATTACATTGGATTACCAGTAGATGATCATAGTATTATTCCCAGACAAGGAGGATGAATTAGCTTCCATTTTTAATTGGGTTTATGATTGATTGAGGTTCAGACCTCTAAATGTATTTGTCAATTAGAAATATCATTGATATCTAGAATGAAGAGAATGTTAACTCGTACAACAGCATATTGAATAGAAATTCACATTTTTATGGATGCCCATGTTTAATGCTCAGGCCATGCCTGTCCCCTTGTGCTAGTTAATTAAGATTTGCTAATGAATTGTGACAGTCACCCAGAGGTGTGTTTACACTGTAGCTAGCGTGAGGCGAATCAGTATTAGTACATATTCTTGGGGATGCATATAAGGAGAGTCTGCTATGGAACATGACACTGGGTGCTTCACATTAGTCAGCTTTGCAATCAAAGCCAATGGTGTGATTCAGCACAGCATTCACAGTACTTCCACCTAAAAATAGATACCATACAATAAGGATCCTCTCAGACTATTCAGACAGTTGTTATCAATGATCAGTGTCTGGGCTGCAAAGGATCTGGGTTACAAAGGGTTTGGGCTACATGTTTATATTGAGTGAAGTTGTTATCAGAACATTCTGTAGAGCTGTACGTACACAAGCACAAGGACAGAACAACCTTGAGCACCAGGGCCTCCTCATAGCGACTTTTCAACAAAATAAGGGCTGTGTGTTACATCGGTACACTGGTTAAATAGAGAAAAAACATGAGCATTTCATAACAAACTCCCTTTCCCTGTTGAATGTCTTACTATAACCATATGTGCTACACTACATGTCCAAAAGTATGTGGACACCCCTTCAAATTAGTACATTTGGCTATTTCAGCCACACCCGTTGCTAACAGGTGTATAAAATCGAGCACACCGCCATGCAATCTTCATAGACAAACATTGGCAGTAGAATGGCCCGCACTGAAGAGCTCAGTGACTTTCAACGTGGCACTCTCATAGGATACCCCCTTTCCAACAAGTCATACATAAAATGTATGCCCTGCAAGAGCTGCTCCGGTCAACTATAAGTGCTGTTATTGTGAAGTGGAAACGTCTAGGAGCAACAACGGCTCAGCCGCGAAGTGTATTGGATGGAGACGTGTGGTTGTTGTGTATTGGTTGGAGACGTGTGGTTGTTGTGTATTGGATGGAGACATGTGGTTGTTGTGTATTGAATGGAGACGTGTGGTTGTTGTGTATTGGTTGGAGACGTGTGGTTGTTGGGTATTGGATGGAGACATGTGGTTGTTGTGTATTGGATGGAGACGTGTGGTTGTGGTGTGTTAGATGGAGACGTGTGGTTGTCGTGTGTTGGATGGAGACGTGTGGTTGTCGTGTATTGGATGGAGACGTGTGGTTGTTGTATATTTCTTCGTGTTTGTGGTTCTTGAATGCTTGATGATGATGGGATATGAGAGCAAATGGCCTAAGCTCCCAACCGGGTCTGGCTTTTCACCGTGGATGCTTGATTGACGAGCCGGCCGCTTGACCGCAGGTGGGGACCTAGCTGACTAATGTATGGTCTTCAGAAAGCTCAAATATATATTCATTGAAATGTCATGAGTAGGAAAACATATAGCCCTCCACATCCCCACCAGGAATATCTTCTCTTAAACTAGCAGTCAGCAAAAGTTTGTAATCACAGTTCAACACTATCAGAGGGAATAGGGTACGAGTGAGAGGCATAATGTGAAGTGGCAAGTCAGTAAACGGCTTTCTGGGAACGTTAGCCAACCTGGGAGGGTCCCGCTGCCATATGTCAAATTTAGAGCTTGGGACTTTGGTGGCATATTTGAAACGAGACGTTGGCTCACTGCGCTACTGCAGAATGCACAGCTAAATGGCATTCCACAGGGTCCTGACGTGATCAATGGAGGAGCATAGGATGAGTGGGTGGGTATTCAACCAGATTCCTGTAGGTACACCTCATTTGCTTGACCCATATTAACACAGAAAGCCAACTCAAATGACTAGTTAATATCACAATTTAAGGCATCCTGTAAATGTATAATGAACAACCTCATTGGATTACCAGTAGCTGATCATAATATTACATTGGATTACCAGTAACTGCTCATAATATTACATTGGATTACCAGTAACTGCTCATAATATTACATTGGATTACCAGTAACTGCTCATAATATTACATTGGATTACCAGTAGCTGATCATAATATTACATTGGATTACCAGTAACTGCTCACAATTTTACATTGGATTACCAGTAACTGCTCATAATATTACATTGGATTACCAGTAGCTGATCATAATATTACATTGGCAAGGATGATGAAGTTAGCCTCCCTTTTTAATTGGGTTTATGTTTGATTGAGGACTAATGGACTATTGAATGGCCTCGATCACCACATATAACCCAACATAAACAACAGATTACTCTAAAACCTGATGTGAAAATGTGATCAGGGTGCTATTTTGACAGTGTAGTGGCTCTGCATTAGGCCTATGTGAAAGCTGTCTGCAGCTAACGGCATCAGCACCTGTGCCTCTGCACTCATGCTAAATGGTTTGTCATCAATGCCCTCCGTCCTTTTGTCACAGAGATGAGGTGAAAATGGCTCACTGACGGAGACCATTTCAGACACATTTCCCTAATCGGTCCCTCTCGAGTCTTTTTGGGAAAACGTGGAAAGAGGACAAGGAAATGTTTGGAAAGTTGAATTCGATATATCCAACAAAAACAAATGAGGTCGGAAAGTAGTACAAGCATCAACTCCAAATCCACATACCTGCCTAACATTTCACTTAGTCTGATTACACCTCTTAGACAAACTTCTATATTCTTAGCTAAAATGAATAGGGAGGATATTCATTCACACATACACTGAGTGTGACAAACATTAGGAAGACCTTCCCACATTTGTTTGAAGATGGCTGGATGTCCTTTAGGTGGTGGGCCATTCTTGATACACAGAGGAAACTGTTGAGCGTGAAAAACCCAGCAGCGTCACAGTTCTTGACACAAACCGGTGCACCTGGAACCGACTACCATACCCCGTTCAAAGGCACTTAAATCTTTGTCTTGCCCATTCACCATCTGAATGGCACACATACACAATCCATGTCTCAATTGACTCAAGGCTTAAAAATCATTCTTTAACCTGTCTCTTCCCCTCATCTAGACTGATTGAAGTGGATTTAACAAGTGACAATAAGGGATCATAGCTTTCACCTGGATCCGGTGTTCTTAATGTTTTGTCCTCTCAGTGGTTGTAGAGTATTTTGGGTCTTTACCATGGTTGTTATTCTCTGCATCTGACACATTTGACCTATATAAAATATAGATCCCATAATACACCACACAATAGCAGAAAGTAGAAGATATGTTAATTTTCCATGTTCACAGTTCAAATGCTTTGTTTGGTGAATTTTGATTACATAATGCATGGAACTTCACTTTAAAATGTTACATCTAGAATTAGGAATTAGAATACTTTAATAGGATGTCTCTATGGTGTGTCCTCTCATAAGATGGTTCCCTAGTCTGGCCTGTGTTGTGTTACCACACTAAATGTCATCAGGGATAATTCAGAGGAAGTAAATGGCCATGTGGTCACCGTTCATATCCCAGGGGCTAGACTGCGTAATCACTAGTGCTGCTTGGTAGCACAGATACAAAACGTTGTTCTATCTAGCGAGATACAATTACAGCTAGGGGATAGGTCACGGAGGAGTATGCCATCAGGCTACAGCAAAGCTATAAACACATATACTAGATTAACTTGATTTCTGCCATTTGAATGATTTGCCATGGGAATAAACAGTCAACATTAATCTCATCCAATGTGCTCGGTGGACTTTGGAAAAAAACCTTGGAATTTTGCTAAAAACATATAAATGATGTCCAACATGTAAATTAAGGAATCAGATTTGTTGGGGTTAAAATGTTTTTAAAAGTTTAATGGTCTACACCTGTCATATTCGGTGCATGTGACAAATAAAATTTGATTTGCTTACGATAAAGATTTTTAGTCTTAAATAAATTATGTTCAAGTAAGTGTTTTATGTTATCCCGTCAATCTTCTACCCAAATACATACAGCTCATTATAAAGCAGTGTTATGCAGACTGTGGCAGTAGGGCTGGGCGGTAGACCGTATTTTACTATATACCGGTATCTATGCACGGACCGGTTTGGGTTTTTACTTTACCTTCCATAACGGTATTTGAATATTTGGTTTGTTAAATGTGATATGCTGTGTGTAACGTCCATTTTTATAGTTTACTCCGCTACTTAAATCATCCCTCTCCGCTCTCTCTCTCCATGCCGCTTTCCACACAGACCTAGTCCCACCCCATGTCACTCAAGGAGCGCATTTCGTTCAGTCTGCATGGTCAATACCGCACATGCAACAATGTTGATGACAACAATTCTATTTCCAATTTGATCTTAATATAAATCCACAAGCGTTCTATAATTATGATATTAGTTTGTGTTTCTTACATCTGCAAACAGCTAGTTTGTGTTTTCTTAGCAAGTCAAGCTAAATCATGTGTATCAGAATATGTGTTGCCACCCTAGGGTCATGCACTACTCGTGAAGCAAATTTAGAACTTTTATGAATAAAATACAGACAAATACCGACAAATACCATAAAAAATGTAAAAATACTATGATATGATATTTTGGCCATATCGCCCAGCCCTATGTGGCAGTCAGTCCTGTACCCTCCCTCCCTATTCATGGATGACTGACAGTGTTCCAATTAACACACCAAATCAAAATGGAATCAAATCATATGTTATTGGTCACATATGCCGAATATAACAGGTGTAGACTTTACCGTAAAATGCTTACTGACGAGCCTTTAAAATGCAGAGTTACAAATTAAGAACTTTTACATTAAAAAAAGGAAATAGTAGCACAATAAAATAACAATAACGAGGCTATATACAAGGAATACAGAGTTAATATGTACATATAAGTAGAGGTAAAAGTGACTAGGCAATCAGTATAGATAATAAACAGAGTAGCAGCAGCATATGTGAAGGGTGTGAAAGAGTGTGAAAGTGTGTATGTGTGTGTTGGAATGTCAGTGAAGTATGTGTGAGTGTGCATAGAGCCAGCGCAACAGTCAGTGCAAAAAAAATCAGCATGTCCTTGATCGCACCAGGCCCCCTCCTGCTGCGCACATACACTCTGGGCTTAAATCCCTGTCCACCCCACAGCAGTAGATGCAGCCATCCCACCCCCACACAGGAAGATGTCAAAACACATTCCAGACAAAAGGATGATCGCTCATGGTCCTGTCACAATGCCAGGTTTCCAGGTAAACATCCAGTAGCCTCAAGCACAAAGAGGATATTGTGTATGGTGTCTATACACACACACACACACACACACACACACACACACACACACACACACACACACACACACACACACACACACACACACACACACACTGAGTGACAAAACATTAGGAACACCTGTTCTTTCCATGATGTAGACTGACCAGGTGAATCCAGGTGAAAGCTATGATCCCTTATTGATGTCCCTTGTTAAATCCACTTCAATCAGTGTAGATGAAGGGGAGGAGCCTGGTTAAAGAATGATGTTTAAGCCTTCAGACAATTGAGACATGGATTGTGTATGTGTGCCATTCAGAATGGCTAATACAAAATATGTACAGTAAGTGCCTTTGAACGGGTTATGGCAGTAGGTGCTAGGCGCACTGGCTTGTGTCAAGAACTGCAACACTGCTGGGGTTTTCATGCTCAACAGTTTCCTGTGTGTATCAAGAATGGTCCAACACCCAAAGGACATCAAGCCAACTTGACACAACTGTGGGAAGCATTGGAGTCAACATGGGCCAGCATCCCTGTGGAATGCTTTCGACACCTTGTAGTGTCCATGCCCTGACAAATTGAGGCTGATCTGAGGGCAAAAGGTGGGAGGGGGTAGAATTCAATATTCGGAAGGTGTTCCTAATGTTTGATATACTCAGTCCATAGGTCTTAAAAACAAATCATGGAAGTTCCTAGAAAGTCAACCTGATCTGCATGTCCTTAATTCAATAATCATCAACAACTCCAATGCTATTTTTTGTCATTTAGCAGATGCTCTTATCCAGGATAACTTACAGTAGTGAGTGTGTACATTCTCATACTGGTCCCCCATGGGAATCAAACCAACAACCTTGGTGTTGCAAGCGCCATGCTCTACCAACTGAGCCACATGAGAAATCTTAAATTATATTGAAAGGGAACTTTACTTTCAGTGCATTTTCTCCTTCACCCTATCTTTCTTTCAGAGAGGATTGATTTCATTAAAACCACACCATAATAGTTAAGGAACGAGCAGTATTCACTGGTTGTACGCAGAGCTGAACAATCCACTGAACTGAAGACTGTCAGCCATAATATTTACCTAAACCTGATTAATGTCCAACCTTCATAATTTCCATGAACTTCCTGATTTTTTTCTCACTGGCTGTTAAGTCCATTTTGTGATGGACTTTAAACTGATTTTGAAGTGACTCCATGACTGCTTTATATCTTCTGGGCTGGAGATTTCGGGAATTAGGGCGGCTGACAGGTGACTTAAGGACTGATGGCTCCCCCTGACACATGTACCCTGAGAAGCCCTTCTGAATTTGGACAGGTAAATAAACAATGTGCCACTGATGAAATCCAAGCCAGCCACTTGTGTGAGAAGCACTAGTCCACCTTCATGGTTTAAAATCTGTTTAAATGCTGCCTATACTTCACTTGTTTGAAACAATTAAATGATGGCTCTTAGAAAGAGGCAACACTTTTTATTATGTCACCAAGGCAATGTTTTACATGATGTTGCCATTTGTCCAAGGCAAATATAGGAAGAGTTATGTAATCCCTCTGTACTGACTACATGGGTACAGACAGCTACATTCTACAGTCATGTAAAAAAAAAGACAAATCTCCAAAATGCATCATCAGTGATACACCTTGATTGTGCTGCTATTAATATCCCCCATACGAGCAGTTGGCTGACTAAGCCCAGAGTAGAAGGGAATGGTATCAGTCTTCATAAGGAGGCGGTGTAGGTCCGGCAGAATAAAGGAATGATCCAGGACATGGAAGCTGACACTAAAGAACAGAACTAGGATGAGATTAATATTGGGCATGAGCAGCTGTCACACTGTTGACCAAGCCATGTGGGATGGCTGAATCTAACCTGACACGTTGTCAGTTTTCAGAGCTGCCTTTTGGATTGAGTGGTGGTGATGGAGGTGGTGTGTTACCCTGTTATTCCAAAGGGAGTCTCTATGGTCACTCTTCCCTCTCTGTATCTTCCACAATGTATTTTACAGTGTGTTGTGTTTATTGTGTGTGGTATTGAGATCAAAAATAGTGTAAAATATTTAAGGTACATTAGGATCGTATATTTCTAACCCCTTGAATCTTAACTGTTGTATGTGTCTGTTTTGTGCACAACAGTGTATGTTTCATGACACGTATCAATCTTCACCAGCAAAGGACAACAGAACTTAGGCTTCTACTTCCAGCTTATACATACTATATACATTTTACGGACACAGTATATTTGACATTAGTTATCTTGCTTTTGGGGTATTTTTAATTCCACCCTTCAGCTACCCTCAACCCCTCCCATCTATCTCTCAACACCATCCAGTTTTGATTTCTATTTGCTATATATTTTTCAACTGTGCTGTGATGTTTCACAAAAGTCCTGAACCTTTCCATTCTCATAGATTCTACATATTGTAAATCAAAGATTTAAAAAAAAAGATGTGTAAAGTTTGGGGGAAAATTTGTTCAAGTTGATACTTCTAGGCTCGCTAATCCTCTATAATTGTTTAGTTTTGGACATTGATTTGGGGAACTATAACTCCAAGCCCTCTTCAAGAAGGATAGAAACAAAAATATAATCTGCAGTTTGTCTTATCATGTATAAAACAAATCACTTCAGGCTGCTCATGAACAAGAGTTGTAGTTGATAATTGCAGCAGTCACATTTCTGATTGCTTCTTATTAATGAGGCACATATGGCTAAGACTCTCAGATACAAATACACAGAAAGCTTTTTACAGACATACATCAAAGCTTAGTGAGGGGATATAGTCATCAGTACATATACTCAGAACCTTTGATAACTTGCTCAAAGATTTCACCCAATCTTGTATTTCCATAATTAATCATGTCAGTGAATTGCATGAAACGCTCCATTAAAAAGTAAATGTGTATGTTGGAAAGAAGGAGCGTAAAAGACCAAAAGGAAAACATTTAAAAGGAAATATCCTTTTTCTTCTCCCTCGTAACAATTATCCTGTCCTTCATACTTCACTACCCTTGCTCATCAAACTTCTTCACATATTAAGCCTTCAAAACAACTGTCTAGCACAGTGGTCACCAACCTTTTCGGAGTCAAGATCACTTTCTGAGTGAAAATGCAAGCCAAGATCTATCGCTTGGATTAAAAAAAAACATTACTTAAAAAACATAAGTCTATGCAACATTAACCAATTAAAAATTAGGTTTGTGCGGTAGGCTTAATGCCCAGTACATTTACTTTTTAATGGAGCGTTTCATGCAATTCACTGACATTATTAATTGCCCCTTGTATGGAAATATAAGATTGGGTGGAATCTTTGATGTGTAGATGTACTGATGACCATATCCCCTCACTAAACTGTGATGTATGTCTATGTTTGAATTGCCCTGCCAATGTTGACCATTTAGAAATGGTATTTCAACATCTTAGGTGTATGATCACACTGGTAATAGATAATTTGTTGTATTACTTGTGAGCATAATATTAAAAAAAATTGGACCGAAGACTTGCTTCTGATGGTCAGTCTGAGGGGAAGGAGGGAGCTGCGGTGAGGCTGCCTCTTACCTCCCTCCGCTGAGAATAGGGGACAGTCTTCCAGCTGATGGCGAAACATAAGTTGCATTGCACTGCCTCATGCCCCAATTCATGTTGTTACTCCTTTGACCAGAGAATGTGAAATATTCCTCATTTAAAAAAAAGCCACAAGCCATTAATTATAACAACAGTAGCTTATGGAAACACTCTGCTATACACATTAATTGCAGCTGCAGTGCTGGTTGTAGAGTGAGTGGAAGTAGGGAGAATGTGCATTTTATGGCTTATAAAAGTTTATTTTTACAGTCTATGGTGCAAAGAAACTGAGCAGACACAGTGATCTGAGCTATCTGATTGGCCATTGGTAGGCCTATACGTGCACTTGATTTGCTCTCTGTGCCTCCCGGGTAGGCAGAGTTCTACCTTCAGACACATGAAATGGTTCAAAATGGGAACACTTTGCCTACCTGGGTCTAGGGCTGCTGAATCGAGTGCAGCCTGAGACAAATAAAATAAAATAGGAAAATGTTTGGTGATCGACTAGCAATGGTTTGGAGATCGACCAGTCGATCAGGATCTATCGGTTGGTGACCACTGGTCTAGTAGGTCAAAGAATTTGGAAAAGTATTTACCAAACTATTTTGTCTCAAGTCAACTAGTGCAATTCTATTGTGACCTGTAGCCACAAGGACATTTGCATACTGATAATAAGTAAATATACTAAGCCTCCTTTCTCTGTTAACAGGTCCTTTCGTCCATTTCCCCCACATAAATGTTTGATAGATCTGCGCTAGTGTTGTGCTATGTGAATTATTTATGACAGTTCATTATACCAGCAGCATAACACAACTTCATATTTGAACATTCATTACTTTTGATTGAACTTGCAGTAATCTACTGGAGGTTTGACCTTTTCAACCTCCATGCCATATGCGGCTTTGCCTCCAGAAAGATTTGGAGTAATTAACCAATCCATTTTGTGGTTATAAAATGATGACAGCCTAAATAAAATGTTAAAGGATAACTTCCTACTCTTTACATCCTACTCTTTACTCCCTACTGCTCTTTGATTCCTACTCATTACTCCCTACTTCCTAATCTTTACATCCTACTCTTTACTTCCTACTATTTACTTCCCATGTCCTACTCTTTACTCCCTACTTTCTATTATTTACTTCATACTTCCTACTTGTTACTCCCTACTTTCTACTCTTTGCCCCGTATTTACAACTCTTTACATGTTCTACTCTTTACCTCCTACTTGTTATGTCCTACTTCCTACTCATTACTCCCTACTTGTTACAACCTATGTCATACTCTTTACACCTTACGTCCTACTTTTTACTCCTTACTTCCTACTAATTTCTTCCTATGTCCCACTCTTTACTTCCTACTTGTAACGTCCTATGTCCTACTGATTACTCTCTACGTCCAACTCTTTACTCCCAACTTCCTACTCGTTACTCCCTACTTCCTACTCTGTACTTCCTACTCGTTACTCCCTACTTCCTACTCTGTACTTCCTACTTGTTACTCCCTATTTCCTACTCTTTACTCCCCACATCCTACTCTTTACTTCCTACTATTTACTTCCTATGTCCTACTCTTTACTTACTACTTCCTACTCGTTACTCCCTACTTCCTAATCTTTACTCCCTACTTTCAACGATATACTTCCTACTCTTTACTCCCTACTTCATACTCTTTACTTCCGATGTCCTACTTTTTACTTCCTACTCTTTACTCCCTACTTCCTACTAATTACTCTCTACGTCCTACTATTTAATCCCAACTTCCTACTCGTTACTCCCTACTTCCTACTCTGTACTTCCTACTCGTTACTCCCTATTTCCTACTCTTTACTCCCCACATCCTACTCTTTACCTCCTACTATTTACTTCCTATGTCCTACTCTTTACTTCCTACTTCCTACTCGTTACTCCCTACTTCCTAATCTTTACTCCCTACTTTCAACGATATACTTTCTACTCTTTACTCCCTACTTTATACTTTTTACTTCCTATGTCCTACTTTTTACTTTCTACTCTTTACTCCCTACTTCCTACTCATTACTCCCTACGTCATACTCTTTACTTCCTATTAGATACTCATTACTCCCTACTTCCTACTCTTTACTTCCTACTATTTTCTTGTTTGGTTGTGCCCTTCCTTTAAAACATGTCCTTGGAGGACACTTGGCATTCTGGTGATGCATTCCCTTCCCTTGAGTGGCAATAGCCTAGTTCAAACACGTCATGTGGTTGTTTTTAACGTTACAATGGTTGGCCATACCAAAATGACCTATTTTACACTAAAATGAAGAATTTAACACATTATATTTAGCTTAATAATTTGATTACAATGACTGTTTTGGCATATGGTACTTAACATCACAGACAATCTTTTACACAATGTAGCAACGAAGTACTTTAACAAATAAAGTGGTCGATGTTCGCAATAGCAATTTTCACTTAACAGTCCCCAATATGCAATTTTACCCCACAGGCAAGAAGCACTTATTGAACCTCACAACTGAAGACATCTCTGAGGGTAATGTTGGTTTGAAAGAGTCTGTGCTTCAGCAAAGACTGGTGTATGACTGGTGTATCAATTGGCAGCCTGTTTTGCCCATGCAGAATAGTTCACGTTTTACCTCACTAGACATATACTGTAGCACATGTCAACTACACAAATACAATTGTACATTAATTCAGGCATATAAGGTAACATTCTTGGAACTCTTGAAAATGCTTTCACTACAACAGTATCACACTGCTGTTTTGTCTCCCCCAGTGCACTGAATATGTCTTGATATATGAATTTTTAATTAAAAAGTACAACCCTTATGAATAATGTGTTCCTTACACTGAGAAAAGCCTGTGGTGAATACCTGGGGAGACTCATATGTGATACTGCTGGTCAATACCTGGGGAGACTCATATGTGATATTGATGGTCAATACATGGGGAGACTCATATGTAATACTGATGGTCAATACCTGGGGAGACTCATGTAATACTGATGGTCAATACCTGGGGAGACTCATGTAATACTGATGGTCAATACATGGGGAGACTCATATGTAATATTGATGGTCAATACCTGAGGAGACTCATATGTAATATTGATGGTCAATACCTGAGGAGACTCATATGTAACATTGATGGCAATACATAGGGAGACTCATATGTAAAATTGATGGTCAATTCATGGGGAGCTACAGATACAATTGTTTTGGAAGTTCTATAATGGAAGAACGTGGGTCAAAGCTTTGTCATCACAAATGCCACATAAATGTAAAATTTACTTTCATGAACCAATTTCTATTCTGGAAGATGGCATGTTTAATACAATTGTGCCCTATCTGTCTCACAGTGAGGAGGTTAAAACAGACTGTGGGAACAACTGGCCAAAAATACATCTGGGATATTTGGGGAGCCAAACATTCTCTCTTCCACACAGGGACAGGAATTTAAATGAGCAAATAGTATGGATAACGAAGGACTCTGAACAGAAATGATCCAAATGAAAAGTTCACATGGCAACACAGTCAAACATAACCTTTCCAGTATGGACGTGTTGGCCCTCAGGTACTGTGATGGGTATGCATAAATAAACAGGTGGAGAGAGACCAAGCATGATGCCTGCCACCAGGGAAGGCCCCACTAGATGGAGTTCAGATAGAGGTCACCGAGCATTGACTGACATGAGGCTTGCATCAGGTGTTAACCGTAATCATCAGCATTCCTAATGGCTTTACCTTCATGAAGGCAATATTGAGTGGCAGGAACTGCCACATCATAATCAGTAGCTTTTGGAGCAGCATCAAATGTAGTTCTCTTAATGTCATTTAACTGAGTGATGTCCCTTTGAGGCGCTGGACAATTTAACATGGCTCGTGTCATATTCTGGACATTTCACAACCTCCCAAGCCTCTATGTCCCTGTAATGCTCCATAATCCTATGGTAATGAAAAGAAAACATGGTTAAGGCACTACCCTCTGAGACTTTTGGATCAAAGCAAATGCACATTGGACGAGACACCCCAGTTAGCATTAATGGTATTCATTCATAGTGTTTATGCAGAATATATTTCCTTTGTCTCAGTGCTGGTATTCGATAACTGAAATCCTGATTGCCAAACATGGACTCCATAGCTGATAGGTATGCATAGCCTATCTATGCATCCTTGACCACACAGGTCTGTTAACCCACTGGGGTACCAAACAGTTTTTAAATGCTGTATGCTTTGGAAATCTTTGGAGTATATCTTGTCCAAGCCAAAGGGAGCAGAATTGTATTTTGCTGTCTCAGATTGTTCTAGCAATTCTCACATAGAATTATAATTGTGAGGAAGGATGTTTGATGTGCTTTTTACATTTGTATCACAAACCATTTTTGAGACAATCATGATGAAAGTAGCCGTTTTAAGACCTTTTAAGACATATAGATTCTTCCGGAAAGACCCTTATAGCTGTGAACTGTACATGATACAGATACATCTTGGTGTCATTATCCTCCTTATAGTGTGCTCTGACATATGGGGTATGTAGTGGTTTGTGATACAAATGTAAAAAGCATTTCAACCATCCTTCCTCCCAATGAAGTTTGTGAGAATTGAGAATTGCCAGAACAATCTGAGATACCAAATATATTTTCCATTCCTGCTGGCATGGAATCGCCCAGAAGGCAACTTGATGTACAACTACACCCCCTGGACAGGATGCTAGTTGTGGAAATATATTAACTGTTTTCTTGCTAGGCCAACTGCTAGAGGAAGAATGTAAAGTGAAAATAGAAAGTTTGGGTTTAGAAGTCTGAAATATCCCTGCCTGAGAGGGCAATGTCACACTGCAGATGTTTCCATCAATGGCTGATATTAGCCACTGCTGTGTCCTCATCCTAAGTCACCACTGAAGACAACATAATGATGAAAACATCCAGGCCTGTGACCTCATTGTGTGATGTAATGTTTGCCCCTTGGCTTAACAAGGATGCAAATGTGATAGTGGCAGTAGGAAGAATGGAGACATATTTTCTGCTGACCTTGTGTGTTGAATTTGCATTCTACTTTATCATGCAGTTAGTGTTATAAACTCAGCAAAAAAAGAAACAGCCCCTTTTCAGGACACTGTCTTTCAAATTGAATTTGTAAAAATCCAAATAACTTCACAGACCTTCATTGTAAAAGGTTTAAACACTGTTTCCCATAAACAAGTAATGAATATGCATCTGTGGAACGGTCATTAAGACACAAACAGCTTACAGAGGGTAGGCAATTAAGGTCACAGTTATGAAAACTTAGGACACAAAATAGGCCTTTCTACTGACTCTGAATAGCACCAAAGGTAAGATCAAATCAAATCAAATTTATTTTTATAGCCCTTTGTACATCAGCTGATATCTCAAAGTGCTGTACAGAAACCCAGCCTAAAACCCCAAACAGCAAGCAATGCAGGTGTAGAAGCACGGTGGCTAGGAAAAACTCCCTAGAAAGGCCAAAACCTAGGAAGAAACCTAGAGAGGAACCAGGCTATGTGGCAGGCTCCCTGCTCATCTGCATGAATGTGCCTTAGGCATGCTGCAAAAAGGCATGAGGACTGCAGATGTGGCCAGGGCAATACATTGCAATGTCCGTACTGTCAGACGCCTAAGACAGCACTACAGGGAGACAAGACGGACAGCTGATCATCCTGTCAGTGGCAGACCACGTGTAACAACACCTGTACAGGATCGGTACATCCGAACATTACACCTGCGGGACAGGTACAGGATGGCAACAACAACTGCCCGAGTTACACCAGGAACGCACAATCCCTCCATCAGTGCTCAGACTGTCCGCAACAGGCTGAGAGAGGCTGGACTGAGGGCTTGTAGGTCTGTTGTAAGACAGGTCCTCACCAGACATCACCGGCAACAACGTTGCCTATGGGCACAAACCCACTGTCGCTGGACCAGACAGGACTGGCAAAAAGTGCTCTTCACTGACGAGTCAAGGTTTTGACTCACCAGGGGTGATGGTCAGATTCGCGTTTATCGTTGAAGGAGTGAGCATTACACCGAGGCCTGTTCTCCGGAGCGGGATCGATTTGGAGGTGTAGTGTCCGTCACGGTCTGGGGCGGTGTGTCACAGCATCATCAGACTGAGCTTGTTGTCAATGCAGGCAATGACAACACTGTGCATTACAGGGAAGACATCATGCTCCCTCATGTGGTACCCTTCCTGCAGGCTCATCCTGACATGACCCTCCAGCATGACAATGCCACCAGCCATACTGCTCATTCTTTGTGTGATTTCCTGCAAGACAGGAATGTCAGTGTTCTGCCATAGCCAGCGAAGAGCCCGGATCTCAATCCCATTGAGCACATCTGTGACCTGTTTTATCGGAGGGTGAGGTCTAGGGCCACTCCCCCAGAAATGGCCGGGAACTTGCAGATGCCTTGGTGGAAGAGTGGGTTAACATCTCACAGCAAGAACTGGCAAATCTGTTGCAGTCCATGAGGAGGAGATGCACTGCAGTACTTAATGCAGCTGGTGGCCACACCAGATACTGACTGTTACTTTTGATTTTGACCCCCCCTTTGTTCAGGGACACATGATTCCATCTCTGTTAGTCACATGTCTGTGGAACATGTTCAGTTTATGTCTCATTTGTTGAATCTTGTTATGTTCATACAAATACTTACACATGTAAAGCTTGCTGAAAATAAATGAAGTTGACAGTGAGAAGACGTTTCTTTTTTTGCTGAGTTCTGTAACGAAGGATAAGGGACTTTCTACCCTATTTATAACAAGTCCTGAGACAGCAGCACACATTGCTCTGCAATGTTATTCCAACTAAGTCAGCTCAGGTCCTCAGACATCTGTTACCTCCTGTACCAGTAACATCATTATGCATAGAAATATGTGTAAATAATTTAGCAGATTTTGTCAGAGATGGAAGAGGCAGGTGGGCAATATGGTCGCTCCCACTGGGATGCATGAGATTTTATTCTTCCACCATTCTGGCATTCTCGATCTTCCATTCTTAAAACTTCCCCCTAACACTCTGAACCAGTCAAACATAGCCTACTGTATATCTTTAAACAGCAGGCAAGTGAAGATTTAATTAATTGACCTAATTTACTTAATTGGATCCAAGGTGCGATAGAGAGCCTCACCTGTGCTTCCCTTTCATTAATTGATTTGTCTGTGTAGGGGGTTTGAATGGTCAGAGTACAGTACATTGTGTAACCCAGTCTACCCTCTTGGCCTGTACCCTCCACCACCTGGGATTCCAATCTCATTAAGCTTCCATTGGACTATCTTGAATGTCACTTCCTACTGTGCACACTGCTTTTCCCTCTGTAAATACTGTGTGACAAAGGAACTGTCGCTCCGAAGCAAAACAAAGCTGAAATGTAGCTCCATTGAAGGAAGTAACCTGACCTAGAGGTATCACAGGATGTAATTCTAGCTGCCCCTCTCCCCGTCTCACGTGGTTGACTTCAGCGTGGCGCGACACTACTCACCTGGAACCCAATATAGTTCTGAATGGCTAATGGGGCCAACACCCTGAGAATGGAAAACATGCAAACATGACATGGCACCGTTATTATGCATCAGGCCATTCATGGTCTGGCATGGTCAGGAGATATGTGATTACAGCGTTCCTAAAGGACTGCAATCTGTGTATTGGGGGAAACGATGCCTAGGGATGAATAATTGAACAGGACAAGATCAGCAACAGGCTGCAGCTCTTCTATCTCAGCAATAAAATGCAGAAAGAAAGGCAGTGCTATTTTTACGACCCTTTTCTGCTCCGCAAGGTAGCAAGGTAGGACAATAAAGTGCAGGACATGGGCTGATAGACCATTCTCAGTGATAGAAAGTGATGTGTATTGAGCCAACAGAGGCTGTTAGAACAAGACAAAGGTTATCCCCAGGATGGCACACAACAGAGAAGCATAAAGGAAATGCTCATTTCCCCAAATAAATGATGGTAGTAGCTGAGCTTTGTACATCCACTGGAGAGGGAAACATAACTTCCAGAGATAAGCAATAGATTACAGGTTACATTGATCCAAACAAAACTACTCGTTGGTCAATAGTTAATCATTATTTGATTTTGTATCAAGAGTAAATTTTACCCAGATGCCTGTTCTTCAATACAGTCTGTACAGGCTAATTGTTTTTGCTAATAGTGATTTATAAACACCACTGCATGTTGCTATGGTTACATCGGTGTAAGGGCGCTGGTTCTTTTCTTTGCACAAAAGACAGCACAGACAGTTTGTTTGACTTATGGATTCTACAGAGAGAGAGAGGGAGAGAGAGAGAGAGAGAGAGAGAGAGAAAGAGAGAGAGAGAGAGAGAGAGAGAGAGACCATTTTAAGTAAGACTGTGTGCCACCTCCCATTAGAAATCCGCACACCTAACAGAAAGTTTATTTTCCAAGTATCTGCAAAGCCTCTCTGTTTAGAGGGCTTTCACACTTCTGACGAGCCTTGAGAGTTGGGTCCTTCAAAAACAATACGTTCATTTTCTTTGTGAAAGTTGCGTGGTAGTAGTCTGTAGTGGACACCCTGCGGGGATGCCCAGGGCTAGTTTTCATTATTGCAGTGGTGTTATATCCTTAAGAAAACATCAAGAGGTCTGTCAGGGAACGGAACTTGGTGTCAGTTCTCATGCATAATACATATGGCCACAGTGTTGATCTTCAAAGAAGACTATGATAAGATGACACACCACAAACACTTTGTTTTTAATAATTGGTTTGTGACTGTCACTACTTCCACCGAAGGTGGCTCCTCTCCCTGTTCGGGCGGCGCTCGGCAGTCGTCGTCGCCGGCCTACTAGCTGCCACCGATCCCTTTTCCTTTTTCGTTTGGTTTTGTCTGTCTTGTGTTCACCTGTGTCTAGTTTAGTTAATCAGTGAGGTATTTAACTTTGCCCTACCCGCTAGGTTTTGTGCGGGATTGTTGTATTACTGTCATTGGTTTTGGTTGTGTTTTTTTACTGTTAAGCAGGTGTATTTTCACGGGACTGTTTTGCCCGCACGTTAGTTTAGCAGAGGAGTGTTTCCTCCGTTTTGTTTACTAGACTGTGTTCCTGTGTTCTTATGGCTACGTTTGTGGTCCTGTGCCTGTTGTGTTGGTGGACAGTAATAAAACGCCCTTCTTGGATATTCTTGCTCTCCTGCGCCTGACTCCACACCCACCTCTCCTAGGGAGAATCTGACAGAATCCCGCACCAGCAATACCATGGAGTCAGCAGGAGCGGACGTGCCCTCCATGGAGGAGCGTGTCCTCCAACATACCGCCGTTTTACACTGTCTGAGGACGGCTATGGATCAAGTGATGGCGAGAATGGAGAGATGGGAGAGGAGCGGCCTCCCTACACCGTCTTCAGCCACTCTCCAGCCTGCACCACCACCTTCACCGGGGGCGTCCGGACCCAGCGGGATTCGGCTTGCGCTCCCGAGGGACTACGATGGGACGGCTGCCGGGTGCAAGGGGTTCCTGCTCCAGCTGGAGCTATACCTGGCGACCGTTCACCCGACTCCCTCGGATGGGGAGAGTGTCAAAGTCCTCGTTTCCTGCCTTTTGGGCAAAGCCCTGGAGTGGGCCAACGCGGTCTGGGAGGGTCCAGACTCGGTGAGGGACCATTACCCAGAGTTCACCCAGGGTGAATGTCTGTTTCAACTGAGGCAGCAGACGAGGAGCCCTCAGGACTTTGCGCTGGAGTTTCGGACCCTGGCCACCGGCGCAGGGTGGAATGACAGGGCCCTGATGGATCACTATAGGTGCAGCCTACAGGAGGACGTCCGCAGGGAGCTAGCTTGTCGAGACACCACCCTCACTCTGCTAGACATGATAGACATGTCCATCAGGCTGCACAACTTGCTGGCTGCTCGCGGGCTTCCAGATCGGGTCCTGTTCGTTCCACCTCCCTTGCTCTCCTGCTCCGACACCCACAGAGTTAGGGGGTGCTGCAGCTAGGGCGACCGGAGGAGGAGCCTCCTCCTGTACCAGTTGTGGTCGGAGAGGGCACACTGACAACCGGCGCTGGAGGAACTCGTCTGCGAGTCGAGAGGGCAGGCAGAGCATTGCTCGGACACCCCAGGTGAGTCAGCACCAGACTCACTCAGAGCTCCTTGTTGGTAATATGTATGTGTAGATTTCCTTTCCTGAGTTTTCCCCCCATTCCCAGCATAAGGCGCTAGTAGATTCAGGCGCAGCGGGGAATTCTATGGACCGCGGGTTCGCTCTTAAGTTAGGGATTCCCTTGGTTCAGATGGACCAACCCTTCCCCATGCACACCCTAGATAGTCGACCATTAGGGTCAAGGCTGGTCAAGGAGGCCACGGTCTCACTGGACATGGTGAAGCTGGTTCTTTTCTTTGCACAAAAGACAGCACAGACAGTTTGTTTGACTTATGGATTCTACAGAGAGAGAGAGGGAGAGAGAGAGAGAGAGAGAGAGAGAGAAAGAGAGAGAGAGAGAGAGAGAGAGAGAGACCATTTTAAGTAAGACTGTGTGCCACCTCCCATTAGAAATCCTGAGTTTTCCCCCCATTCCCAGCATAAGGCGCTAGTAGATTCAGGCGCAGCGGGGAATTCTATGGACCGCGGGTTCGCTCTTAAGTTAGGGATTCCCTTGGTTCAGATGGACCAACCCTTCCCCATGCACACCCTAGATAGTCGACCATTAGGGTCAAGGCTGGTCAAGGAGGCCACGGTCTCACTGGACATGGTGAAGCTGGGGTGTCATGAGGAGCAGATTAGTCTCTTTCTCATTGATTCTCTTGCGTTTCCAGTGGTGCTGGGAATTCCCTGGTTGCCTTATCACAATCCTAACATTTTGTGGAAACAGGGGGCTCTAAAGGGGTGGTCAGAGGAGTGCTCAGGTAGGTGTGTGGGAGTTTCCATCGGTGCAACGGCGGTGGAGAGTCCGGACCAAGTCTCCACCGTGTGCATTCCCCCCGAATATACCGATTTGGCTATTGCTTTCTGTAAAAAGAGGGCGAACCAATTACCACCTCATTGACGAGGGGATTGTGCGATTAACCTTCAGGTAAACGCCACTCTTCCCAGGAGTCACGTGTATCCCCTGTCATAGGAGGAGACGGTGGCTATGGAGACATATGTCACCGAATCTCTGGGACAGGGGTACTTTCGGCCCTCCACGTCACCCGCCTACTCAAGTTTATTTTTTGTGAAGAAGAAGGAGGGAGGTCTGTATCCGTGCATTGACTATAGAGGTCCAAATTCCATCACAGTGGGCTTCAGTTACCCGCTACCTCTCATCGCCATGGTGGTGGAGTCATTTCACGGAGCACGCTTCTTCACAAAACTGGATCTCCGCAGCGCGTATAACTTGGTGCGTATCCGGGAGGGAGATTAGTGGAAGACCGTGTTCAGTACCACATCTGGACTTTATGAGTACCTCGACATGTCGTATGGGTTGAAAAATGCTCCAGCCATCTTCCTATCCTTTGTAGACAAGATGCTCAGGGACTTGCACGGGCAGGGTGTGGTGGTTTATATCTATTCCGCTACACGCGCCACGCATGTGTCTCTGGTGTGCAGGGTACTTGGGCCACTGTTGGAGCATGACCTATACGTCAAGGCCGAGAAATGTGTGTTCTCCAAACAAGCCATCTCTTTCCTGGGGTATCGCATTTCCACATCTGGGGTGGTGATGGAGTGTGACTGCATTGCGGCCGTGCATAATTGGCCTACTCCGCCCACGGTAAAGGAGGTGCGGCGGTTTTTAGGGTTTGCTAATTACTACCGGAGGTTTGTCCGGGGTTTTGGGCAGGTAGCTGTTCCCATTACCTCACTACTGAAGGGGGGGCCGGTGCGTTTGCGGTGGTCGGCGGAGGCGGGCAGAGCTTTTGGTCGTCTGAAGGCTTTGTTTACCAATGCTCCCGTATTGGCTCATCCGGACCCCTCTTTGGCATTCATAGTGGAGGTGGATGCATCCGAGGCTGGTGTTGGAGCCGTGCTATCACAGCGCTCGTGCACGCCAATTAAGCTTCGCCCCTGCGCTTTCTTTTCGAGGAAGCTCAGTCCGGCGGAGCGAAACTATGATGTGGGGGACCGGGAGTTGCTGGATGTGGTAAAGGCTCTGAAGGTGTGGAGACATTGGCTTGAGGGGGCGCAACATCTTTTCTCATCTGGACTAACCACCGTAATCTGTACTACATCCGGGAGGCGAGGAGACTGAATCCTCGCCAGGCAAGGTTGGCGATGTTTTTCACCAGATTTCGTTTCACCACCTCATATAGACCAGGTTCCCGTAACGCTAAGGCCGACGCGCTGTCCCATCTCTATGATACCGAGGAGCGATCCATCGAGCCCACCCCCATACTTCCGGCCTCTTGTCTGGTGGCACCGGTGGTATGGGAGGTGGACGCGGAGATAGAGCGGGCGTCACGGTTAGATCCTACTCCATCACAGTGTCCTACGGGTTAGAGGTACGTCCCGCTTGGTGTTCGCGTCAGATTGATCAGGTGGGCCCACACACTACCCTCCTCTGGTCATCCGGGGATTGATAGGACGGTGCGGGGTCTTAGGGGGAAGTACTGGTGGCCCACCTTGGCCAAGGACGTAAGGGTTTATGTCTCCTGCTGTTCGGTGTGTGCCCAGTGTAAGGCTCCTAGACACCTGCCCAGAGGGAAGTTACAGCCCCACCCCGTTCCACAGTGGCCTTGGTCACACCTGTCGGTGGACTTCCTCACCGATCTTCCTCTGTCACAGGGGAACACCACAATCCTGGTCGTTGTGGATCGGTTTTCTAAGTCCTGCCGTCTCCTCCCTTTGCCCGGTCTCCCTATGGCCCTACAGACTGCGGAGGCCCTGTTTACACATGTCTTCCGGCACTACGGGGTGTTCACGTCCCGGGTTTGGAGGGTGTTCATGGAGCATCTGGGGGTCTCAATCAGCCTGACCTCGGGTTTTCACCCCGAGAGTAATGGGCAGGTGGAGAGAGTTAACCAGGATGTGGGTAGGTTTCTGCGGTCGTATTGCCAGGACCGGCCAGGAGAGTGGGCGAGGTTAGTCCCATGGGCCGAAGCTCCCCGTCACTGTCGCCATTTCAGTGCGTGTTGGGCTATCATCCGGTCCTGGTACCGTGGCATCAAAGCCAGACCGAGGCTCCTGCGGTGGAGGGATGGGTGCAGCGCTCAAAGTAGACCTGGAGAGCCATCCAGGAAACCCTAAAACGGGCCGATGGGCAGCAGAACTAGAGCACTGACCGCCACCGCAGTGAGGCCCCCGTGTTCGCACCGGGGGACGGAAGCTGGGCCCGCAGTTTGTGGGGCCATTTAAAGTCCTGAGGGAGAATAAACGAGGTGTGTTATAGGTTACAGCAACCTTACTATCGTATTAACACCTCGTCTCATGTGTCTCTCCTCAGGCTGGTGTCTCCCCCCCCCCCCCCCCCCCCCATCGAGGGTGTCCCGGTGTACACGGTAGTACCAGCCTGGACTCTAGGCGTCGGGTGGGGGGCCTGCAGTACCTCGTGGATTGGGAGGGGTACGGTAAGGAGAAGAGGTGCTGGGTGCCGGTGGGGGACATCTTGGACTCATCTCTGCTGAGTGAGTTCCACAGCCTCCATCCGGATCACCCTGCGCCTCGTCCTCCGGGTCGTCCTCGAGGCCGGTGTCTGCATGCTGTGGGAGCCCCGCATCAGGGGGGGTACTGTCACGACTTCCACCCAAGGTGGCTCCTCTCCCTGTTTGGGCGGCGCTCGACAGTCGTCATCGCCGGCCTACTAGCTGCCACCAATCCCTTTTCCTTTTTCGTTTGGTTTTGTATGTCTTGTGTTCGTCTGTGTCTAGTTTAGTTAATCAGTGGGGTATTTAACTTTGCCCTACCCGCTAGGTTTTGTGCGGGATTGTTGTATTACTGTCATTGGTTTTGGTTGTGTTTTTTTACTGTTAAGCAGGTGTATTTTCACGGGACTGTTTTGCCCGCACGTTAGTTTAGCAGAGGAGTGTTTCCTCCGTTTTGTTTACTAGACTGTGTTCCTGTGTTCTTGTGGCTACGTTTGTGGTCCTGTGCATGTTGTGTTCGTGGACAGTAATAAAACGCCTTTCTTAGATATTCTTGCTCTCCTGCGCCTGACTCCACACCCACCTCTCCTAGGGAGAATCTGACAGTGATGCTGTGTTGACCAAGTCTCTGAGACGCGTTAATGTGTTTGATTGTCCATTTATGCAATTTACCAGATTTCCTTTTAAAGTAAATTAAAATGCATTTTTCAAAAACTATTTCCGACTTTTTAATTTAATACACCAGTGACGTGTGGTCAAGGTAGGCAGAATCATAAATAAATAGCTGTTATGAAATTACAGTATATATAAATGTTCCATTCATTTTAATGTTTTTTTCTCAATGATTCTGGTGGTTTTCATGCTCCAAATTCCAAAATGTGCTAAAACTGCATCAAAGACTCAGGAGCAGCACCAGTGTATGCAATGTAGATCTGTGCCTACCTTCCCCTGATTGGAGAATTACAGGGCTTCATTGATCATTAGGGACACTGGCTTCATTCATTTCACTGAGCGAATTTCGGATTTTGCACATTCGTATTGCCGTAAATTGCTGTTGGAGAGGCACACTGCTTCTGTGCGTGTTTACATAGTTTGTCGCTCGTATCCTACTGTCATCCTACTATCATCCTACGGTCATCCTACTATCATCCTATGGTCATCCTACTGTGATCTTACTGCCGTCCTTCGGTCATCCTACTGTCATTTTACCGCCATTCTATCATCCTACTGTAATCTTACTGTCTTCTTACTGCCATCCTACTATCATCCTACTGTCATCCTGCTATCATTCTGCGGTCATCCTACTGTCATCTTACTGTCATCCTACAGTCATCTTACTATCATCCTACTGTCATCTTACTGCCATCCTACTATAATCCTATAGTTATCCTACTGCCATCCAACTATAATTCTACTGTCATCCTTCTGTCATCTTACTGCCATCTTACCGACCATCCTACTGTTATCTCTTGCTTGAACTGAGTGTGATCATCTAGCTAGCTCTAGCAAAATAGACATAATGCACTTCAAACACATTTTCATAAAGATAGGCAAATGTATTTATTTTTATTTTTTCTTTATTTAACTAGGCAAGTCAGTTAAGAACAAATTCTTATTTTCAATGACGGCCTAAGAACAGTGGGTTAACTGCCTTGTTCAAAACAACAGATGTTTACCTTGTCAGTTCAGGGATTTGATCTTGCAACCTTTCAGTTACTAGTCCAATGCTCTAACCACTAGGCTACCTTAAACAAATAAAGTTATGCCTACATGCATTTTTTCTTTGCAATAAGCCGGCGAGTTATTCAATTGTTATGTAAATGACATCTGAAAGTACCAGTGGCCTGGCTTTGTCCCCAAGTGAGAGCAGGTCCCCTGGAGCCATGGCCCAATGAGACACGGGTGCTGGCCCGCGTAGAAAGTCTGAGCCTTTTGAGTAAAACACTGGGGTAAATCCTGTATAGAAATATCCCATTAGGGCTTTGTTGAAAAGATGATATTACAAGCTTCCACTTTCATTCTCATAAAGTCAGTGTTTAGTGTATTACACTAATTTGTATCCATAGCAAGTGTATTTATATATTAGTAGAAAAGCCAACAGCAGCAGATCAATGAAGCACACCCCCAGTGTGCCTTATGAAGATAAATATTGACAAACACTAGGAAATTGTTTTCTTCACAAAATAAAGTTGTTTGTTTTTAAATTGTGTCTCAAAGTAGTCTAACCTTGGCTGTTATCAATGACAAATAACTGGGTGCTTTGCTTATTTTCCTATTTGTCCAATTTGTATTTGAGCAGCAAAGCAATTTCTTTGTTGTTGCTGTTGACTTACCTCGGTGCTTTTTGATATGACTTCAGCGCAACAAGACAATGATGAATGCTAGCTGGGAGTTGAATGTAAATCAGGTTGGGGAGTCTTGTGTTGCATGTCAATGTCTGGGGTTGTTATTAGAGGTCCCCCACTGAGCATCATATTTCTCTGGTATAAATAGATACAGAGAGGTGAGCTGGGTGGCTCATAGTCCTTCTGTCTGGCATTTTTTAAAGCAGCCGAAGCAGGGAATGATATTAACAGTGCACTTCCCACTCTTACACGCCAAATCCCTGGTGGAGCCCTCACTGACTCAGCCAGTCAAAGCAGTGTGGGTCATGTGATGACAGCTTTGAGCTTGGCTGTGCCACTCCAGGGGAGGGCTGTATGCTGCAGCGGTGGGCTGGCTGCTGGCTCAGAGCATCAGGACGAAGACGAGAGGAACCTCTCTACTGTAGCTACATCAGACAGTAGCTCCACACTAAAGCCTTTCTCCATGAAGCTTCTTTTCTCTACGCTTAAACAATGGCTGTTTGTACTAGGTCAGGGACGGTTTGACTCTCTCCTCTTTTTTTTAAACCTCTATCCTCCCTTTCTGTATCTCTCACTATCTCTCTCTCTTTCTCTCTCTTTCTGTCTGCATTGGGGGAAGACTATTACCAGGAGATGCTGGTTCCCTTCATCACATTTGTAACATGTTTTCTCACTGCACAGCGGTATGAAATAACCTTTATTTGGTCTGTAATGTCTTTGTGTTACGATTACTCATTCTGCTGATGATCCCACCCTCTCCCCTAGTTTATAGCTGGTTACGCCTACTCTTGTCAGTAGACATGCCCGACCCCTGACCAGTCACACCCACTCTGTCTGGCCATCTTTTGTTGATAACACCACAGGTTCTGTGCTGTGAGCCTGTGATAGCACTACAGATTGCATTAACATTCATACAGTGTCCTCAGACTGAACATAGTAAAAGTAAGGAAAGGAAACAGAATGCAGGATTTGTACACAACTCCTTTAAAGTGCAATCTCAACCTTAGACTCAAGATTATTCAACGTCCTTAGAGAGCATCTTGAAACTAAATATCTAGCTGCCTACTTAAACGATTTTGATATAGGCCTAGCAATATTGACTTTTAATTGTGCACTTTACATAATGCAGTAAGTGATTCCGTAAATGAGTCACCATTTAGCCGAAGGTATAATACCAAATCAAATCAAATCAGATTTATTTATATAGCACTTCTTACATCAGCTGATATCTCAAAGTGCTGTACATAAACAAAGCCTAAAACCCCAAAGAGCAAGCAATGCAGGTGTAGAAGCACTATGGCTAGGAAAAACTCCCTAGAAAGGCCACCTTCTTTGTAACAAATAAACCCTTAAAGGCCCAGTGCAGTCAAATGTGATTTCCTGTGTTTTATATACTGCATATTTCCACACTATGGTGTTGGAATAATACTGTGAAATTGTGAAAACTATGATAATTTCCTTTTTAGTGTAAGAGCTGTTTGAAAAGACCGCCTGAAATTTCAGCCTGTTTTGGTGGGTGGAATTTTGCCCTGCCAGGTGACATCACCAGGCGGTAAATTAGTTAATAGACACATAGAAAGAGACTTCCAAACCTCTCTGCAAAGAACAGATAGCTTTCCGTTTTCTCCTCTCCACTCCCAGACAGACCTAGATAAATTCTTGCTCGAGAAATTAAACTTAGCTAAGAAGTTATTTTTGTTTTTGATGTTGACCATTTTAATCCAAAACAATTTCATCATTGTTACCCAGAAATGGAAACGTCTGCATTTGACCTTTAAGAACAAGATGTCAAGAGGTCATTCAGTCAGCCCAGTGTGCAGGCAGTGAGTAGTGAGTATTTTGCCTTACCAAGGTCGGTAATTACAGCACTGCTGTGCAGTCAAGTGTTTGAGTTGAGCAATTTCTGTGAGCATTGAAAAGAAGGAAATTGACCTGCTCTCCCTTTTTCATTATCTCACTGCTAATTATATTATATCTGTCAACACTTTCATATATGTTGTTCTGCTGATGCAATATGTATCTCTACCTCTACCTCTGTTATTACCTTGCAAAATCATGACATTATGTGGTTGAACGCATGCCTTCAATGTCCTTTGCAATGTTAATACTGTACATTATAATGTAAAAAAAAGAAAAACTCTGGAATGAGTAGGTGTGTGCAAACTTTTGACTGGTACTAAGTACCAAGTTTACATACACTTAAGTTGGAGTCATTAAAACTCGTTTTCAACCACTCCACAAATTTCTTGTTAACAAACTATAGTTTTGGCAAGGTGGTTAGGACATCTACTTTGTGCATGACACAAGTACTTTTTCCAACAATTGTTTACAGACAGATAATTTCACTTATAATTCACTGTATCACAATTAAAGTGGGTCAGAAGTTTACATACACTAAGTTGACTGTGCCTTTAAACAAATTCCCCAAAATTATGTCATGACTTTACAAGCTTCTGATGGGCTAATTGACATCATTTGAGTCAATTGGAGGTGTACCTGTGGATGTATTTCAAGGCCTGCCTTCAAACTCAGTGCTTCTTTGCTTGACATCATTGGAAAATTTAAAGAAATCGGTCAAGACCTCAGAATTTCTTTTTAGACCTCCAAAAGTGTGGTTCATCCTTGGGAGCAATTTCCAAATGCCTAAAGGTACCATGTTCATCTGTACAAACAATAGTACACAAGTATAAACACCATGAGACCATGCAACCATCATACCGCTCAGGAAGGAGACGCGTTCTGTCTCTCTGTTTTGCTGCGAAAAGTGCAAATCAATCCCAGAACAACAGCAATGGACCTTGTGAAGATGCTGGAGGAAACAGGTACACAATTATTTATATCCACAGTAAAATGAGTCCTATATCGACAAAACCTGAAAGGCCAATCAGCAAGGAAGAAGCCACTGCTCCAAAACCACCATAAAAAAGCCAGACTACTGTTTGCAACTGCACATGGGGACGAAGATCATACTTTTTAGAGAAATGTCCTCTGGTCTGATGAAACATAAACAGAACTGTTTAGCCATTATGACCCTCGTTATGTTTGGAGGAAAAAGGGGGAGGCTTGCAAGCCGAAGAACACCATCCCAACCGTGAAGCATGGGGATGGCAGCATCATGTTGTTAGGGTGCTTTGCTGCAGGAGGGACTGGTACACATCACAAAATAGATGGCATCATGAGGAAAAGGAAAATTATGTGAATATATTGAAGCAACATCTCAAGACATCAGTCAGGAAGTTATAGCTTGGTCGCAAATGGGTCTTCCAAAGGGACAATAATCCCAAGCATACTTCCAAAAGTTGTGGCAAAATGGCTTAAGGACAACAAAGTCAAGATATTTGAGTGGCCATCACAAAGCCCTGACCTCAATCCCATATGCAGTTTGTTGGCAGAACTGAAAAAGTGAGTGTGAGCAAGGAGGCCTACAAACCTGACTCAGTTACACCAGCTCTGTCAGGGGGAATAGGCTACAATTCACCCAACTTATTGTGGGAAGCTTGTGGAAGGCTACCCACAATGTTTGACCCAAATACTAATTTTGTTTGACCCAAATACACAATGCTACCAAATACTAATTTAGTGTATGTAAACTTCTGACCCACTGGGAATGTGATGAAAGAAATTAAAGCTGGAATAAATCATTCTCTCTACTATTATTCTGACATTTCACATTCTTAAAATAAAGTGGTGATCCTAACTGACCTAAGACAGGGAATGCAGACGTAGAAGCACGGTGAATAGGAAAACCTCCCTAGAAATGCAGGAACCTAAGAAGAAACCTAGAAAGGAACCAGGTTCTGAGTGATATTCAGTCCTCTTCTGGCTATGCTGAGTGGAGTTTATAAGAGTATACGGCCATTAAGGCCAGACTGTTCTTCAAGATGTTCAAAAGTTAATAGATGACCAGCAGGGTCAAATAACAATCACAGTGATTGTAGAGGGTGCAACAGATCAGTATCTCAGAAGTAAATGTCAGTTGGCATTTCATAGCCGAGAACTCAGAGGTTGAGACAGCAGGTGCAGTAGAGAGAGAGTGTCGAAAACCGCCGGTCCGGGACAAGGTAGCACGTCTGGTGAACAAGTCAGGGTTCCATAGCTGTAGGCAGAACAGTTGAAATTGGAGCAGCAGTACGACCAGGTAGACCGGGGACAGCCAGTAGTCATCAGGACCAAGTAATCCTGAGGCATGGTTCTAGGGCTCAGGTCCTCTGGGAGGGGATGGAGAGAGAGGGAATTAAAGGGAGCATACTTAAATTCACACAGGACACCATAAAAGACAGGATATTTACACCAGATATAACAGACTGACCCTAGCCCCGGGGCAGATAGACTATTGCAGCATAGATACTTGAGGCTGAGACGGGGGGGTCGGGAGACACTCTTGCCCCGTCCGATGATAGCCCCGGACAGGGCCAAACAGGCAGGATATAACCCAACCCACTTTGCCAAAGCACAGCCCCCACACCACTAGATGGATATCAACAGACCACCAACTTACTATCCTGAGACAATGCTGAGAATAGCCCACGAAGATCTCCACCGCATGAGCCCAAGGGGATGCAAAACCGGACAGGAAGATCACGTCAGTGACTCAACACACTCAAGTGATGCACCCCTAATAGGGGCGGCATGTAAAAGCACTAGTAAGACAGTGATTCAGCCCCCATAATGAGGTCAGAGGCAGAGAATCCCAGTGGAGAGAGGGCAGCCGGCCAGGCATAGACAGCGAGGGAGGTTCGTCGCTCCAGAGCCTTGCCGTTCAAC
Organism: Oncorhynchus clarkii lewisi; assembly: GCF_045791955.1. Lineage (NCBI taxonomy): Eukaryota > Metazoa > Chordata > Actinopteri > Salmoniformes > Salmonidae > Oncorhynchus > Oncorhynchus clarkii. Next base: position 19,415,268 of record NC_092177.1, read on the forward strand.
TTTGCACCCCTGGGCCAGACTTCGCTCAATCATAAGACCTACTGAAGAGATGAGTCATCAGTAAAGACTTAAAGATCAAGACCGAGACTGCTTCTCTCACATGGATAGGCAGACCATTCCATAAAAATGTTGCTTTATAGGAGAAAGCCCTGCATCCAGCTGTTTGCTTAGAAATTCTAGGGACGGTCTTGTGACCGTAGGGTACGTGTAGGTATGTAGGACCAAATTGGTGAGATAGGTAGAAGCAAGCCCATGTCATGCTTTGTATGTTTTGGTTCTAGTAAAGATTCTAGCAGTCATGTTAGCACTAGCTGGTTGATTTAGTGCTTTATCCGGGTAGCCGGAGAGTAGAGCATTGCAATAGTCTAATCTATAAGTTACAAAAGCATGGATTAGTTTTTCTGCATAATTTTTTGACAAAACGTTTTCAGATTTTTGCAATGGGACGAAGAGGGAAATTCTGGCCAGAGTTCAATCTTGGTTTCATAAGACCAGAGAATCTTGTTTATCATGGTCTGAGAGTCCTTTAGTTGCCTTTTGCTAAACTTCAAGCGGGCTATCATGTGCCTTTTACTGAGGAGTGGCTTCTGTCTGGCCTCTCTACCTTAAAGGCCTGATTGGTGCTACAGAGATGGTTGTCCTTCTGGAAGGTTCTCCCATCTCCACAGAGTAACACTAGAGCTCTGTCAGAGTGACCATCAGGATCTTGGTGACCTCCCTTCTTCCCCGATTGCTCATTTTAGCCAGGCGGCCAGCTCTAGGAAGAATCTTGGCGGTTCCAAATGTCTTCCATTTAATAATGATGGAGGCCACTGTGTTCTTGGGGACCTTCAATGCAGCAGAAATGCTTCCCCAGATCTTGCCTCGACACTAACCTGTCTCGGACCACTATGGGCAATTGCTTCGACCTCATGGCTTAGTTTTTGCTCTGACATGCAATGTCAGCTGTGGGATCTTATACTGAAAGGTGTGTGCCTTTCCAAAATCATGTCCAATCAATTACATTTACCACAGGTGGACTCTAATCAAGTTGTAGAAACATCTCAAGGATGATCAATGGAAAAGGGATACACCTGTACTGAATTTCGAGTCTCATAGTAAAGGGTCTGAATACTTATGTAAATAAGCTATTTCTTTTTTTTATATTTAACACATTTGAAAAAATCTATAAACTTGTTTTTGCTTTGTCATTATGGGGTATTGTCTCTAGACTGATGAGGAAAAAATAGGTTTAATTCATTTTAGAATAAGGCTGTAACGCTACAAAATTTGGTAAAAGGGAATGGGTCTGAATACTTCCCGAATGTATTTCATATTTCAGCAGGATTTAGGACATTGGTCTCCTCAGTGACACATGCCACATTCTATTTCCACCCAGAATGAAGCTTGTCAACGTCGGAGGTCCTTCAAATAAGGTGCCATTATTTTTTAATAAACCTTTCAATCAACAGCTAAATCTTGAGTACACCATGTGCCTGAGATTCTGGAACGCATCAATGCCCATCCCATTCAGGAATTATCCATCGTGCAGAACCACCCACACAACTCATGAGCGTATTAATGGTAGTTCTTCAGGAAACGGGGACAGTCATCTATACTTTATGAACTGTTTATCACTTCCAGAGCATGATCTCTGCCTATTGCCAGAGGGATAGAGGGAGGATGGGCATTTATCCATCCAGTCATCTGCACTGTACTTAATATTACAAATCAATGGAATGAAACTGGGGCGGGTGCGGGGGGGAAGTGACTTCACTCACACAGCACCATGATTGCAAATGCATTTTGCCAGTTTGCTACTGCGGGAAAATAATCATGCGGCAAAAGGAAATGTGAATTACTATGTGGATTATTATTACTGGACATTTTTTGTAGGGTTTGATACATTTTTCGTAAAATCAAGTCTGAAATTTCAAAGTGGAAACTACACATTTCAAAAGCCTTTTTAAACCTGAAATACACTACAAGTTTAACTAAGATGGCAGTGGAGTAGGACATGTATATCTGTCTTTGTCTTATCCTGTGTCTTATCCCTTGTAAATAGCCATTTTTTTTTCTTATATATCTTAATCTCACTTCTATCTACGAACTAAATATACTTTCCTGCAACTCGCCTCACCCAATGCGGTACGGATCTTCTTTTTTTTATTCCTTATAACCGGAACTTCCATCAGGATCTAGCCAGCTAACTAGCTACTATTCTTTGTTAGCCATGGCTAGCTGTCCTTGCCTTTTTTCCCGGGAATCAGCCAGCCTTAGCTCGAACAGTCACCTACCAGTGTGCACAGAGCAATGTCAACCCAGAGCGGACTGCTTCTCTCTACCATATCACTGGATTTCTGCCACTCTGGATCATTACACTGGATAATTACGCCTAGCTAGCACCAGTTAGCCTCGAGCTAGGCCCATCTACCAACTGATTCTAGGGCTACAATTACCTCCTTTGCCAATTGGCCTGGACCCTTTATTGTCGACGTCGATCTGCCGATCCATCACGACTGGACTGCCGACGTGATCGCCCGATGTGGTCTCAAAAGGCTTTTCTGTTACGATAGCGTCACAGAACCATCTACTAGCCCAGGCCCGTCAGCTTTTTCTGAATGCTGTGTCCCCTGCTCACCACTCTGCTACACAGCTGATGCCCCCTGGACTGTTTCAATAACACGGTACCTCATTTTGTTTACCTGTCGGCCCCTGCCTCGAACTCAGGTCCTGTATGTATCTAACTGACCCTCTCTGCCCTTTCTTTGCCATTTACCCATTGTTGTGTTAGCTCTCCTGATCAACACCTGTGATTGCTTTACGCCTCTCTCTAATGTCAATATGCCTTGTCTACTGCTGTCTTGGCTAGCTTTTATTGCTTTATTTCACTATAGAGCCCTCAGTCCCGCTCAAATTGCCTTAGATAGCTCTTTCGTCCCAACCTATACACATGCGGAGACCTCACCTACGTTAATCGATGCTTCCAGAGACGAAACCTCTCTCATCATCATGCAACGCATAGGTTTACCTCCACTGTACTCACATCCTACCATACCCTTGTCTGTACATCATGCCTTGAATCTATTCTACCATACCCAGAAATATGCTCCTTTTATTCTGTCCCCAACGCACTAGACGACCAGTTCTTAATGCCTTTAGCCGTACCCTTATCCTACTCCTCCTCTGTTCCTCTGGTGATGTAGATGTTAACCCAGGCCCTGTATCCCGCAGTTACACTCCTATTCCCCAGGCGCTAGCATTTGTTGATTTCTGTAACTGTAAAAGCCTTGGTTTCATTCATGTTAACATCATAAGCCTCCTCCCTATTTTTTTCCCTTTCACTGCTTTAGCACACTCCACAAACCCTGATGTCCTAGCCATGTGTCTGAATCCTGGCATAGGAAGGCCACCAAAAATTCAGAAATTTACATCCCAAACTATAACATTTTCCGGCAAGATAGAACTGCCAAAGGGGGTGGAGGTGCAGTCTACTGCAGAGACTGCTTGCAGAGTTCTGTTATGCTATCCAGGTCTGTGTCCAAACAGTTCGAGCTTCTACTTTTAAAAATCCACCCTTCCAGAAATAAGTCTCTCACTGTTGCCACTTGTTACAGACCCCCTTTAGCCCCCAGCTGCGCCCTGGACACCATATGTGAATTAATTGCCTCTCATTTAACTTCAGAGTTTGTACTGTTAGGTGACCTAAACTGGGATATACTTAACACCCGGCCGTCCTACAATCTAAGCTAGATGCCCTCAATCTCACCCTGATTATCATGGAACCTACCAGGTACAACCCCAAATCTGTAAACTCAGGCACCCTCATAGATGCCCTCTAAATACACCTCTGCTGTCTTCAACCAGGATCTCAGCGATCACTGTCTCATTGCCTGCGTCCATAATGGGTCTGCGGTCAAGCAACCACACCTCATCACAGTCAAACGCTCCCTAAAACATTTCTGCGAGCAGGCCTTTCTAATCGACCAGGCCTGTTTATCCTGGAAAGATATTGACCTCATTCTGTCAGTAGAGGATGCCTGGTTATTCTTTAAAAGTGCTTTCCTCACCATCTTAAATAAGCATGCCCCATTCAAAAAAATTAGAACCAGGAACAGATATAGCCCTTGCTTCACTCCAGACCTGACTGCCCTTGACCAGGACAAAAACATCCTGTGGCGTACTGCATAAGCATCAAATAGCCCCCGTGATATGCAACTTTTCAAGGAAGTTAGGAACCAATATACACAGGCAGTTAGGAAAGCTTTTTCAAACAGAAATGTGCATCCTGTAGCAGAAACTCCAAAAAGCTCTGGGCCACTGTAATGTCCATGGAGAATAAGAGCACCTCCTCCCAGCTGCCCACTGCACTGGTGCTAAGAAACACTGTCACCACCGATAAATCCACGATAATCAAGAATTTCAACAAGCATTTTCCTACGGCTACGGCTTTCCACCTGGCTACCCCTACCCCGGTCAACAGCTCTGCACCCCCCACAGCAACTTACCCAAGCCTCCCCATTTCTCCTTCACCCAAATCCAGATAGCTGCTGCTCTGGAAGAGCTTCAAAATCTGGACCCCTACAAATCAGCTGGGCTAGACAATCTGGACCCTCTCTTTCTAAAATGATCTGCCGCCATTGTTGCAACCCCTATTACTAGCCTGTTCAACCTCTCTTTCGTATCGTCTGAGATCCCCAAAGATTGGAAAGCTGCCGTGGTCATCCACCTCTTCAAAGGGGGAGACACTCTACACCCAAACTGTTACAGACCTACATCTATCCTACCCTGCCTTTCTAAGGTCTTCGAAAGCCAAGTTAGCAAACAGATCATCGACCATTTCGAATCCCACCGTACCTTCTCCGCTATGCAATCTGATTTCCGAGCTGGTCATGGGTGCACCTCAGCCACGCTCAAGGTCCTAAACAATATCATAACCGCCATCGACAAAAGACAATATTGTGCAGCCACATTCATCAACTTGGCCAAGGCTTTCAACTCTGTCAATAACCACATTCTTATCGGCAGACTCAACAGCCTTGGTTTCTCAAATGACTGCCTCGCCTGGTTCACCATCTACTTCTCTGATAGAGTTCAGTGTGTCATATCGGAGGGCCTCTGGCAGGGTTAAATTCTCGGGCCGACTCTTTTCTCTGGATACACCAATGATGTCGCTCTTGTGGCTGGTTATTCTCTGATGCACCTCTACGCAGACGACACCATTCTGTATACTTCTGGCCCTTCTTTGGACATTGTGTCAACTAACCTCCAGACGAGCTTCAATGCCATACAACTCTCCTTCCATGGCCTCCAACTGCTCTTAAATGCAACTAAAACTAAATACATGCTCTTCAACCGATCGCTGCCTGTACCTCCCCGCCTACCTAGCATCACTACTCTGAATGGTTCTGCCTTAGAATATGTGGAAAACTACAAATACCAAGGTGTCTGGTTAGACAGTAAACTCTCCTTCCAGACTCACATTAAGCATCTCCGATCCAAAATTAAATCTAGAATCGGCTTCTTATTTTGCAACAAAGCATCCTTCACTCATGCTGCCAAACATACCCTCGTAAAACTGACTATCCTACCAATCCTTGACTTCGGCGATGTCATTTATAAAATAGCCTCCAACACTCTACTCAGCAAATTGGATGCAGTCTATCACAGTGGCATCCATTTCGTCACCATAGGCCCATATACCACCCACCACTGTGACCTGAATGCTCTTGTTGTCTGGCCCTCGCTTCATATTCGTCACCAAACCTACTGGCTCCAGGTCATCTATAAGTCTTTGCTAGGTAAAGCCCAGCCTTATCTCAGCTCACTGGTCACCATAGCAGCACCCACCCATAGCACGCGCTCCAGCAGGTATATTTCACTGGTCACCCTCAAAGCCAATTCTTCTTTTGGCCGCCTTTTCTTCCAGTTCTCTGCTGCCAATGACTGGAATGAAGTGCAAAAATCACTGAAGGTGGAGACTCAAATCTCCCTCACTAACTTTAATCATCAGCTATCAGAGCAGCTTACAGATCACTGCACATGTACATAGCCCTTCCAACTACCTCATCCCCATATTGTTATTTATTTTATTTACAGATTTTTTTTGCTCCTTTGCACCCCAGTATCTATATCGATCACCCCAGTGTTTATTTGCAAATTGTAATTATTTCGCCACTATGGCCTATTTATTTCCTTACCTCTGTAATCTTACTTCATTTGCACACACTTGTCGTGTCATTGGCTATGCCGGATTAAGTTATATGACATGCTATTCTATTAAATAATTTCTCCGTAATTAAAATTACCTGATTGAGCTAATTATGTAAATGTAATTAACTAGAGAGTCGGGGCACCACAAAATAATATTTATAGAGCTGTTATCTTCCGAATAAACTCTTAAAGACCTAGTAATATTTTACATCAGTAGCAGTCAATATTAATCGTCACCTTAATTCAGTCTCATCTGAAAGTTGTAAATTCTTGGTTATCTGCACGAACCCTGACTAACAAGTTGAATCAGCAATACAACATTGGGTTTAATTATTTATTTACTAAATACCTAATTACACAGAATTACACATAAACATAATTAATCAACTTGATTACAAATTACGTCATAAAGGAAAATGTCCCTAGCGGATGGAACAGATATGACAGCTGGTTACACAATAGAAAAGCGGCTAGGTTTGAGTGAAAGAGTGGGAAGACTGAGGAACAAAGGGCATTCTAAAATACCGCCCATTTGGAAAAGGAAAATGCAATAAATATTTACTCTGAGGTGCGCTTCAGTAGGTTGGTGGTAGATGGAAGGCCGTGTTTCCAAACTGAGTCCTTTGTCCTTTGAAGAATTTCACTGCTGGTAAATTGGATACGTTGTAGTAACGTCGTTGTGTGGTAGACGGGATACTCTGTCTGTTCCTTCCTAACCTGCGTTTGCAGCTGCTGTTGCTAACTCAACGGCTAGGAGGTATCACTTCTGTAGTGAATAATAGTTCAACGTTCATACCATTCGCAACCAAAGTTCACGCTGATGTTGCCTTCGTTCTGTAGTTATTATCTGAACCATTCTGACATCGGACCGTCGTCCTCACATCCTCGGAACAGAAGGTTATATTGTCGTCAAGGCTTTATATAGGAAGGGAGAGGAGGGCATGTTTGAAAAGTTTTATAGCCCATGTCCCTTCACAGGGGCGGCCACTGATTGAGCAGAGACCTTATGAAAACCCAATTCTCACATTTTAGAAGCTAAAATCACATTTCATCCCATCACAAATAATTTTATATTCAAACATTTAAATTGAACAACAATTCCATGTGAATCCGATAACTCTGATTTGTAGACTTTCCACTGTAGAGTTTATGTCATCTTATCATTGATGAGAATGTCTCAGATGACAACCGAACTGACATCATATTCATTAAGTACCACCGCATATGTTCAATTGGTCGGATTACCAGAATATAGTTAATTTCCCCCCACCTTCTGATCTTCCCAGAATCTCTATATTAACCAAAGGGGTTTGCAAATGTAACATCAGTAGTGTAGAGAGAGGAAAAAGGGGGGAAGAGGTATTTATGACTGTCATAAACCTACCCCCAGGCCAACGTCATGACACACTGTATATAGACTTTTCTATTGTGTTATTGACTGTACATTTGTTTATTCCATGTGTACCTCTGTGCTGTTGTTTGTGTCGCGCTGCTTTGCTTCATGTTGGCTAGGTCGCAGTTGTAAATGAGAATTTGTTCTCAACTGGCTTACCTGGTTAACTTTTTATGGCTGCAGGGGCAGTAGTGAGTAGCTTGGATGAAAGGTGCCCATATCAAACGGCCTGCTCCTCAGTCATAGTTGCTAATATTTGCATAGTATTATTAGTATTGGATAGAAAACACTCTGAAGTTTCTAAAACTGTTTGAATTATGTCTGTGAGTATAACAGAACTCATAAGCAGGCAAAAACCTGAGAAATTCCACTTCCTGTTTCTTTTTCTGGAGGTGGCAGATTTTCAATCAAGGTCTCATTGAAATTACAGTGAGATATAGATGAGTTTTCACTTCCTACAACTTCCATTAGATGTCAGCAGTCAATAGAACTTTGTCTGATGACTCTAATGTGAAGGGGGGTCGATTGACACAGGAAATAGTCACCAGGCGCGTTCACAGGGGAAGGACTTGCGTTCCACCGCTCATCTGAAGTAATTCTAATTCTCCGTTTGGAACGCTATTCAAGATATATGTAAACAACATTCTAAAGATTGATTCAGTACATCGTTTGACATGTTTCTACTGACTGTTACGGAACTTTTGGATATTTTGTCACGTTATAGTGGACGCGCTTTGTGACTTTGGAATTGTTTACCAAAGGCGCTAGCCAAAGTAGCTAATTGGACACAAATAACAGACATTTTCGAACAAATAAAACATTTATTGTGGACTTGGGATATCTAGGACTGCATTCTGATGAAGTTCATCAAAGGTAAGGAAACATTTATCATGTATTTTCTGGTTTCTCCAACATGGAGGCTAATTTGGCTACTGTTCTGAGCGCTGTCTCAGATTATTGCATGGGTTGCTTTTTCCGTAAACCTTTTTTGAAATCTGACATAGCGGTTGCATTAAGGAGAGGTATATCTATAATTCCATGTGTATAACTTGTATTATCATCTACATTTATGATGAGTATTTCTGTTGAAACGATGTGGCTATGCAAAATCACTTGATGTTTTTGGAACTAGTGAATCTAACGCGCCAATGTAAATTCTTTGGTATAAATATGAACTTTATCAAACAAATCATGCATGTATTGTGTAACATGAAGTCCTATGAGTGTCATCTAATGAAGATAATTCAAGGTTAGTGATTAATTTTATCTTTATTTATGCTTTTTGTGAATGCTATATTTTGCTGGAAAATGGCTGTGTTTATTGTGGTTTGGTGGAGACCTAACATAATCGTTTGTAGTGCTTTCGATGAAAGGCCTATTTGAAATCGGACACTTTGGTGGGATTAACAACAAGAATAGCTTTAAAATGATATAAGACACATGTATGTTTTAGGAATTGTAATTATGAGATTTCTGTGGTTTGAATTTGGCACCCTCTATTTTCACTGGTAGTTGTCATATCGATCCCGATATCGGGGTTGCAACCATAACAAGTTAAATAAAGGTGAAATAAAACATTTAAAAAAACGAAATGAACATTTCCTGAATTGCAGGAAAGTTCTCCTGCAACAGGGTGATTAAATTAAGACCTTACATCTGAATGACACAGCTCAATTCAGCACTCAGTTAGCTCAGAACATTTCAATAAAGTTCCCTCCTCTTGTTCTCCCGACACAGTGGATACATTCCTTATGTTATATTGATTACTGTCCATGGCATAATATTTACCCTTGCACTGCATACACACATGCATATCATAATTCATTAGCTTCTGCCGAAGCAGAAGCTAATGTAATGTTAACTGAATAGATTCTTTAGACTGTCATCTATGTGCTAAATGTAAAACTCACAAGGCTGAAGTCAACAGCTTTGTTATGACTTGACAGATCAGCTGGTCACACCAACGGAAGTGTAAATAGTTTAATGCTTTGTCACAGATAGACAGAGAAAGATGTTCGTTAAATGAATGTGACCACTGAAATAACACCCTCCTGAGACGTCACACAAACAAGGAACAGATTCATGTGCATCTAGTTTCATTATTTTCGAGGCTTTCAATACACATCCTGCCAAGATGGCATTCAAATCCATTAAAACAATGTCAGTGAGTTCAACCAGTCCATCAATGCAGGCTTTGTTTTCAGGAACACTTGGTCTGATTGAGATTATACTCTTTAAAATGATGTACTTGTGAAGAGACCCCTGCGGTAAGGAAACTGAAGGCGGTTGTTTTATTTTCTAAATGGTGCGGTCCGGTAGTCACACTTGCTGCATTTTTTTTGTATTCAAGCATATTTTAAATACCCCAGTGAAACACTGATTGTTTGTGATAAAGATATTGCTTTTTATATCTGAAGCCCATTCAACTGTAAAGGTTGAATTAAGAATTTGACGAGATTGCTTCTGACAATGCACAATTTAGCGGAGTATCCTTGCTCCTGTGTTTCCAGAATGGTTACTAGTAATATTTTAAAGGTCACTTCTAATCCCCTTTTGTAACCTCATCCAGATTGGATCTATATTGTCACAGCAAAAATAATCCTGCAGCAACAGGATATGAATGTTTAGTCCATGATATTGCTTGATCGGTGGTTAGTTTATTAGCTGGCCAAACGTTCTCAGCAACAAAAGAGTGATCAAATTAAGATCCTATATCTGACCACTCCGGACGTGTTTTTGTGTTGGACCTCCATTTCCTGTATACATACATACATACTGTATATATACATACATAAAAACATAAATGCATACCTGCCAAGTTACCAAGCACAAAGAATTACAATTTTAACGTAATTTTTATACCCTTTATTTTGGGAGTAGAAAACATAAATCATATATATTTATGGGTTTTGAAAGGTTATCTCAGTCATCCAGTATAAAAGGTGTAACCCCCAACATTTTTATTTTCTGTGCTCCGTAACATCAATTCGACAGAACTGCATAAAATAACAGCATTTTTTCAGCAAAGTGAGTAACATAATTATATACTCTATTATACAGTTGAAGTCGGAAGTTTACATACACTTAGGTTGGAGTAATTCAAACTCGTTTATCAACCACTCCACAATAAACAAACTATAGTTTTGGCAAGTCGGTTAGGACATCAACTTTGTGCATGACACAAGTCATTTTTCCAACAATTATTTACAGACAGATTGTTTCACTTATAATTCACTGTATCACAATTCCAGTGGGTCATAAGTTTACATACACTAAGTTGACTGTGCCTTTAAACAGCTTGGAAAATTCCAGAAAATTATGTCATGGCTTTAGAAGCTTCTGATAGGCCAATTGACATCGTTTGAATCAATTGGAGGTGTACCTGTGGATGTATTTCAAGGCCTACCTTCAAACTCAGTGCCTCTTTGCTTGACTTCATTGGAAAATCTAAAGAAATTAGCCAAGACCTCAGAAAATACATTTTAGACCTCCACAAGTGTGGTTCATCCTTGGGAGCAATTTCCATGCGCCTGAAGGTACCACGTTCATCTGTACAAACAATAGTACGCAAGTATAAACACCATGGGAACATGCAACCGTCATACCGCTCAGGAAGGAGACGCGTTTTGTCTCCTAGAGATGAACGTACTTTGGTGCCAAAAGTGCAAATCAATCCCAGAACAACAGCAAAGGACCTTGAGAATATGCTGGAGGAAACAGGTACAAAAGTGTCTATATCCACAGTAAAACGAGTCCTATATCGACATAACCTGAAAGGCCGCTCAGCAAGGAAGATGCCACTTCTCCAAAGCTGCCATAAAAAAGCCAAACTACGGTTTGCAACTGCACATGGGGACAAAGATCGTACTTTTTGGAGAATTGTCCTCTGGTCTGATGAAACAAAAATAGACCTGTTTGGCCATAATGACAAGTGTTATGTTTGGAGGAAAAGGGTTTTCACAAATTCACTTTTAACAAGGAACACCTGTTAATTGAAATGCATTTCAGGTGACGACCTCATGAAGCTGGTTGAGAGAATACCAAAAGTGTGCAAAGCTGCCATCAAGGCAAAGGGTGGTTACTTTGAGGATTCTCAAATATAAAATATATTTTGATTTGTTTAACACTTTTTTGCTTACTACATGATTCCATATGTGTTATTTCATAGTTTTGATGTCTTCACTATTATTATACAATGTAGAAAATAATAAAAATGAAGAAGAACCTTGTAATGAGTAGGTGTGTCTTAACTTTTGACTGGTACTGCGTATATATATATTTTTTACTTTATATTTTTTTTGCATAGCTGCCGAAGACTCTGAAGTTTTTAAAATGTGTAAAATAAGGTATGTTTTTATAACTCTTATCCCCTTGGAACAAGCCAAAACAATACTCATCTCTAAAACGGCAAAACATAGTCAAAATAATTTTGGAGCCAGGGCCACACGCTGGCTAAACTCAAAACAACTTATTGACTGCCCCCCCCAACAACTTGGTTGACTGCCCCCAACCAAGTTGTTCTTACCACAGACGTCTGATTTCAAGAGGAAACTCCTGCAATATCCACATTAACTTTCCTCTTTGGATTTTCCTCAGTGGAATTTGTTTGATTGGGGCAGTCAAAGTCCGCAACGTCTGTCATGCTCTAGTACATTTGTCTGATTTGGCACATCTGAGAATAAACCCTGTTATTCTAAAAGCAGTGCAACAATTTTGCGTTTTTCTTCCGTAGGCAAGTGTGCCAAAAAAGACATCAAGGTTTTCTAGAATCTCTGAGTTACTCAACCGGCACAAGGTGTATTGGGCTTTCCTCGTACTCTTGAGGAAGACTATAGTCAATTGGGACAACAGTGGCCACAAGCAGAACATCACTACCGGTTTCCACTGACTTCGCTGCCCGATCGTAGCTGGTGAAGAATGGTTTCAACATGTTGACATTACACAGCCAGGTTTTTCTCCTGTGCTCAGGTGTGGCAATGATGTAGTCCAGATTACACCTTTTTTAAACTATGGGGTAAGGGCCTGGAAAGCGAGCCTGCAACAGTGACCCCAGAACAGGCAACAAAAGCAGTACTTCAGGTCACCCACATCAAAAGTGCGGTTTCGGGCCTTTCGATCATACCAACCTTTAATTTTAGTTTGAGCCTTCTACAGATCTTCACTGGCAAACTGACAGGCGCCGTGCAATCTGTATCAAAAGCGCTAACGTGCTTCAACAGATTGATTTTTGTGTTTAAGGTGTCGCCCGGCAACAACCATTCTCTTAGAACACTCAAAGGACTTTTTGTCATGATGTCCAAAAACAAGTTAATTCAGACTAAAACTAAGAGATTCCTGGATAACCAGTCCCTCCATGATTGAGCTTTTTTTGTGTATTTTCTGCATCCAAAAATGCTTGATATTGCGGCAGCTTTTCTGAAATTCTGCGATACATTTTGCAATGTTTTTTTCTTCACAATAAGTTCATAGAAAGCAATAAAAAGTATTATGTGCTCACCTTCAGGACGATTTTAAGTAGTATACATAATACAAAAACAATTAGAAACATCTAAAATGCTCACTTTAGTTTATTTTCCTGAACAAACAGCTCTGTCATAATCTACACACACATTCACTCACACACACCTCTCCTCTCCATCAGGCTTGGGGCATGCTATCAACACGAGTTGCACCTCCCATTGCCACTCACACTTTCTCTCTCAAAAAAACAAATAGATTCAAAGCTGATCAATCTCTTTCAATTTGAGGATCGATATTTCTTTCACATAAGTTGTCTTCAAAATACTTGAGATTGTGATTTTTTCTGAAAAGGGTCATAAGGGAGATAAAGAACAACACATGTAAAAATTGAGTATTGTGGTTGATATGCACTTTTATAACAGTATTACCATTTATAAAAAATCCAGAAAGATTGTGTTTTCATGATCCATATTAAGATTTACAGAGGTTAAAACGGCAAAGCAAACACATTGCACTCAGTGCTTTGAGCAGTGCTCTGCATAAAGAGCAGAGTGACGACCACCCTACTAAACCCAAGGTTAGTGCCTTAAAAGTTTGAGTAAAATGCCACTCACCTTGATTCTTTCAACGCTTGCCACAATTTTCCCTGCTACCACTTCAGTCATGGTGATCTGCCGCTGCTGTGCGAACTGTTCTAACATTCTCATATTCTTTGCTGATTCGAAGTGACTGTTGATTGTTGACTTTCTCTTGTTTCCAAAAACATTTGGAAATTGTTTCGCATGGTCTTTATCTGTTAGTTTAGTTGGCAAATGAGATTGATTTCTGTTCATTGTACTGCCAGTCAGCCATCAACAATCACCCATCATCTTCGCACATGAATATGCTGACAGCCAGAGCGAAAAACTTTGTTGATGTGGGGTTGGGCCATTTTCCACAGTAACAGTGCAGTAATTGGTCGAAATGGCGAACCCGCTTTTGATTGGACCCTTTTATGCGTTAAAAGTGCAGGGATCGGTCAAAACTGCGAGCTCTCGCATAATATGCGCTCATTGGTTGATTTTGCATTGAATTATCCAGCACCAGTTTTTCTCAATCTCAAAGCAGTAGGCTCTCAACATAGTCTTCAAAGTCTTATGACATCTTTCAAGAGCACCTTGAGACTCTGGGTGGGAAGCAGTAAAGGGGCAATGGATTATACCCAACTGTTGTAGCACTTGCTGGAACACCTTTGACATGAAATTAGGACCTTGGTCCGACTGCACTACCTGCGAATGTCCAAACGTTGAAAATAATTTCACAAGGGCCTACTGGGAGCTGTTTTTTCCCTTAGTAGAATTGCCTCAGGGAATCTAGTAGCAGTACACGTAATAGTCAAGAGAAACCGATTACCACTCTTTGCTTTGGGCAAAGAAACAACACAGTCCACCAGAACCCTGCTGAAAGGTTTGTTAAAAGCAGGAATAGGCTGCAAACATGCAAACATACAGCTTGGTTTGGTTTACCCATCCCCTGGCAAATGCAACAAGATTTACAGTAAGCCATAACATCCTGTTTCATACCAGGCCAGAAGAAGTTAAGCAAGATATGGTCATGCTTTTTATTTTACATTCATGGGCTTATCAACACTAAAGATAACAATTACATTTTTTTTAAACAATGACAACACTAGGTATTCTCTTGTGGAATTTGAAAGGCTAATAGTCCTATCAAACATTCCGGCTGTCTTGATATTCTACCTAGAAACACACAAAACGACATAGAATTAAGAATCATCTGTGACCCCATCTCTGTTCTGTCTCATGTTCCAACCAAGGCTCTCCAACATATACAGTGCCTTGCGAAAGTATTCGGCCCCCTTGAACTTTGCGACCTTTTGCCACATTTCAGGCTTCAAACATAAAGATATAAAACTGATTTTTTTTGTGAAGAATCAACAACAAGTGGGACACAATCATGAAGTGGAACGACATTTATTGGATATTTCAAACTTTTTTAACAAATCAAAAACTGAAAAATTGGGCGTGCAAAATTATTCAGCCCCTTTACTTTCAGTGCAGAAAACTCTCTCCAGACGTTCAGTGAGGATCTCTGAATGATCCAATGTTGACCTAAATGACTAATGATGATAAATACAATCCACCTGTGTGTAATCAAGTCTCCGTATAAATGCACCTGCACTGTGATAGTCTCAGAGGTCCGTTAAAAGCGCAGAGAGCATCATGAAGAACAAGGAACACACCAGGCAGGTCCGAGATACTGTTGTGAAGAAGTTTAAAGCCGGATTTGGATACAAAAAGATTTCCCAAGCTTTAAACATCCCAAGGAGCACTGTGCAAGCAATAATATTGAAATGGAAGGAGTATCAGACCACTGCAAATCTACCAAGACCTGGCCGTCCCGCTAAACTTTCAGCTCATACAAGGAGAAGACTGATCAGAGATGCAGCCAAGAGACCCATGATCACTCTGGATGAACTGCAGAGATCTACAGCTGAGGTGGGAGACTCTGTCCATAGGACAACAATCAGTCGTATATTGCACAAATCTGGCCTTTATGGAAGAGTGGCAAGAAGAAAGCCATTTCTTAAAGATATCCATAAAAAGTGTTGTTTAAAGTTTGCCACAAGCCACCTGGGAGACACACCAAACATGTGGAAGAAGGTGCTCTGGTCAGATGAAACCAAAATTGAACTTTTTGACAACAATGCAAAACGTTATGTTTGGCGTAAAAGCAACACAGCTGAACACACCATCCCCACTGTCAAACATGGTGGTGGCAGCATCATGGTTTGGGCCTGCTTTTCTTCAGCAGGGACAGGGAAGATGGTTAAAATTGATGGGAAGATGGATGGAGCCAAATACAGGACCATTCTGGAAGAAAACCTGATGAAGTCTGCAAAAGACCTGAGACTGGGACGGAGATTTGTCTTCCAACAAGACAATGATCCAAAACATAAAGCAAAATCTACAATGGAATGGTTCAAAAATAAACATATCCAGGTGTTAGAATGGCCAAGTCAAAGTCCAGACCTGAATCCAATCGAGAATCTGTGGAAAGAACTGAAAACTGCTGTTCACAAATGCTCTCCATCCAACCTCACTGAGCTCGAGCTGTTTTGCAAGGAGGAATGTGAAAAAATGTCAGTCTCTCGATGTGCAAAACTGATAGAGACATACCCCAAGCGGCTTACAGCTGTAATCGCAGCAAAAGGTGGCGCTACAAAGTATTAACTTAAGGGGGCTGAATAATTTTGCACGCCCAATTTTTCAGTTTTTGATTTGTTAAAAAAGTTTGAAATATCCAATAAATGTCGTTCCACTTCATGATTGTGTCCCACTTGTTGTTGATTCTTCGCAAAAAAAGCCTGAAATGTGGCAAAAGGTCGCAAAGTTCAAGGGGGCCGAATACTTTCGCAAGGCCGAATACTTTCATTTGAGCTCCTGAGTTGCGCAGTGGTCTGAGGCACTGTATCCCAGTGCTAGACGCGTCACTACGGATCCTGGTTAGATCCTGGGCTGTATCACAACCAGCCATAATTGTTAGTCCCATAGGGTGGCACACAATTGGCCCAGCATCTTCCGGGTTAGTGTCTGGCCAGGGTAGGCCATGATTGTAAGTAAGAATTTGTTCTCAACTAACTTGCCTAGTTAATTTACGGTAAATAAGAATAATAATAACAATTGATGCTTGGTGAAATCATAACCCTAAAGCAAAATAGTATACTTTCTATTCAAACAGGCACAAAACATTCTCCCGAATCAATTTGATACTATTATCTACACCTGTATTTTCTTTAATCAAGAATATAGAATAAAAAACCCAGTGACATGTTGCGGCTACAACAACCTTCATCAGGGTGTTGTAGCAGCAACGCATCAGTGTTTTTTTTATTCGTGCCATGCATAAGCTGTAAAGCAATAAAAACGTTTACATTTTCCTCTACATGAGAGTTCCTTGATTACTTTTGGATGTTTGTTTGCACAAAGGCTTTTCCGTCATTGTTCACTATCCAGCATCAACTTAATTCAATGATCAAAGAGCACCTCATGGATTAACTATAAACCAAATAAGTATTCCCCTCCTTTGTCTCAAGAAAATATAAATTTGAGCATTTCTGATCACCTTACTACAAAATCCTGCTTTCTTTCTGTGAACAATTTGAAACTTAATTTAATGTATTCATAATTATTGACATAAATTCAGTCAGATTTTAAAAAACTCATATTTTAAGTTTTTATTGAAAACATTGCAACTGCATTTGCATCCGGACTGAATAAATCACAATTAAAGAAGATATCAGAATTGGAAAAGTTGTTAATGATATTAGAGCATTCTCAACAACAAAAAAGACAAGACAAGACAGAACTAAATGTATTAATAGGACAGAGAGCAGAATTTGCCATCCATTGAGTTAGACTCAACCATGTTAATGGACCCAGACGGCTACTGGCTAAGAATCAGGTGAAATACTATCATAACACAAATGAATCAAACAAAGATTATCCCTTTCTATAAAGAATTGTCCACCTCTGATTGTAATTCCACACCAAGCCAGATTGAGTCCTTTTAAAAAGAAAGCCTGCTTGCTGGAAGGCCAAATCTCTCTCCATTAACCTCCTTCTATTACATATCTTACACGCTTCATCGGAAACCAAATCTCCTTGGGCAGTTCTATCTATCGACACAGAAATAGCTGTTGATAGACTAGAATGGTCATATCTTTGGATGGTTTTGGAACATATGGGACTTGCCTCCAATTTCATTAATATGATTACAAAACTATATGCCAATCCCTCTCCCACTGTAATAACAGGCTATACCTGCTCTGTTCTGTTCTGAAGAACCAGATGTAGCAGGCAAGGTGATCCCATCTCACCTCTGCTATTTTTATTGTTTATGTATTCCCTGGCCCAGGCAATTCGACAACCCCCCCAAAAAATACCAATATCTCTCAATCGTGTCACACCAACGATAACTTCCTTTAGCTGGACAATGCATCGCAATCCCTCCCAAATGCCTTGAAGACCATAGACAAATTCAACTCCATCTCTACTGATGGAATTTCAATTGTTACCCATTTAAAATATTTGGGAAAAGATATATTTAGATAAAACCATTGGCAGATACATTAACAGAAACCTCAAATCAATTCAATCTGACCTCAGAAGATGGACTAACATCCCAGTTGCTTTAACCGGCAAAATATCTATTTTAAAAATAAATATATTGCCACGGCTGAATTGTTGTAGTTTAATGCTTCCCTTGTCTCCCCCTTCTGGCTATTGGGAAAAATCCATAGTGCGGTTTCGAAATGTATATGGCAAAGTAAGCACAAATTATAAAAAATTAACAAACATACAAAGAGGGAAAGATGTAGGAAGGCTATCCGTACCTACTTTAAATTGTATTTAAGTGCTAGCATTTCATCCTGTCCTAAATTGGTTTAAACATGATTCTTCCGCTCCCTTGCTGAGTATAGAGAGAAATACAGTGTCTCCTATTGCCCTTGTATAGGTGGTCTTCACTGATATATCCCTTGAATGATGTACACTATGCTTTGGTCTTATTATTGCTCACACAATCTTTGTTACCCGTTTCAAGAAACTAGGCGTATGTCGCGGGTCATTACTTCTCAGGCGAGCCGTTTGAACTTACACTTTTTTTTATCATAATTTGATTGCTTTTCTGATTTCCGTGACCAAGTTACCTGCTGCTAGCTGGACAAAATGCTATGCTAGGCTATCGATAAACTTACACAAATGCTTGTCTAGCTTTGGCTGTAAAGCATATTTTGAAAATCTGAGATGACAGGGTGATTAACAAAAGGCTAAGCTGTGTCTCAATATATTTCACTTGTGATTTTCATGAATAGGAATATTTTCTAGGAATATTTATGTCCGTTGCGTTATGATAATTAGTGTCAGTCGATGATTACGCTCCCGGACTCGGGATGGGGAGTCACTAGAGGTTAAGAACAAAGACAGCCTACTCCTTCCTCCCCATCGGGGGATTGAACCCCGGTCTCCTGTCCGCAGTATACAGGGATTATTTATCTAAATAGCCCAGTAATGTACTACTATAAAATTCTTCTAAAAAATGCCCTCTGATGGTCAAACTAGCAATAAGTTTAGTAACAGAAAAAAATAGCTGACAATTAAATGACGTGCCACAGAACTCTGCGGCAGCACGCAAGGTGTGCCGCAGTATAACGCAACTTTTAAAGGAGGAACCACTGTACATACAGATCGTAATGTAATGTTAGCTAGCGAGCCAGCCAACTAATGTCAGCTAGCTAGCTAAAAATAAGCTTAAACTTAAGGTATTTTGTTTAGACATGTTGCTATCTAGCTAAACAATGAACCATAATCCTAATCCATAGAGTACTGGCAATTCAAACCAATTATCATAGCTAGCTAAAGTTAACCAAATCGGTTCAATGTTAGCTAGTTAGCTAACACTAAGCCTTAACTTGCAATGAAAACTTTGACAAAATTATAACGTATAACGTTAAATGGATGAATGCTTCAACCTCTTTCATTAAATAAGACATCCTGTGTTTTTTTCTTTTTTATTGGTATAGCTTGCTTGGTTCGTTGTTGTGTTAAGTCACTCTGGTTCACACTGACTGTGCAAAATGCCATAAAAATCATCTTAAGCTTTAGCCCCCATCCAAACTCTGACCATTTTACTTGGCCTAACAGAGCTGGTTAGGCTGTTTTCATGTTATCCAGAATGTTGGTGACTGTAACTGTGCTCCTGGCAATAATTTAATTACGCTTTTTTGCCGACGTTTACTGACACCCGCCATATTCAACCAGTGTTGAGCTTTCGTAAATTCATCAGTTATTCTGTGCTCTGGCTCACTCAGACAAGAGTGCTCTGAAACAGTTGTTGCAGTAACGTTCTCTTGAAATGGATACTTGCATGCAGAGTATTTTGTTAAGTTTTAATGCGCAATCAATTTAAAAAAAAATCCACATTAGACAGGACTATCCTACACATACTGACCAGCTCAAATTTCCTGAAGCATGCTATTTGTCAGACCAATCCAAACTCATCTCTCGGCATGTCCAGCCCACTCATTGTCTCAGCCAATCATGGCTAGCGGGAGGGTTGCTGACTTTATCTGTGGCTTAACCAACTAGGATCACAAGAACGGTGAGCAAAAATCCCAGAACCACACGGGGGGACCTAGTGAATGACCTGCAGAGAGCTGGGACGAAAGTAACAAAGCCTACCATCAGTAACATACTACGCCGCCAGGGACTCAAAACCTGCAGTGCCAGACGTGTCCCCCTGCTTAAGCCAGTACATGTCCAGGCCCGTCTGAAGTTTGCTAGAGAGCATTTGGACGATCCAGAAGAAGATTGGGAGAATGTCATAGGGTCAGATGAAACGAAAATATAACTTTTTGGTAAAAACTCAACTCGTCGTGTTTGGAGGACAAAGAATACTGAGTTGCATCCAAAGAACACCATACCTACTGTGAAGCATGGGGGTGGAAACATCATGCTTTGGGGCTGTTTTTCTGCAAAGGGACACGGACTGATCCGTGTAAAGGAAAGAATGAATGGGACCGTGCATCGTGAGATTTTGAGTGAAAACCTCCTTCCATCAGCAAGGGCATTGAAGATGAAACATGGCTGGGTCTTTCAGCACGACAATGATCCCAAACACACCGCCCGGGCAACGAAGGAGTGGCTTCATAAGAAGCATTTCAAGGTCCTGGAGTGGCCTAGCCAGTCTCCAGATCTCAACCCCATAGAAAATCTTTGGAGGGAGTTGAAAGTCCGTGTTGCCCAGCAACAGTCCCAAAACATCACTGCTCTAGAGGAGATCTGCATGGAGGAATGGGCCAAAATACCAGCAACAGTGTGTGAAAACCTTGTGAAGACTTACAGAAAACGTTTGACCTCTGTCATTGCCAACAAAGGGTATATAACAAAGTATTGAGATAAACTTTTGTTATTGACCAAATACTTACTTCTCATTTTGTCTGTCATAGTTGAAGTGTACCTATGATGAAAATTACAGGCCTCTCTCATCTTTTTAAGTGGGAGAACTTGCACAATTGGTGACTGACTAAATACTTTTTTGCCCCACTGTATATATATATATATATATACAGTTTCTATATATATATATATATATATATATATAAACTTATTATTTTGTAAAATTGTCAGAACATCACTGTTCTGTAGTTTTGACCCAATGATTTGTCTGACAAAGGCCTGTGGCCTACATCTCACAGACTGTTATGTGTTCCACAATAATTCCCTCTTGCCTCCTTTTTTTCAGGTATAATGGCTCGAGATTTCTTTGAGGAAGAAATCATCAAGAGATATGCTGGACCCTATGTCAGAGAGGTGTTCTGGGTACACAATTTCTTTCAAGGTAAGATTATAGCAATATTTTGTTAAATTTAGGCTTATTTACATGTATATTTCTATTATTGTACATCATTTTGGCTATTAGGCTAAATGTATTTTTTTCTACTCCAAATGCAGACAATGACCCAAAACACACTACCGCCCAGGTTTGCATTGCAAATGAGTATATAAATTGGGCAAAGATGCCAGCAAAGTAAGTAGACCTTTATGTAGTAAAATAAAGGTTACATTTTTTTTTTTTATATCTAAAACACCTTCGGTAGGCCTACAGTATATCTAAAAATATATTATTATTATTATTATTTAAACCCAATCGAACTTGTTTGGCATCAACTGAAAACATTCATCCGTAACTCTGCCAAGCCAACAGGCAAAGATGAACTGGTCAAGGCCATCAAAATGTTTCGGCTAGAGAAATTGATGATACAACAATGCAACAAATACATTGATCATCGTTTTACCTATGGTCGTGGGGCTGGGTGCAAGTGTGACTAAAATGTAGTTAATATAAAACATCCGCATTTGAATGTCTTTTTTCTCATTATTTTATTTTATTAACGAAAGCATAAAGATGTTGATGAAGAAATACTGTACTGCTGTTTTGAGTTAGAAATGTAACACTTTAGAGCACTTAAGCATTGAATACATTGACAGTTGAGTGATTTTCACAACAGTAGCCGGGTTATAAAAGTATATTGTCCTGCTCATAGGAAACATTTGCATGATGGGCTACACCTGCTACAGTTGTGATGTCTTCACTATTATTCTACAATGTAGAAAATAGTAGACATATAGAAAAATCCTGGAATGAGTAGGTATCTCCAAACTTTAGACTGGTACTTGCTTATTTAATTTGATTAATATTATGGTATTTCTATCCCATGAAAAATGAAAAACCCTCTGGGTTTCTGTTAGAATGGAACGGAAAATATGTTGCTGTACAACGTGACGGTCAGCAGTACAGTACTGGGCTATTTAGCTAAAGAATCCCCGTGTCGTGTGGGCGAGAGACCAGGGTTCAAATCCCCGATGGGGAGGAAGGAGTAGGCTAAATTGTTTGCCTTCATTCGACAACTTTGTTCCAATATTTCTATAAATCAGTGATCTTTATTCCCATAGTAATTTGTTATGGTTCCATAACTAAATCAACATCTGCATTTGAAAGAGTGTTTTTTTATCATTATTTTATTTGCGAAATGTGTTTATTTGTTTATTAGGCTACTGTGCAGTCTACAATACATACTGTAGTAAACATGGGCCATATGCAATAATCAATTGAGATATAGTAAATATCTGTCAACCTTATACATTTTGAGTCCGATCCTAGTGTCACTCACATTTGCTGCAAGTGCATGTGTAATCCTTTATTACAACCATGGGAACTGTTATCATTAACATTAGTGTGTTGATCTTCGCTGCTGACAGTAATGCTCTGCAGTAGTGTAGTGTATCTGCACCATGCCTCTTTTTGTGGAACTTTCAGTTGAAGAGGATTTACAAGCTTCTGTGTCTCCTGAGCTCACTCCTCCCTGACATAGTTTAAGACCAAGCTCAAGGAGGGACTGTATATAATTTCCTACAATCAAAGGCAGGTGCTTCTGTAAGATGTGCCACGATGAACTGAGAATTGCCCGCCCTGCCTCCAAATCCCATCCATCATGTCCAACCCGGAGATTTGTGGCAGACTCACAACATTTGACAATCTTCCTCTCATTTTCTATCTACTTTGAGCAGAGAGTTGTTGCATGCATCACTATGTAATAAGATATTACCAATGATAGTGGTAAGCTTTCTGTCCAAATTTCCAGCATCATAGCAATGGGTATTCTCCTGAAACATTGGGAACATGTCAGCCCTCTACTCTCATCATTGTATTTCAATACTTGATCTGTGATGAGGAAAAAATGCATCCAGCCTTTGTGTTTCTCTTCAGTGTTTTTTCAATCTTGTCTAAATAATTAAAAGCTTTGACTGTAGAAGTAGACGTGAATTTGCTGGAAGCACACTGAGTTAGGAATACGAATCAAAAGTAACCCATAATAGCTTACAATGCTGTGTGCAAAATGAAGATCTTGATTGTTTTAATGTTCATCACCTCAGATCTAGGGTTTCGGGCAGTATAACATGGTATTGTGGCATCTAATTTTCAGGTGTCTTCTCCCACTAGACATTTGGTGCAGGTAATGAGAAACGATTAGCTGCCTTATGCATCATTAAAATGCCAACTAATGACGGGGTGCTCTAGATTATTTGCTGCTATGCAGAATTGTAAAAACAATTAGTCGCTCAGAGATTACTACCTCAGTGAATTATTGGTGGAAATAATGAAGGACTTTTGGGGCTTTAGCAGTCCATTAGGCGGGATAAGAGGATTGGTGTGTAGGGCAGAACTCAACAGGTCCACCCTTAAAACCCCTTTTTCACCATGGAATGTATTTTTGTGAGATGTCATCAACAGACTTTCAGCATGCTTATAGGGAAGGGCTGTCATGTACTGTCATGTTGTCTTGTCTCTGTCCTTTCCCTTCACCCTGTCTCCCTCTGCTGGTCGTGTTAGGTTACCTTTTCTCCCCCGCTTTCCCCCAGCTGTCCCTTGTCTCCTCTAACTACCCATTCACCCCGTTCCCCACCTGTTCCCTTTTTCCCTCTGATTAGGTCCCTATATCTCTCTCTGTTTCTGCTCCTGTCCTTGTCGGATTCTTGTTTGTTTGTGTCATTCATGCCTGAACCAGACTGTCGTCATGTTCGCTGTAACCTTGTCCTGTCCTGTCGGAATCTGCCGGTCCATCTGAGCCTACCTATGTTTGGTAATTAAAGAAGCTCTGTTTAAGTTGATTCGCTTTTGGGTCCTCATTCACGCACCGTAACAGAAGAATCCGACCAAGAATGGACCCAGCGACTTCGGATCCTCTCCACTCAGCCGTCGAGATCCAGGGAGCGATGCTAGGCAGACACAAGCAGGAATTGTCTGCTGCTCGACATGCCGTTGAGACCCTGGCCACCCAAGTCTCCAACCTCACAGAACAGGTTCACCATCTCCGCCTCGATCCACCGGCCACTTCCAGGGCTTTCGAATCTCCGGAGCCCAGAATCAATAACCCGCCGTGTTACTCTGGGGAGCCCACTGAATGCCGCTCGTTCCTCACCCAGTGTGATATTGTGTTTTCTCTCCAGCCCAACACTTACTCCAGGAGCACTGCTCGTGTCGCCTACGTCATATCTCTCCTTATTGGACGGGCTCGTGAGTGGGGCACGGCAATCTGGGAGGCAAGGGCTGAGTGTACTAACCAGTATCAAGACTTTAAGGAGGAGATGATACGGGTTTTTGATCGATCTGTTTTTGGGGAGGAGGCTTCCAGGGCCCTGTCTTCCCTATGTCAAGGCAATCGATCCATAACAGACTACTCTATTGAGTTTCGCACTCTTGCTGTCTCCAGTGGCTGGAACGAGCCGGCCTTGCTCGCTCGTCTTCTGGAGGGTTTCCGCGCAGAGGTAAAGGATGAGATTCTCTCCCGGGAGGTTCCTTCCAGCGTGGATTCCTTGATTGAACTCGCTATTCGCATTGAGCGACGGGTTGATCTTCGTCACCGAGCTCGTGGAAAGGAGCTCGCGCTCTCCGTCGCCTCCCTCTCCGCATCACTACCATCTTCCTCTGCCGGCTCGGGTGCTGAGTCCATGCAGCTGGGAGGTATCCGCATCTCGACTGAGGAGAGGGAACGGAGAATCACCAACCGCCTCTGTCTCTATTGCGGTTCCGCTGGTCATTTTGTCACTTCATGTCCAGTAAAAGGCCAGAGCTCGTCAGTAAGCGGAGGGCTACTGGTGAGCGCTACTACTCCTGTCTCTCCTTCAAGATCCTGCACTACCTTGTCGGTCCATCTACGCTGGACCGGTTCGTCAGCTTCCTGCAGTGCCTTAATAGACTCTGGGGCGGAGGGCTGTTTTATGGACGAGACCTGGGCTCGGGAACATGACATTCCTCTCAGACAGTTAAAGGAGCCCACGGCCTTGTTCGCCCTGGATGGTAGTCCTCTCCCCAGGATTCAGCGTGAGACGCTACCTTTAACCCTCACTGTTTCTGGTAATCATAGTGAAACCATTTCTTTTTTAATTTTTCGTTCACCTTTTACACCTGTTGTTTTGGGCCATCCCTGGCTAGTTTGTCATAATCCTTCCATTAATTGGTCTAGTAATTCTATCCTCTCCTGGAACGTCTCTTGTCATGTGAAATGTTTAATGTCTGCTATCCCTCCTGTTTCCTCTGTCTCTTCTTCACAGGAGGAGCCTGGTGATTTGACAGGGGTGCCGGAGGAATATCACGATCTGCGCACGGTGTTCAGTCGGTCCAGGGCCACCTCTCTTCCTCCACACCGGTCGTATGATTGTAGTATTGATCTCCTTCCGGGAACCACCCCCCCCCGGGGTAGACTATACTCTCTGTCGGCTCCCGAACGTAAGGCTCTCGAAGATTATTTGTCTGTAGCTCTTGACGCCGGTACCATAGTCCCCTCCTCCTCTCCCGCCGGAGCGGGGTTTTTTTTTGTCAAGAAGAAGGACGGGTCTCTGCGCCCCTGCATAGATTATCGAGGGCTGAATGACATAACAGTGAAGAATCGTTATCCGCTTCCTCTTATGTCTTCAGCCTTCGAGATCCTGCAGGGAGCCAGGTTTTTCACTAAGTTGGACCTTCGTAACGCTTACCATCTCGTGCGCATCAGGGAGGGGGACGAGTGGAAGACGGCGTTTAACACTCCGTTAGGGCACTTTGAATACCGGGTTCTTCCTTTCGGCCTCGCTAACGCTCCAGCTGTCTTTCAGGCATTAGTCAATGATGTCCTGAGAGACATGCTGAACATCTTTGTTTTCGTTTACCTTGACGATATCCTGATTTTTTCACCGTCACTCCAGATTCATGTTCAGCACGTTCGACGTGTCCTCCAGCGCCTTTTAGAGAATTGTCTTTTTGTGAAGGCTGAGAAGTGCACTTTTCATGCCTCCTCCGTCACATTTCTCGGTTCTGTTATTTCCGCTGAAGGCATTAAGATGGATCCCGCTAAGGTCCAAGCTGTCATTGATTGGCCCGTCCCTAAGTCACGCGTCGAGCTGCAGCGCTTTCTCGGCTTCGCGAACTTCTATCGTCGTTTCATCCGTAATTTCGGTCAGGTGGCAGCTCCTCTCACAGCCCTTACTTCTGTCAAGACGTGCTTTAAGTGGTCCGTTTCCGCCCAGGGAGCTTTTGATCTCCTCAAGAATCGTTTTACATCCGCTCCTATCCTTGTTACACCTGACGTCTCTAGACAGTTCGTTGTCGAGGTTGACGCGTCAGAGGTGGGAGTGGGAGCCATCCTTTCTCAGCGCTCCCTCTCTGACGACAAGGTCCACCCATGCGCGTATTTTTCTCATCGCCTGTCGCCGTCGGAACGTAACTATGATGTGGGTAACCGCGAACTGCTCGCCATCCGGTTAGCCCTAGGCGAATGGCGACAGTGGTTGGAGGGGGCGACCGTTCCTTTTGTCGTTTGGACTGACCATAGGAACCTTGAGTACATCCGTTCTGCCAAACGACTTAATGCGCGTCAGGCGCGTTGGGCGCTGTTTTTCGCTCGTTTCGAGTTCGTGATTTCTTATCGTCCGGGTTCTAAGAACACCAAGCCTGATGCTTTGTCTCGTCTCTTCAGTTCTTCAGTAGCCTCCACTGACCCCGAGGGGATTCTCCCTGAGGGGCGTGTTGTCGGGTTGACTGTCTGGGGAATTGAGAGGCAGGTAAAGCAAGCACTCGCTCAAACTCCGTCGCCGCGCGCTTGTCCTAGGAACCTTCTTTTCGTTCCCGTTCCTACTCGTCTGGCCGTTCTTCAGTGGGCTCACTCTGCCAAGTTAGCCGGCCACCCTGGCGTTCGGGGTACGCTTGCTTCCATTCGCCAGCGTTTCTGGTGGCCCACCCGGGAGCATGACACGCGTCGTTTCGTGGCTGCTTGTTCGGTCTGCGCGCAGACTAAGTCCGGTAACTCTCCTCCTGCCGGCCGTCTCAGGCCGCTTCCTATTCCCTCTCGACCGTGGTCTCACATCGCCTTAGATTTTGTCACCGGACTGCCTTCGTCAGCGGGGAAGACTGTTATTCTTACGGTTGTCGATAGGTTCTCTAAGGCGGCTCATTTCATTCCCCTTGCTAAGCTTCCTTCTGCTAAAGAGACGGCACAAATCATCATCGAGAATGTTTTCAGAATTCATGGCCTTCCGTCAGACGTCGTTTCGGACAGAGGTCCGCAATTCACGTCTCAATTTTGGAGGGAGTTTTGCCGTTTGATTGGGGCTTCCGTCAGTCTCTCTTCCGGCTTTCACCCCCAGTCTAACGGTCAAGCAGAACGGGCCAATCAGACTATTGGTCGCATCTTACGCAGTCTTTCTTTTCGCAACCCTGCGTCTTGGTCAGAACAGCTCCCCTGGGCAGAATACGCCCACAACTCGCTTCCTTCGTCTGCGACCGGGCTATCTCCTTTTCAGAGTAGCCTCGGGTACCAGCCTCCGTTGTTCTCATCTCAGTTCGCCGAGTCCAGCGTCCCCTCCGCTCAGGCTTTTGTCCAACGTTGCGAGCGCACCTGGAAGAGGGTCAGGTCTGCACTTTGCCGTTATAGGGCGCAGACTGTGAGAGCTGCTAATAAGCGTAGAACTAAGAGCCCTAGATATTGTCGCGGTCAGAGAGTTTGGCTCTCCACTCAGAACCTTCCCCTTAAGACGGCTTCTCGCAAGTTGACCCCGCGGTTCATTGGTCCATTCCGTATCTCTCAGGTCATTAATCCTGTCGCAGTGCGACTTCTTCTTCCGCGATATCTTCGTCGCGTCCACCCGGTCTTCCATGTCTCCTGTGTTAAGCCCGTTCTTCGCGCCCCCGCTCGTCTTCCCCCCCCCCCCCCATCCTTGTCGAGGGCGCACCTATCTACAGGGTCCGTAAAATCTTGGACATGCGTCCTCGGGGCCGTGGTCATCAGTACCTAGTTGACTGGGAGGGGTACGGTCCTGAGGAGAGGAGTTGGGTTCCCTCTCGGGACGTGCTGGACCGTGCGCTGATTGATGATTTCCTCCGTTGCCGCCAGGTTTCCTCCTCGAGTGCGCCAGGAGGCGCTCGGTGAGTGGGGGGGTACTGTCATGTACTGTCATGTTGTCTTGTCTCTGTCCTTTCCCTTCACCCTGTCTCCCTCTGCTGGTCGTGTTAGGTTACCTTTTCTCCCCCGCTTTCCCCCAGCTGTCCCTTGTCTCCTCTAACTACCCATTCACCCCGTTCCCCACCTGTTCCCTTTTTCCCTCTGATTAGGTCCCTATATCTCTCTCTGTTTCTGCTCCTGTCCTTGTCGGATTCTTGTTTGTTTGTGTCATTCATGCCTGAACCAGACTGTCGTCATGTTTGCTGTAACCTTGTCCTGTCCTGTCGGAATCTGCCGGTCCATCTGAGCCTACCTATGTTTGGTAATTAAAGAAGCTCTGTTTAAGTTGATTCGCTTTTGGGTCCTCATTCACGCACCGTAACAAGGGCATTCAACAAGCACAGCACTTCCACAAATGACTGATAATTGGCTGAGAGAAATTGATAATACAACTATTATGGGTGCTGTTTTGTTAGACTTCAGTGCCACTTTTGACATTATCCATCATAGTCTGCTGCTGGAAAGAGTTACCGCTCTAACAGAACACAGAGAGTGTTCTTTAGTGGAAGCCTCTCCAACATAATCCAGGTAAAATCAGGAATTCCCCAGGGCAGCTGTCTAGGCCCCTTATTTTCAATCTTTACTAATGACCTCCCACTGGCTCTGAGTAAAGCCTGTGTGTCTACGTATGTAGATGACTCAACACCATTCATGTCAGCTACTACAGTGAGTGAAATCACTGCAACACTTAACAAAGAGCTGCAGTCAGTTTCAGAATGGGTGGCAAGAAATAAGTTAGTACTAAATATAAAAAATATAAAAGCATTGTATTTGGGACAAATCATTCACTAAACCCTGAACCTCAACTAAATATTGTAATGAATAATGTGGAAATTGAGCAAGTTGAGGAGAGTAAACTGCTTGGGGTAACCCTAGATTGTAAACGGTTATGGTCAAAACATATCGATGCAACATTAGCTAAGATGGGGAGAGGTCTGCCCATAATAAAGTGCTACTCTGCCTTAACAACAATATCAAAAAGGCAGGTCCTACAGGCCCTAGTTTGTTTCACCTGGACTACTGCCCAGTCGTGTGGTCAGGTGCCACAAAGAGGGTCTTAGGAAAATGACAACTGGCCTAGAACAGGGTATCACGGCTGGCCTTTAATAAATGTATACGTAGAGCTAAAATAATAGTATGCATGTCAATATCTCATGGCTCAAAGTAAAGGAGAGACTGACTTCTTCACTACTTGTTTTTTAAAGAAGTATTGACTTGTTGAATGCTGTCTGTTTAAACTACTAGCACACAGCTCGGTCACCCATGCATACCCCACAAGACATGCCGCCAAAGGTCTCTACTCAGTCCCCATGTCCAAAACAGACTATGGGAGGCGCACTGTACTGCATAGAGCCATGACTACATGGAACTCTATTCCACATCAGGTAACTAATGCAAGCAGTAAAATCTGATTTAAATAACAGATACACCTTATGGAACAACGGGGACTGTGAAGAGACACACACACACAGGCACAGACTTACACATACAAGCACACATAACATACACACTATACAAACACGTACACCTGGATTGTGTTGTAGCGGAGTAGTGGCCTGAGGGCACACACTTAATGTATTGTGAAATCTGTTGAAATATGTGTTTTAATGTTTACATTTTTTCTTATAATGTATGTTACTGCCTTAATGTTTGCTGGACCCCAGGAAGAGTAGCTGCTGCCTTGGCAGGAACTAATGGGGATCCATAATAAATATAAATACAAATAGCTAATGGTCGTCTGTCAAAACAGACCTGTAGCCTGTAGCTTTAACAATATTTCAGTAGAAAATAACCATTTTTCTGTTTAGTGTTTCACAAGTTTAACACGACTTCACAAATACCAGTGATAATGCAGGAAAGGAAGTCACATTTCCACCTAATACAGTTTGCCTTGCTCAGCCTGATCTGTCCTTTTCAAACCTAACCTGCTCTTCCTCTGGACATCATGCAGGAATAAAAAACACTCAAGACAATAAATTAGATAGAGCTCTCAGTAAATGGCTATATCCTTTGTGTTATAGCATGCTGTCGACACAGAGCTTCATGTAAATGTTGTAGTGCAGAGTGTGTTCATTTTTGTAAATATGCATTACAGCATGAGGTATTTCCTTATGCTACACAGAGAAACAGCAGTGCCCTGCTGTATAATAATTAGGGTTAGCTGTTCAGCTCAGCGCTCTGAAAGGGTCATGACATTGGCTGCAAGTCTTTTGAAATGCTTTGTGTTTAGTTCAGAAGCACACACACACACACACACACACACACACACACACACACACACACACACACACACACACACACACACACACACACACACAGGCCATGTTAAAGGAAAAGAGGGTGGTGATGCAACAACGAGTGGAGTGCAACAACGAGGACACTTACTGGAAAGCTTTCTTTCTTTCTTTCAGCAAAATGGATGGTTTGGCCTCACGCCATAACTGACACCCTCACATTAATCTGATTAATGTTCCAATTGATATAAGTGTGTACAGAATACACATAATGCTGCTCTACTCCCCTGTTGCTTTAATGCTGAAATTAAAAGCTTGTTTTGACTAATATCATACAGCCCTGCCATGAGAGAACAGATAGGCTGAGGAAGGTTGTGATAATTAGCAGGACAGTGGGTGAAGAAAAGGCTTGGACAATTTAATTGGAAAAGTCTGTATTTTCAATCCATTCATCATTATGAAATAAATCCCCACATTTACATGGAAACTCTTTCTAAAGGGGTGCTCATATTGAATTCACAATTGGGTTACATTTTCAGAAAAAGGACTTATGTGGTTTGGAAGAACCCAACCTGTAGGCCTATATCTAATGACTATAAGCGCACCAAAAGGTATATTGCATTTTATTTGAAAATAACAAAATGTGATAGTCACAGAGGCAGTGCAATAAGACTTTCATATCACCAGTGACACTCTACCTTCAACCTTGCGATTCTATTTCATCAATATAACTTGCCCATAGCTTTATTCTTGCACCAGGCACGCACTGCAATGCTATAGACAACAGGACGGCCTTGGTTGCACTGCAGCTCAATGAATCATTTCTGAGAAGAGGGAGGGAGGAGGGAGGGCAAGGTTTTATAGGGCTTTATTTGCTCTGCTCTTTCCCCCTTTCTCTCATTCCTTCCATATATCCCCTCTCTCTAACATACCATCACACTTTATCAGTTTCTGTGCAGACAATGTTGCACAAAAACAGAGGGTGATCTGGTATGCTCAAAAGAAGCTGTCTTGTGCCGAGTTCACCTCTCAGTCTGGTGTGTTTATCCAGACACTTTGACTTTTGAGCAGCACTGGAGCCCCAGGGCACTGGGGTAGAACGGGGAAAGCATTTTTTTTTTTAGTTTGCAGTAAATCACCATGGTTTTATCAACAGAGGTTGAAGTTAAGCACATTGCAATGTAGTTTCAAGCAAGTGACATCAGTGCCTGGGTCTACAAACTATTACACCCACTATAACTGAGCATGTATTCAGTGTTGAGTCTCATCTTCATGGCAGCTGAGGCACATCATCATTGTCTTTAACCAAATTAACTTATAAGACTATCTTTTATCTACACTTCATGGACACATCCTCTTTGGATAGTTCTGAGAAAACTATGAATAACTATGAATGAATCTTGTCAACAACTAGCCAATGTCCTAAAATGCCTGCTGTGGTCTTCAACTCCAAAAGGGCTTATGGGGTTTTAGATCCGTGTGCGGTTGTAATATTTCTTGCTTGACATTGACATTTCAGGGTAAAAAGAGAATACGAAAATGATCAGCTTTGATCTCTGGGGAGACGTGTCAATTGGCTGCTGTCATCTGCGCCAAAGGGCAGGGACATCAAAGTGGACTTTAAACACTACTACGGGCGCTAGGTGTCATTACCGTGAGTTCCACACAACTACTGAGTTACTGTGACCCGTCATGTATCTCCATCAACACTGCTACATACTAATAACGGTGGCAATATTTGCTGACTGCAAAAAATTAAAAAATATATAATTGATGATTGGATGGAGGTCAGGGATATGGGGCCTTGCAAATTAAGTAACTATGGTTGCATTTAGACAGGCAGCCCAATTCTGATATATTGTTCACTAATTGGTCTTTTGACTAATCACTTCAGATCTTTTCAAATTAGATATTTTTCAGAGCTGATCTGATTGGTTTAAAGATTAATTAGTAGAAAAAGATCAGAATTGGGCTTTCTGTGTAAACGCAGCCCTAGACACATACGAAGCATGGCAAAGTGATCTGAATGTATCATTTGCTTCTGACAAATGTAGTAGGTGGAGGACTGTTGACCAAAGATCAAGTGGGGTGTGGGGGCTGGGGGACATAATCAACCTAAAAATGCAGGAGTATTTGGAAAGCCATTACACAGGTGAAGAGCAGCAACATTTCACAGCCCTCTACAGAACCACAGAAGTTGATGAGTACATAGACGTAGATTATATTTCTCTGATTATATTTCAATGGGGATATTTCTGTGATTATATCTCTATGATTATATTTCTATGATTATATTTCAATGAGGATACATCTATGATTATATTTCAATGAGGATACATCTATGATTATATTTCTATGATTATATTTCAATGAGGATACATCTCTGATTATATTTCTTTGATTATATTTCTTTGAGGATATTTCTCAGAAATATAATCAGAAAAATATCATCAAAGAAATATAATCAAATAAATATAATCAAAGAAATATAATCAGATAAATATCCTTATAGAAATATAATCAGAGAAACATATTCAATGATTATATTTCTATGAGGATATTTCTCTGATTATATTTCTCTGATTATATTTTTCTGAGGATATTTCTCTGACTATATTTCAATGAGGACATTTCTCTGATTATATTTCTTTGAGGATATTTCTCTGATTATATTTCTCTGACTATATTTTTATGAGGATATTTCTCTGACTATATTTCAATGAGGACATTTCTCTGATTATATTTCTATGATTACATTTCTATAATTATATTTCTATGGATGAGTCATCATTAGTACTTCATGCAAAACGGAGAGAAAAGTGGACTTATAGTCACAACTATAGATACAGTGCCTTCGTAAAGTATTCAGACCCCTTGACTTTTTCCAATTTTTTTTGCAATAAACATTTTTCAGGATTTTTTACAAATGTATTACAAATAAAAAACAGAAATTACTTTATTTAGATCCATCTTGTTTCCATTGATCATCCTTGAGATGTTTCTACAACTTGATTAGAGTCCACCTATAATTGATTGGACATTATTTGGAAAGGCACACACCTGTCTATGTAAGGTCCCACAGTTGACTGTGCATGTCAGAGCAAAAACTAAGCCATGAGGTCAGGGGATTGTCCGTAGAGCTCCGAGACAGGATTGTGTCTAGGCACAGATCTGGGGAAGGGTACCAAAAGATTTCTGCAGCATTGAAGGTCCCCAAGAACACAGTGGCCTCCATCATTCTTAAATGGAGGATGTTTGGAACCACCAAGACTCTTCCTAGAGCTCCCCCCCCCGGCCAAACTGAGCAATCGGGGACAAGGGCTTTGGTCAGGGAGGTGATGGTCACTCTGACACAGCTCTAAAGTTCCTCTATGGAGATGGGAGAACCTTCCAGAAGAACAACCATCTCTAATGCACTCCACCAATCAGGCAGTTATCATACAGTAGCCAGACGGAAGCCACTCCTCAGTAAAAGGCACATGATAGCCCGCTTGAAGTTTGCCAAAAGGCATCTAAAGGACTCTCAGACCATGAGAAACAAGATTCTCTGGTCTGATGAAACTAAGATTGAACTCTTTGGCCTGATTGCAAGCGTCATGTCTGGAGGAAACCTGGCACCATCCCTACGGTGAAGCATGGTGGTGGCAGCATCATGCTGCGGGGATGTTTTTCAGCCGCAGGGACTGGGAGACTAGTCAGGATCACGTCAAAGATGAACGGAGCAAAGTACAGAGAGTTCTTTGATGAAAACCTGCTCCAGAGAGCTCAGGACTTCAGACTGGGGTGAATGTTCACCTTCCAACAGGACAACGACCCTAAGCACATAGCCAAGACAACGCAGGAGTGGCTTCTGGACAAGTCTCTGAATGTCCTTGAGCGACCCAGCCAGAGCCCTGACTTGAACCTGATCAAACATCTCTGTAGAGACCTGAAAACAGCTGTGCAGCAACGCTCCCCATCCAACCTGACAGAGTTTAAGATGACCTGCAGAGAAGATTGTGAGCTACTCCTAAAATACAGGTGTGCCAAGCTTGTAGTGTCATACCCAGGAAGACTCAATGCTGTAATCACTGCCAAAGGTGCTTCCACAAAGAGCTGAGAAAAGGGTCTGAATACTTTTTTATTTTTTAAATACATTTTATTATAAGGCTGTAATGTAACAAAATGTGGACTAAGTAAAGGGGTCTGAATACTTTCCGGAAGCACTGTAGTTGTTGACCTCAGGCTGTAGGGTATTTATTTGAATGACATAGCTCTACATTAAAAGTCTTGCCCTTAGCTGCCCTTGAAGGCTATTTTAATTAAAACAATAGACAGATAATTCCTATTAAACATACCATGCCAAAATGAAAACATATTTTACTCTATATGGAAGGCTGTTTCTAAATTGTGTTATCTAACAGTCTGGTATTTACTCTATATAGAAGGCTGTTTCTAAATGAGTAGTGATGAAACAGTATTTACTCTATATGGAAGGCTGTTTCTAAATGAGTAGTGATAAAACAGTATTTACTCTATATAGAATGCTGTTTATAAATGAGTAGTGATGAAACAGTATTTACTCTATATGGAAGGCTGTTTTTAAATGAGTAGTGATAAAACAGTATTTACTCTATATGGAAGGCTGTTTCTAAATGAGTAGTGATAAAACAGTATTTACTCTATATGGAAGGCTGTTTCTAAATGAGTAGTGATAAAACAGTATTTACTCTATATGGAAGGCTGTTTCTAAATGAGTAGTGATAAAACAGTATTTACTCTATATGGAAGGCTGTTTCTAAATGAGTAGTGATGAAACTGTATTTACTCTATATGGAAGGCTGTTTCTAAATGAGTAGTGATAAAACAGTATTTACTCTATATGGAAGGCTGTTTCTAAATGAGTAGTGATAAAACATTATTTACTCTATATGGAAGGCTGTTTCTAAATGAGTAGTGATAAAACAGTATTTACTCTATATGGAAGGCTGTTTCTAAATGAGTAGTGATAAAACAGTATTTACTCTATATGGAAGGCTGTTTCTAAATGAGTAGTGATAAAACATTATTTAGTGTTGTCACAATGTTTGCTATTATTCCATGAAGTCGTAGTTTTCCTCTGAAGACAATTTAATCCAGGTGATATCTTGACAGAATTACATTTCCTAAATTAAATGAAAACTCCCTACCACCATTAATTTGTACATTTATAATAGAAAACGATTGCTATATTTTAGAGCCGTAATGTGTTTTCTGTATTGCAAACTATTATTTGTAAACTGCTAGCATAATCTCCATATTGACACATAGAGGTTGTTTTACTAGCTTTCTTCAGATTATGGAAGAGCATGTTACATGTTGAGACATACTCAAATAAAAATTGAGGAGAAAGCCATTTAAAAAGAAGAAGCCTATAAACACGCCTGATGACAAAATCTGACGGCATAATTTGACAGCATAATCTGATGGTATAACCTGACAGCATAATCTGATGGCATAATCTGCCAGTAAAATCTGCCAGCATAATCTGACAGTATAATCTGATGGCATAATCTGACTGCATAATCTGACGGTAATATCTGACAGCATAATCTGACAGTATAATCTGATGGCATAATCTGACTGCATAATCTGATGGCATAATCTGACAGTATAATCTGACAGCATAATCTGACAGTATAATCTGATGGCATAATCTGACTGCATAACCGGACGGCATAATCTGACAGCATAATCTGTGATATAAATACAATGTTGACTATCACAGAATAAAGCAGAATTGGCTTAATAAGAGTTGCAGAATCCATTCAAGATCATTCTTACACAATCTCATTCTAGCTGTTTCCTGCCTGTGTTGGCCACTAAAGGTTATATTTACTGTCTGGTTCTCCCGAGGAGAGAGGAGGAGTGTGGCTACACTGCAATGCTGACACATCCTTGGCTGGTGCTTTTGGATTGTTGTCTCTGCCAGTCGGGTCCCCACCAGCACACAACAGGGGGATTTAATTAAATGTCTGGGCCAATTGCATCATGTACTGAATACTGACCACAGGGCAAGCGGGTCTAATGAATGCCAATTTATCTCATATGTACCTGTCCCCGTTTGTTGGATTTTGCAATCTAGAGTCAGATATGTGTTAAATCCTGTTTGAGGTTCAGAGTTTCATTGTGAAGCAGAAGCATCATAAACCAATTGGGCCTATTTAAATTAGGGGTTTTGTGGCAGGATGATCATAATTGTCATACTTGGGGACTCAAGGAAAAAAATGTCTTGGTGTCCAGTCCGTCCCTGTTGTGAAGTACACAAGCCATTCGATATGGCCTGTTACGTGATGATGACTTTAACATCTGTGAAGGTCTCATGGAGGGTTCATCCACATGGTCTATATAACATCTGTGAAGGTCTCATGGAGTGTTCATCCACATGGTCTACATAACATCTGTGAAGGTCTCATGGAGGGTTCATGCACATGGTCTACATAACATCTGTAAAGGTCTCATGGAGGGTTCATGCACATGGTCTACAGCAGGGATCATCAACTAGATTCAGCCGTGGGTCGTTTTTTTTATTGAGCCGGTCAGGGGGCCGGAACATAATTACAAATCATTTGCATACAGCAAATTGACCATAAGAAGCACAAACAGATATAATATTTGACTAAAACATAATAATTTCAAACCTTGCTTACATTTGTATACAATCATATATATCTCTGTATTATGCGTGGGAATACTTTGGAACAGATTTTCAAAAGGGGGCAAATGAAATCATCCGCGGGCCGCCAGTTGGGGACAGTGCCTAGAGAAAGTATTCCCACCCCTTGACTGTTTCAACATGTTGTTGTTTTACAGCCTGAATTTAAAATGTATTACTTTTAACTTTAGATTTTTGGTCACTGGCCTACATACTATTCAACCCCTATGTTATGGCAAGCATAAATGCATTTAGGAGTAAAAATGTGCTTAACAAGTCACATAATAAGTTGCATGAACTCACTCTGTCTGCAATAATAGTGTTTAAAAAAATCATGTTAAACTGTTTTAATGACTACCTCGTCTCTGTACCCCACATATACAATTATCTGTAAGGTCCCTCAGTCGAGAAGTGAATTTCAAACACAGATTCAACCACAAAGATCAGGACGTTTTCCATTGCCTTATAAAGAAGGGCACCTATTGGTAGATAATACACATTTAAAAAACACACATTAAATATCCCTTTGAGCATGGTGAAGTTATTTATTCCACTTTGGGTGGTGTTTCAATACACCCAGTCTCTACAAAGATACAGTCGTCCTTCCTAACTCAGTAGCAGGAGAGGAAGGAAACTGCTCAGGGATTTCACCATGAGTCCAATGGTGACTTTAAAACAGTTACAGAGTTTAACAGCTGTGATAGGAGAAAATTGAGGATGGATCAACAACATTGTAGTTACTCCACAATACTAACCTAACTGACAGAGTGAAAAGAATGAAGACTGTACAGAATAAAAATATTCCAAAACGTGCATCCTGTTTGCAACAAGACACTAAAGTAATACTGCAACAAATGTGGCAAAGAAATTCACTTTTTGTCCTGAATACAAAGTGTTATGTTTGAGGGAAATCCAATACAACACATTACAGAGTACCACTCCACATTTCCAAGCATAGTGGTGGCTGCAACATGTCATGGTTATGCTTGTAATCTTTAAGGACTGGAGAGTATTTCAGGATAAAAAATAAATGGAATGGAGCTAAGCACAGGCAAAATCCTAGAGGAAAACCTGGTTCAGTCTGCTTTCCACCAGACACTGGAAGAGTAATTCAACTTCAGCAGAACAATAACCTAAAACACAAGGCCAAATCTTTTTTATTTTTTTATTTTTTACATTTATTGAACTTTTATTTAACCAGGTAGGCTAGTTAAGAACAAGTTCTCATTTGCAACTGCGACCTGGCCAATATAAAGCAAAACAGTGAGACACAAACATCAACACAGAGTTATACATGGAAAAACAAACGTGCAGTCAATAACACAATAGAAAAAAGAAAGTCAATATACAGTGTGTGCAAATGGCGTGAGGAGGTAAGGCAATAAATAGGCCATAGTAGCAAGTAATTACAATTTAGGTAATTAAAACTGGAGTGTTAGACGTGCAGATGATAATGCACTGGTGTGCAAAAGAGCAGAAAAGTAAATAAAAACAATGTGGGGATGAGGTAGGTAGCCCATCTGTAAATAGCCCATCCAATCTATTTCCAGCTGCAGCATTTGGTTAGCTGATGTTTAAAGTTAGTGAGGGAAATATAAGTCTCCAGCTTCAGCGATTTTTGAAATTCGTTCCAGTCATTGGCAGCAGAGAACTGGAAGGAAAGGCAGCCAAAGGAGGTGTTGGCTTTGGGAATGACCAGTGAGATTTACCTGCTGGAACGCGTGCTACGGGTGAGTGTTGTTATTGTGACCAGTGAGCTGAGATAAGGCGGAGCGTTAAACTAGCAAAGACTTATAGATGACCTGGAGCCAGTGGGTCTGGTGAAGAATATGTAGCGAAGGCCAGCCAACAAGAGCATACAGGTCACAGTGGTGGGTGGTATATGGGGCTATGGTGACAAAACGGATGGCACTGTGATAGACTGCATCCAGTTTGCTGAGTAGAGTGTTGGAGGCTATTTTGTAAATGACATCGTCGAGGATCTGTAGGATAGTCAGTTTGACAAGGGTGTAAGTGAAGGAGGCTTTGTTGCGAAATAGGAAGCTGATTCTAGATTTAATTTTGGATTGGAGATGTTTAATATGAGTCTGGAAGGAGGGTTTCCAGTCTAGCCAGACACCTAGGTATTTGTAGTTGGGCGGGCAGGTGGGTGCGGGCAGCGAAAGGTTGAAAAGCGTGCATTTAGTTTTACTAGCGTCAACAGGTTAAGAGCAGTTGGAGGCCACGGAAGGAGTGTTGTATGGCATTGAAGCTCGTTTGGAGGTTTGTTAACACAGTGTCCAAAGAAGGGCCAGATGTATACAGAATGTTGTCTGCGTAGTGGTGGATCAGGGAATCACCCACAGCAAGAGCGACATCGTTGATATATGCAGAGAAAAGAGTCAGCCCGAGAATTGAACCCTGTGGTACCCCCATAGAGACTGACAGAGGTCCGGACAAGAAGCACTCCAATTTGACACACTGAACTCTGTCTGAGAAGTATTAATAGTAGTAGTTGGTGAACCAGGCGAGGAAGTTATTTGAGAAACCAAGGCTGCCGATAAGAATGCGGTGATTGACAGAGTCGAAAGCCTTGGCCAAGTCGATGAAGACGGCTGCAATGGCGGTTATGATATTCGTTTAGTACGTTGAGCGTTGCTGAGGTGCACCCGTGACCAGCTCGGAAACCGGATTGCTCCGCGGAGAAGGTACGGTGGGATTCGAAATGGTCGGTGATCTGTTTGTTAACTTTGCTTACCAAGAAGACAGTGGATGTTCCTGAGTGGTCGAATTACAGTTTTGACTTAGATCTGCAAGTCCTGAAAATGGTTGTCGAGCAATGATCAACAACCAATTTGACAGAGCTTGAAGAATTGTGAAAATAATCATGGGCAAATGTTGTACAATCCAGGTGTGGAAAGCTCTTAGTGTCACACCCTGATCTGTCACCTGTCTTTGTAATTGTCTCCATCCCCCTCCAGGTGTAGCCCATCTTCCCCATTATCCCCTATGTATTTATACCTGTGTTCTCAGTTTGTCTGTTGTCAGTTCGTTTTGTTCATTCAAACCTACCAACACTTTTTCCCTTGCTCCTGTTTTTGTTATAGTTCCTGTTTTCTATTTTCCCAGTTTTGACCTTTCCTACCTGCCCTGACCCTGAGCACCCTGACCCTGTACCTTTGCCCCACCAATCTGAATTCTGACCTCTGCCTGCCAGTGACCTGTCCTTTTGCCTGCCCCTGTTCGAGTAATAAACGTTGTTACTTCGACAGTGTCTGCGCCTGGGTCTTACCTTAAACCTGATACTTAGAGACTTATCCAGAAAGACTCACACCTGTAAATACTGCCAATGTATTGACTCAGGGGGTTGAATACTAATCTAATCAAGATATATTAGTATTTTCCCCCCACTTTTTAACACAACAAAATGTGGAAAGAGTCAAGCAGTGTGAATACTTTCTGAAGGCACTGTATGATGTTGCTCACCCTGACTGCGAGCCACGTATCTACTCATCCCAGATGTACAAATGTAAGATCTTAATTTGACCTATATGGTCACAGCAAAATAGTAATTCAGCAACAGGATTTGAACATATATTCCATAATGTCGCTTGATTGGTGGTTAGGCTATTAGCTGGACCTTCAGTAGGCAACATGAAAAGGGCAATACTGTTAATATGCACTAAGTGTCTAAACATTAGGAACGGCCTTTTCCATGACATAGACTGACCAGGTGAATCCAGGTGAAAATTATGATCCCATATCACTTCAAACAGTCTAGATGAAGGGGAGGAGACAAGTTAATTAATCTTTTTTTTTGCCTTGATACATTTGAAACATGGATGTTGTATGTGTGCCATTCAGAGGGTGAATGGGCAAGACAAAATATTTAAATGCCTTTGAATGGGGTATGGTAGTAGGTGCCAAGGTGTGTCAGAGTGTGTCAAGAGCTGCAACGCTGCTGGGTTTTTCACAATCAACATTTTCCTATGTGCATCAAGAATGGTCCACCATCCAAATGACATCTGGCCAACTTGAAACAACTGTGGGAAGCATTGGAGTCAACATGGGCCGGCATCCCTGTGAAATTATTTCGACACCCTGTTGTCCATACCTGACAAATTGAGGCTGTTCTTTGTCTAAAACACGGTGCGTTTACACTCAATGTAACCGTGTTTTAGTGGGGGTTTTCAGTGAACGTATGTAAATCCCCACTGGATTCGTCTGGATTTCCTGCGGGTCAGGAATATTCTCAGCAACAAAATAGTGATCAAATTAAGATCCCAAATCTGTAGTGTAATGTCTCACATGTAAAGCTTCAAATCAAATCAAATAAAATCCAATTTTATTTGTCACATACACATGGTTAGCAGATGTTAATGCGAGTGTAGCAAAATGCTTGTGCTTCTAGTTCCGACAACGCAGTAATAATCAACAAGTAATCTAGCTAACAATTCCAAAACTACTTACACAAGTGTAAGGGGATAAAGAATATGTACATAAAGATATATGAATGAGTGATGGTACAGAGCGGCATAGGCAAGATACAGTAGATGGTATTGAGTGCAGTATATACATATGAGATGAGTATGTAAACAAAGTGGCATAGTTAAAGTGGCTAGTGATACATGTATTACATAAAGATGCAGTAGATGATATAGAGTACAGTATATACATATACATATGACATGAATAATGTAGGGTATGTAAACATTATATTAGGTAGCATTTTTTAAAGTGGCTAGTGATATATTTTACATCATTTCCCATCAATTTCCATTATTAAAGTGGCTGGAGTTGAGTCAGTGTGTTGGCAGCAGCCACTCAATGTTAGTGGTGGCTGTTTAACAGTCTGATGGCCTTGAGATAGAAGCTGTTTTTCAGACTCTCGGTCCCAGCTTTGATGCACCTGTACTGACCTCGCCTTCTGGATGATAGCGGGGTGAACAGGCAGTGGCTCGGGTGGTTGTTGTCCTTGATGATCTTTATGGCCTTCCTGTGACATCGGGTGGTGTAGGTGTCCTGGAGGGCAGGTAGTTTGCCCCCGGTGATGCGTTGTGCAGACCTCACTACCCTCTGGAGAGCCTTACGGTTGTGGGCGGAGCAGTTGCCGTACCAGGCGGTGATACAGCCCGACAGGATGCTCTCGATTGTGCATCTGTAGAAGTTAGTGAGTGCTTTTGGTGACAAGCCGAATTTCTTCAGCCTCCTGAGGTTGAAGAGGCGCTGCTGCACCTTCTTCACGATGCTGTCTGTGTGGGTGGACCAATTCAGTTTGTCTGTGATGTGTACGCCGAGGAACTTAAAACTTACTACCCTCTCCACTACTGTTCCATCGATGTGGATAGGGGGGTGTTCCCTCTGCTGTTTCCTGAAGTCCACAATCATCTCCTTTGTTTTGTTGACGTTGAGTGTGAGGTTATTTTCCTGACACCACACTCCGAGGGCCCTCACCTCCTCCCTGTAGGCCGTCTCGTCGTTGTTGGTAATTAAGCCTACCACTGTTGTGTCGTCCGCAAACTTGATGATTGAGTTGGAAGCGTGCGTGGCCACGCAGTCGTGGGTGAACAGAGAGTACAGGAGAGGGCTCAGAACGCACCCTTGTGGGGCCCCAGTGTTGAGGATCAGCGGGAAGGAAATGTTGTTGCCTACCCTCACCACCTGGGGGCGGCCCGTCAGGAAGTCCAGTACCCAGTTGCACAGGGCGGGGTCGAGACCCAGGGTCTCGAGCTTGATGACGAGCTTGGAGGGCACTATGGTGTTAAATGCCGAGCTGTAGTCGATGAACAGCATTCTCACATAGGTATTCCTCTTGTCCAGATGGGTTAGGGCAGTGTGCAGTGTGGTTGAGATTGCATCGTCTGTGGACCTATTTCGGCGGTAAGCAATTTGGAGTGGGTCTAGGGTGTGGTGAGTGCTACGGGGCGGTAGTCGTTTAGCTCAGTTACCTTAGCTTTCTTGGGAACAGGAACAATGGTGGCCCTTTTGAAGCATGTGGGAACAACAGACTGGGATAGGGATTGATTGAATATGTCCGTAAACACACCAGCCAGCTGGTCTGCGCATGCTCTGAGGGCGCGGCTGGGGATGCCGTCTGGGCCTGCAGCCTTGCCAGGGTTGACACGTTTAAATGTTTTCCTCACGTCGGCTGCAGTGAAGGAGAGTCCGCATGTTTTAGTTGCGGGCCGTGTCAGTGGCACAGTATTGTCCTCAAAGCGGGCAAAAAAGTTATATAGTCTGCCTGGGAGCAAGACATCCTGGTCCGTGACGGGGCCGGTTTTCTTTTTGTAATCCGTGATTGACTGTAGACCCTGCCACATACCTCTTGTGTCTGAGCCGTTGAATTGAGATTCTACTTTGTCTCTATACTGACCCTTAGCTTGTTTGATTGCCTTGCGGAGGGAATAGTTACACTGTTTGTTTTCGGTCATGTTTCCGGTCACCTTGCCCTGATTAAAAGCAGTGGTTCGGGCTCTCAGTTTCACCAGAATGCTGCCATCAATCCACGGTTTCTGGTTTGGGAATGTTTTAATCGTTGCAATGGGAACGACATCTTCAACGCACTTTCTAATGAACTCGCTCACCGAATCAGCGTATTCGTCAATGTTGTTGTCTGACGCAATACGAAACATATCCCAGTCCACGTGATGGAAGCAGTCTTCGAGTGTGGAGTCAGATTGGT
The DNA here is from genome assembly GCF_045791955.1 of Oncorhynchus clarkii lewisi. Lineage (NCBI taxonomy): Eukaryota > Metazoa > Chordata > Actinopteri > Salmoniformes > Salmonidae > Oncorhynchus > Oncorhynchus clarkii. The sequence goes on from NC_092177.1 coordinate 19,459,476, forward strand.
CGGACCAGCGTTGAACAGACCTCAGCGCGGGAGCTTCTTGTTTTAGTTTCTGTCTGTAGGCAGGAATCAACAAAATGGAGTCGTGGTCAGCTTTTCCGAAAGGAGGGCGGGGCAGGGCCTTATATGCGTTGAGGAAATTAGAATAGCAGTGATCCAAGGTTTTTCCAGCCCTGGTTGCGCAATCGATAGGCTGATAAAATTTAGGGAGTCTTGTTTTCAGATTAGCCTTGTTGAAATCCCCAGCTACAATGAATGCAGCCTCCGGATAAATGGATTCCAGTTTGCACAGAGTCAAATAAAGTTCGTTCAGAGCCATCAACGTGTCTGCTTGGGGGGGAATATATACGGCTGTGATTATAATCGAAGAGAATTCCCTTGGTAAATAATGCGGTCGACATTTGATTGTGAGGAATTCTAAATCAGGTGAACAGAAGGACTTGAGTACCTGTATGTTGTTATGATCACACCACGTCACGTTAACCATGAAGCATACGCCCCCGCCCCTCTTCTTACCAGAAAGATGTTTGTTTCTGTCTGCGCGATGCGTGGAGAAACCAGCTGGCTGCACCGACTCCGATAGCATCTCTCCAGTGAGCCATATTTCCGTGAAGCAAAGAACGTTACAGTCTCTGATGTCCCTCTGGAATGCTACCCTTGCTCGGATTTCATCAACCTTGTTGTCAAGAGACTGGACATTGGCGAGAAGAATGCTAGGGAGTGGTGCACGATGTTTCCCCCTTTTACGAAGTCGTTTTTTTGGGTCGCCGGCTGGGATCCATTCCGTTGTCCTGGGTGAAAGGCAGAACACAGGATCCGCTTCGCGAAAGTCATATTCTTGGTCGTACGGATGGTGAGTTGACGCTGCTCTTATGACTACCATTCTATACTAAATTCTACGGACCACTTGGGGCCATGTTTAATATCTTCAACCCCCAGTAGACAACTCCGCATTCAGTCAACTCTTCAACCCCAACATTATTCCACTACACTCTTAGAAAAAGGGTTCCAAAAGGGTTTTGTGGTTGTCCCCATAGGAGAACCATTTCTGGTTCCAGGTAGAATTATTTTGGGTTCCATTTAGAACTCTCTGTGGAAAGGGTTCTACCTGGAACCCTAAATAGTTCTACCTAAAACCAGAAGGGGTTCTTCAAAGGGTTCTCCTATGGGGACAGCCGAAGAACCCTTTTTGGTTCTAGATAGCACCTTTTTGTGTAAGAGTGTAGGTTACATATACTGTACAAATTGATACACTTTCGCTTACCGTGCGTTAAGGTTCAAGCAACAATCCTTAAAATAAATAGAGAAAACAACTGCAGAAACAACTGTAAACCTAAAGTAATATCTAGTAAACAATGTGGGAGTCAACAAGTTATGCAGGGTGCACCAATACCTTTATTTATGGCGACTACGTTTATGGAGATGAGGTCATTTCAAAGGTGTCAGTTCTCTTCAAAGCAGAACAACTTCAAAGAGCATGTTTGAAACAAAATGAATGGGTAATTTATGTAACAAGGAGTTAGGACTGTGGAAAATCTCAGTATATGGCACAACCTTTCATTCAGCAGATCATCATTTTGTGGCATTCACCAGCCAAAATCATGTAAATGTTGCAATAATTTATCTACTGTACATTCCGAGTATTTTTCCATGTGAGGCGTCTACACTAATTTGATTTATTCTTGGCATTAAGAAATGCCAAATACCAGAAATACTCTGAAATACCAGGAATATGATATTAAAATGAGCATGTGTTTTGTTTGTGAATGTTTTAAAGAGGTAATTGGATTAGAATCAGGCAATGTGCATTTCTTGCCATAAAGATTAGAGCTCAACAAGATGAATATACAGATTTAGTTGAAGTTCAGGCTGCCTTGGCCAGATGCCAGGATTAAAATCAATATCCCAGTAAATAAGGAAGAAGGAGAAGCTGCTGGACCCGCATCATCATTCAACCTTACAGAGGAAGGACACACTGCAAAGTAGAGCGTGTCCAAACAGCATGCTGTTACCATTAGAAATGGATCAATATCTGATGGATATCTGACAGAAATCTCTGAGATTCCGCAGTCACTTGACAATGCAGCATTTATTGCCAGTTCTGGAGATGGGGCTGGAGCTGTGGCTGGATGCTGACTCAAGCTGGGTGTTTAAGTAGACACAGGTCTGTGAGTGTTGGACTGGTGATGTGTCGATGACTAGTTATAGATGTTGTCTCTGCATGGTACAGCTCCAGACGTCCAGGTTATCCCAGCAGCTGCCAGCTGTCGCTCAGGGCCAAGTTATGGTGGACAGATGCACACCTCTTGTAAAGGAAGAGAGAATAATCATTGACTGTGTAAATAAATCACACCACACTTCTCATCTCCTCAGATAAATGGCTCGTGATGCACTGAAGAGGAGCTTTGGAGTGGTTGATGTGAGGCAGACTGAGGCGTTTGTCCAGTCCACTAAAAATAATATGAACATTGACCGTCATTTTCTTTTTTCCAGCGAAAACACCTCCTCCATTTGCATGCTATGAATTTTTAATTCTTCAATCTGCAATGATACGCAGTTTAATTCAAACACTTATTCAGTAGGCTTGGTTCTGTAATTAATGATCACTGCAGGGGTTTCTCTTCACCAAGATCCTAAATGTAACCATAATAGGGTTTCAAGGTGCATCATGGGACCTCCTCCAAGTCACATTACGAATGTAGGATCTTAATTTTATCAACCTGTTGCAGGAGAACTTTCCTCCAATGCAGGACATTTAAAACATGTAGTGGTTTAAAAAGGTTTCTGATGTTTGTATTTTCCACTTGTGAATTTCAGACTTGATTTTCCCCTACGAAAAATATATCGACCCCTACAAAATGTTTTAATAATTATAAACCACCTTATAATTCATATTTCCTGTTGATGCAGGATTATTTTCCTGCTGTAGTAAACTCGCTCAAATTAAGATCATACATCTGTACGTGTTCACACTGTCAAGGGTGTGCTGTGTGATATTTCATCTGACTATTGGGTTACTGTCAGGCATCTGTCAGGCAAAACACCACAGTAAACAAACACATACAAATGAAAAATGACCCTCAACTTCATTGTCAAAGATTTTATGGATCTAATTCAATTCAGAGTCAAACAGACAAGCTTGCTGGGGCTAATTTGATTAGGAGGGGTGCTATATATAGAGTCGGGGCAGGATGTGGGTACTCAAATGACAACAATCAGGAAGCCCACACACACATACCATCCTGCAGCCCAGAGTGGTAGAGGTCATCTTTCACATGTGAGCCCCACTGCTACTCTTCAAAGATCAACTGGACTGACAGTTTTGTTAAAAGTGGACAGGCAGTTTTAAAAGACAAGATCAAAGATGAGTCAAAAAGCAAGCTCTTCTGTGACATCATGAAAAGCTTTGTGATTATATTTGTTTGGGTTTCCTGTGATGATGTATTCAAGACAAGACAGTAAGTGGTAGACTCTATCCTCCTCTCTGTCTGTCAGCCTTGAGGTGGGCCATGGAAGTCTTCAAGCCTGGGGAGGCTGTATAATCTCAATCAGTTAGGCATGCTTATTGGAGCTGATCAGGTCCATTAACATCACAGAGGCATCATTTAATGCCAGTGAATGACAGAGATTGAACCATCCCACTAAGGGCATTGTGCCGATTTCAGTCTTATCATTTTCAAAATGGTAGACATGATTCATGCTTCCAAGCTATCTCTTACTTTTCATGTGAAGGGGGCCCACGTATTCTCTAAGTATGGTTGATCTGTTGCCCTATGTGGATGTGTTCATTTGAATGATCTACATTCCTTTGTTCAGTGCAATATGCTGGTCTGTTGAGAATTGTGATGAATATAAAAAGCTCAGCCTTTCCCCAAACCATCTTGAATAAGAAGAGTTTGTCCTTCCAGCTATTTTTGTAATAAAATGTGTAGTACACAAGACAGAAAACAACCAAGATAAAAAAGAAGGAACAACTATGCATTATGCAAAAGCTACTTCCACTGACTAATGGTGCCCTCTGTGACTCACAGGACGAAACCACCTAGAGGAGGGCGGAAAAAATATATTTATAGACAAAGATCCTGGGAGAAACTGAACAAAGAAGAAAAAACTGGGAGTGGTTAGAATATAATTTCCATGCACCACGTCCCCATTTTGATTAATTCGAGGAGTCAACAGGGAACCCAAAGCTGTGGGCTACATTGTGTCAGCGTGAGTTGTGCTCCATATCCATACAGTAAGTCCACAAGAAAACAAACCCCACCTACGTGCCGCTCTGGTGTACCAGGTAAACCCTGCTAGGGGACATAACACTGGGCAAGATAACACAAGTGCAGCGGAAGATTTATTAAAAATAAAAAATATGTCAAATCAGATGCTTTTTTTGAAGTCCTTAAGTGTGACATTAAATGTTTTTTAGGGTCCTAATGTGTGACAGATGTTTTTTTGTTGGTCCTAATGTGTGACATTAGATGGTTTTATTTTGGTCCTAATGTGTCACATCAGATGATTTTCTGTTGGTCCTAATGTGTCACATCAGATGTTTTTTTGTTGGTCCTAATGTGTCACATCAGATGTTTTTTTGTTGATCCTAATGTGTGTTGTCAGATGTTTTTGTGTTGGTCCTAATGTGTCACATCAGACGTTTTTAAGTTGGTCCTAATGTGTGTTGTCAGATGTTTTTTTGTTGGTCCTAATGTGTCACATCAGATGTTTTTTTGTTGGTCCTAATGTGTCACATCAGATGTTTTTATGTTGATCCACTGTGTCACATCAGATATTTTTTCGTTGGTCCTAATGTGTCACATCAGATGTTTTTTTGTTGGTCCTAATGTGTGACATCAGATATTTTGTCGGTCCCAATGTGTCACATCAGATGTTTTTTTGTTGGTCCTAATGTGTGACATCAGATATTTTTTTGTTGGTCCTAATGTGTCACATCAGATGTTTTTGTGTTTGTCCTAATGTGTGACATCAGATGTTTTGTGTCGGTCCTAATGTGTGACATCAGATGTTTTTTTGTTGGTCCTAATGTGTCACATCAGATGTTTTTATGTTGGTCCTAATGTGTGACATCAGATGTTTTTATGTTGGTCCTAATGTGTGACATCAGATGTTTTTATTTTGGTCCTAATGTGTGACATCAGATGTTTTTTTTGTTGGTCCAACTATGTGAAATTAAATATTTTTTTTGTCCTGATGTGTGACATTAGATGGTTTTTTGTTGGTCCTAATGTGTCATATCAGATGTTTTTTTTGAAGTCCTTAAGTGTGACATTAAATGTTTTTTGGGGTCCTAATGTGTGACAGATGTTTTTTTGTTGGTCCTAATGTGTGACATTAGATGTTTTTTTGTTGGTCCTGATGTGTGACATTAGATGTTTTTTTGTTGGTCCTGATGTGTGACATTAGATGTTTTTTTGTTGGTCCTGATGTGTGACATTAGATGGTTTTTTGTTGGTCCTAATGTGTCATATCAGATGTTTTTTTGCTCCTAATGTGTCACATCAGATGTTTTAAGGTTTTTCCTAATGTGTCACATCAGAAGTTTTTTTTTTGGTCCTAATGTGTCACATCAGAAGTTTTTTTGTTGGTCCTAATGTGTCACATCAGATGGTTTTTTGTTGGTCCTAATGTGTGACATCAGATATTTTGTTGGTCCTAATGTGTCACATCAGATGTTTTTTTGTTGGTCCTAATGTGTCACATCAGATGTTTTTTTGTTGGTCCTAATGTGTCACATCAGAAGTTTTTTTGTTGGTCCTAATGTGTCACATCAGATGTTTTTTTGTTGGTCCTAATGTGTGACATCAGATATTTTGTCGGTCCCAATGTGTCACATCAGATGTTTTTTTGTTGGTCCTAATGTGTGACATCAGATATTTTTTTGTTGGTCCTAATGTGTCACATCAGATGTTTTTGTGTTTGTCCTAATGTGTGACATCAGATGTTTTGTGTCGGTCCTAATGTGTGACATCAGATGTTTTTTTGTTGGTCCTAATGTGTCACATCAGATGTTTTTATGTTGGTCCTAATGTGTGACATCAGATGTTTTTATGTTGGTCCAAATGTGTGACATCAGATGTTTTTATGTTGGTCCTAATGTGTGACATCAGATGTTTTTTGTTGTTGTTCCAACTATGTGAAATTAAATGTTTTTTTTGTCCTGATGTGTGACATTAGATGGTTTTTTGTTGGTCCTAATGTGTCATATCAGATGTTTTTGTGCTCCTAATGTGTCACATCAGATGTTTTAAGGTTTTTCCTAATGTGTCACATCAGAAGTTTTTTTGTTGGTCCTAATGTGTCACATCAGAAGTTTTTTTGTTGGTCCTAATGTGTCACATCAGATGGTTTTTTGTTGGTCCTAATGTGTGACATCAGATATTTTGTTGGTCCTAATGTGTCACATCAGATGTTTTTTTGTTGGTCCTAATGTGTCACATCAGATGTTTTTTTGTTGGTCCTAATGTCTCACATCAGATGGTTTTTTGTTGGTCCTAATGTGTCACATCAGATGGTTTTTTGTTGGTCCTAATGTCTCACATCAGATGTTTTTTTGTTGGTCCTAATGTGTCACATCAGAAGTTTTTTTGTTGGTCCTAATGTGTCACATCAGATGTTTTTTTGTTGGTCCTAATGTGTGACATCAGATATTTTGTCGGTCCCAATGTGTCACATCAGATGTTTTTTTGTTGGTCCTAATGTGTGACATCAGATATTTTTTTGTTGGTCCTAATGTGTCACATCAGATGTTTTTGTGTTTGTCCTAATGTGTGACATCAGATGTTTTGTGTCGGTCCTAATGTGTGACATCAGATGTTTTTTTGTTGGTCCTAATGTGTCACATCAGATGTTTTTATGTTGGTCCTAATGTGTGACATCAGATGTTTTTATGTTGGTCCTAATGTGTGACATCAGATGTTTTTATTTTGGTCCTAATGTGTGACATCAGATGTTTTTTTTGTTGGTCCAACTATGTGAAATTAAATGTTTTTTTTGTCCTGATGTGTGACATTAGATGGTTTTTTGTTGATCCTAATGTGTCATATCAGATGTTTTTTTTGAAGTCCTTAAGTGTGACATTAAATGTTTTTTGGGGTCCTAATGTGTGACAGATGTTTTTTTGTTGGTCCTAATGTGTGACATTAGATGTTTTTTTGTTGGTCCTGATGTGTGACATTAGATGTTTTTTTGTTGGTCCTGATGTGTGACATTAGATGTTTTTTTGTTGGTCCTGATGTGTGACATTAGATGGTTTTTTGTTGATCCTAATGTGTCATATCAGATGTTTTTTTGCTCCTAATGTGTCACATCAGATGTTTTAAGGTTTTTCCTAATGTGTCACATCAGAAGTTTTTTTTTTGGTCCTAATGTGTCACATCAGAAGTTTTTTTGTTGGTCCTAATGTGTCACATCAGATGGTTTTTTGTTGGTCCCAATGTGTGACATCAGATATTTTGTTGGTCCTAATGTGTCACATCAGATGTTTTTTTGTTGGTCCTAATGTGTCACATCAGATGTTTTTTTGTTGGTCCTAATGTGTCACATCAGAAGTTTTTTTGTTGGTCCTAATGTGTCACATCAGATGTTTTTTTGTTGGTCCTAATGTGTGACATCAGATATTTTGTCGGTCCCAATGTGTCACATCAGATGTTTTTTTGTTGGTCCTAATGTGTGACATCAGATATTTTTTTGTTGGTCCTAATGTGTCACATCAGATGTTTTTGTGTTTGTCCTAATGTGTGACATCAGATGTTTTGTGTCGGTCCTAATGTGTGACATCAGATGTTTTTTTGTTGGTCCTAATGTGTCACATCAGATGTTTTTATGTTGGTCCTAATGTGTGACATCAGATGTTTTTATGTTGGTCCAAATGTGTGACATCAGATGTTTTTATGTTGGTCCTAATGTGTGACATCAGATGTTTTTTTTGTTGGTCCAACTATGTGAAATTAAATGTTTTTTTTGTCCTGATGTGTGACATTAGATGGTTTTTTGTTGGTCCTAATGTGTCATATCAGATGTTTTTGTGCTCCTAATGTGTCACATCAGATGTTTTAAGGTTTTTCCTAATGTGTCACATCAGAAGTTTTTTTGTTGGTCCTAATGTGTCACATCAGAAGTTTTTTTGTTGGTCCTAATGTGTCACATCAGATGGTTTTTTGTTGGTCCTAATGTGTGACATCAGATATTTTGTTGGTCCTAATGTGTCACATCAGATGTTTTTTTGTTGGTCCTAATGTGTCACATCAGATGTTTTTTTGTTGGTCCTAATGTCTCACATCAGATGGTTTTTTGTTGGTCCTAATGTGTCACATCAGATGGTTTTTTGTTGGTCCTAATGTCTCACATCAGATGTTTTTTTGTTGGTCCTAATGTGTCACATCAGAAGTTTTTTTGTTGGTCCTAATGTGTCACATCAGATGTTTTTTTGTTGGTCCTAATTTGTGACATCAGATATTTTGTCGGTCCCAATGTGTCACATCAGATGTTTTTTTGTTGGTCCTAATGTGTCACATCAGATGTTTTTTTGTTGGTCCTAATGTGTCATATCAGATGTTTTGTTGGTCCTAATGTGTCACATCAGATGCTTTTTTGTTGGTCCTAATGTGTCACATCAGATGTTTTGTTGGTCCTAATGTGTCACATCAGATGTTTTTTTTGTTGGTCCAACTATGTGAAATTAAATGTTTTTTTTGTCCTAATGTGTGACATTAGATCGTTTTTTATTGGTCCTACTGTGTCACATCAGATGCTTTTTTTGATGTCCTTAAGTGTGACATTAAATGTTTTTTGGGGTCCTAATGTGTGACAGATGTTTTTTTGTTGGTCCTAATGTGTGACATTAGATGTTTTTTTGTTGGTCCTAATGTGTGTTGTCAGATGTTTTTTTGTTGGTCCTGATGTGTGACATTAGATGTTTTTTTGTTGGTCCTAATGTGTGACATTAGATGGTTTTATGTTGGTCCTAATGTGTGACATTAGATGGTTTTATGTTGGTCCTAATGTGTCACATCAGATGTTTTTTTGTTGGTCCTAATGTGTGACATTGGATCGTTTTTTGTTGGTCCTGATGTGTGACATTAGATGGTTTTTTGTTGGTCCTAATGTGTGACATCAGATGTTTTTTTGCTCCTAATGTGTCACATCAGATGTTTTTTGTTTATCCTAATGTGTCACATCAGAAGTTTTTTTGTTGGTCCTAATGTGTCACATCAGATGTTTTTTTGTTGGTCCTAATGTGTCACATCAGATGGTTTTTTGTTGGTTCTAATGTGTCACATCAGATGGTTTTTTGTTGGTCCTAATGTGTCACATCAGATGTTTTTTTGTTGGTCATAATGTGTCACATCAGAAGTTTTTTGTTGGTCCTAATGTGTCACATCAAATGGTTTTTTGTTGGTCCTAATGTGTGACATCAGATATTTTGTCGGTCCCAATGTGTCACATCAGATGTTTTTTTGTTGGTCCTAATGTGTCACATCAGATGTTTTTTTGTTGGTCCTAATGTGTCATATCAGATGTTTTTTTGTTGGTCCTAATGTGTGTTGTCAGATGTTTTTTTGTTGGTCCTAATGTGTGTTGTCAGATGTTTTTTTGTTGGTCCTAATGTGTGTTGTCAGATGTTTTTTTGTTGGTCCTAATGTGTCACATCAGATGTTTTTTTGTTGGTCCTAATGTGTCATATCAGATGTTTTGTTGGTCCTAATGTGTCACATCAGTTGTTTTTTTGTTGGTCCTAATGTGTCACATCAGATGTTTTTTTGTTGGTCCTAATGTGTCATATCAGATGTTTTGTTGGTCCTAATGTGTCACATCAGATGCTTTTTTGTTGGTCCTAATGTGTGTTGTCAGATGTTTTTTTGTTGGTCCTAATGTGTCATATCAGATGTTTTTTTGCTCCTAATGTGTCACATCAGATGTTTTTTGTTGGTCCTAATGTGTCACATCAGATATTTTTTTGTTGGTCCTAATGTGTCACATCAGATATTTTTGCGTTGGTCCTAATGTGTCACATCAGATGTTTTTTGTTGGTCAAATGTGTGACATCAGATGTTTTTTTGTTGGTCCTAATGTGTCACATCAGATGTTTTTATGTTGGTCCTAATGTGTCACATCAGATGCTTTTTTGTTGGTCCTAATGTGTGTTGTCAGATGTTTTTTTGTTGGTCCTAATGTGTGACATTAGCTGGTTTTATGTTGGTCCTAATGTGTCACATCAGATGGTTTTTTGTTGGTCCTAATGTGTCACATCAGATGGTTTTTTGTTGGTCCTAATGTGTCACATCAGATGTTTTTTTGTTGGTCCTAATGTGTCACATCAGATGTTTTTTTGTTGGTCCTAATGTGTGTTGTCAGATGTTTTTTTGTTGGTCCTAATGTGTCACATCAGATGTTTTTTGTTGGTCCTAATGTGTGTTGTCAGATGTTTTTTTGTTGATCCTAATGTGTCACATCAGACGTTTTTAAGTTGGTCCTAATGTGTGTTGTCAGATGTTTTTTTCTTGGTCCTAATGTGTCACATCAGATGTTTTTTGTTGGTCCTAATGTGTCATATCAGATGTTTTTTTGTTGGTCCTAATGTGTCATATCAGATGTTTTTTTGTTGGTCCTAATGTGTCATATCAGATGTTTTTTGTTGGTCCTAATGTGTCATATCAGATGTTTTTTTGTTGGTCCTAATGTGTCATGTCAGATGTTTTTTTGTTGGTCCTAATGTGTCATATCAGATGTTTTTTTGCTCCTAATGTGTCACATCAGATGTTTTTTGTTTGTCCTAATGTGTGACATCAGATATTTTTTTGTTGGTCCTAATGTGTCACATCAGATGTTTTTATGTTGGTCCTAATGTGTCACATCAGATGTTTTTGTTTGGTCCTAATGTGTGACCTCAGATGTTTTTTTGTTGGTCCTAATGTGTCACATCAGATGTATTTTTGTTGGTCCTAATGTGTCACATCAGATGCTTTTTTGTTGGTCCTAATGTGTGTTGTCAGATGTTTTTTTGTTGGTCCTAATGTGTCACATCAGATGTTTTTTGTTGGTCCTAATGTGTGTTGTCAGATGTTTTTTTGTTGATCCTAATGTGTCACATCAGACGTTTTTAAGTTGGTCCTAATGTGTGTTGTCAGATGTTTTTTTCTTGGTCCTAATGTGTCACATCAGATGTTTTTTGTTGGTCCTAATGTGTGACATCAGATATTTTTTTGTTGGTCCTAATGTGTCACATCAGATGTTTTTATGTTGGTCCTAATGTGTCACATCAGATGTTTTTGTTTGGTCCTAATGTGTGACCTCAGATGTTTTTTTGTTGGTCCTAATGTGTCACATCAGATGTATTTTTGTTGGTCCTAATGTGTCACATCAGATGCTTTTTTGTTGGTCCTAATGTGTGTTGTCAGATGTTTTTTTGTTGGTCCTAATGTGTCACATCAGATGTTTTTTGTTGGTCCTAATGTGTGTTGTCAGATGTTTTTTTGTTGATCCTAATGTGTCACATCAGACGTTTTTAAGTTGGTCCTAATGTGTGTTGTCAGATGTTTTTTTCTTGGTCCTAATGTGTCACATCAGATGTTTTTTTGTTGGTCCTAATGTGTCACATCAGATGGTTTTTTGTTGGTCCTAATGTGTGACATTAGATGGTTTTTTTGTTGGTCCTTATGTGTGACATTAGATGGTTTTATGTTGGTCCTAATGTGTCACATCAGATGGATTTTTGTTGGTCGTAATGTGTGACATTAGATGGTTTTATGTTGGTCCTAATGTGTCACATCAGATGGATTTTTGTTGGTCGTAATGTGTGACATTAGATGGTTTTATGTTGGTCCTAATGTGTCACATCAGATGGATTTTTGTTGGTCCTAATGTGTCACATCAGATGTTTTTTTGTTGGTCCTAATGTGTCACATCAGATTTTTTTTTGTTGGTCCTAATGTGTCACATCAGATTTTTTTTTGTTGGTCCTAATGTGTCATATCAGATGTTTTTTTGTTGATCCTAATGTGTGTTGTCAGATGATTTTCTGTTGGTCCTAATGTGTGTTGTCAGATGTTTTTTTGTTGATCCTAATGTGTCACATCAGATGTTTTTTTGTTGTTCCTAATGTGTCATATCAGATGTTTTTTTGCTCCTAATGTGTCACATCAGATGTTTTTTTTGCTCCTAATGTGTCACATCAGATGTTTTTTTGTTGGTCCTAATGTGTGACCTCAGATGTTTTTTAGTTGGTCCTAATGTGTGTTGTCAGATGTTTTTGTGTTGGTCCTAATGTGTCACATCAGACGTTTTTAAGTTGGTCCTAATGTGTGTTGTCAGATGTTTTTTTGTTGGTCCTAATGTGTCACATCAGATGTTTTTTTGTTGGTCCTAATGTGTCATATCAGATGTTTTGTTGGTCCTAATGTGTCACATCAGATGCTTTTTTGTTGGTCCTAATGTGTGTTGTCAGATGTTTTTTTGTTGGTCCTAATGTGTGACATTAGATGGTTTTATGTTGGTCCTAATGTGTCACATCAGATGGTTTTTTGTTGGTCCTAATGTGTGACATTAGATGGTTTTATGTTGGTCCTAATGTGTCACATCAGATGTTTTTTTGTTGGTCCTAATGTGTGACATTAGATGGTTTTATGTTGGTCCTAATGTGTCACATCAGATGGTTTTTTGTTGGTCCTAATGTGTGACATTAGATGGTTTTATGTTGGTCCTAATGTGTCACATCAGATGCTTTTTTGTTGGTCCTAATGTGTGTTGTCAGATGTTTTTTTGTTGGTCCTAATGTGTGACATTAGATGGTTTTATGTTGGTCCTATTGTGTCACATCAGATGTTATTTTGTTTGTTCTAATGTGTGACATCAGATGATTTTCTGTTGGTCCTAATGTGTGTTGTCAGATGTTTTTTGTTGATCCTAATGTGTCACATCAGATATTTTTTTGTTGGTCCTAATGTGTCACAGATGTTTTTTGTTGGTCCTAATGTGTATCAGATGTTTTTTTGTTGGTCCTAATGTGTCATATCAGATGTTTTTTGTTGGTCCTAATGTGTCACAGATGTTTTTTGTTGGTCCTAATGTGTATCAGATGTTTTTTTGTTGGTCCTAATGTGTCACATCAGATGTTTTTTGTTGGTCCTAATGTGTCACAGATGTTTTTTTGTTGGTCCTAATGTGTGTTGTCAGATGTTTTTTTGTTGGTCCTAATGTGTCACATCACACGTGTTTAAGTTGGTCCTAATGTGTTTTGTCAGATGTTTTTTTCTTCGTCCTAATGTGTCACATCAGATGTTTTTTTGTTGGTCCTAATGTGTCACTGTCACGATTCTTCAAAATCGAACCCAGAAGCAGACCAGGACAAGGAGAGTAGGAAGAAGGTGAGTATTTATTTACAAGTGAATGTGAATGGGTAGATATATCCAGGTGGTGTAGCGGGTAGCGGTGGTGAGTTGATGGGAGTAAATAGGTGGATCCAATGGGGAAGCGGAATCCTCTGACGACCAGGCGGGAATGGGGTAAATGATCCGGGTGAGTAACTGAAGACAGAACAAACAGAGGTAAGTTCAAGGCAAGCAATACGTAACAAACAACAAAACAAATTCTATCCAACTTGAGGCTGATACTCTGGCACAACATACTGTTCATGGCTAACGATCCAGCAGGGAATGGATGTCAGGTCAGATCTTTTGAAGGGGAGAGGTGATGATCAGGACAGGTGTGCAGATTACTGATGGGATACAGGTGCGGGTGAACATCGATCTCCCAACAAGCTAATTCGCCCAGGACATTCCAGGACACTGGAAACACACTCCAGGACAGAAACACAGGCAAACACAGACTCAGGAAGCGGGATTCGTGACAGTACCCCCCCTCCGACGAACGCCACCGGGCGGACTACCTGGAGCGCCAGGGTGCAGGCGGTAGAAGTCACGAAGCAGGTCGTCATCAAGGATCTGACGCCGAGGAATCCAACTCCTCTCCTCTGGACCATATCCTTCCCAATCCACGAGATATTGGAACCCTCGACCCCGCCGTCTGGAGTCCATGATGCGGCGCACCGTGTAGACAGGACCACCTCCGATCATCCGAGGAGGAGGAGGACGAGGAGGAGGGGGCAACAGAGGACTGAGGTGAACCGGCTTGAGGCAGGAGACATGAAAGGTGGGGTGTACTCGAAGCGTTGCCGGCAATTTGAGTCGGACCACAGCAGGGTTAATGATTCTCTCCACCACGAACGGACCAATGAACTTTGGTGACAGTTTCCTCGACTCAGTCCGTAGAGGAAGATCCCGTGTAGCCAACCACACCTTATCTCCGATGGTATAAGCGGGAGCAGGAATACGGCGACGATTCGCCTGGATCTGATACCGGTCAGAAACTCTAAGGAGGACCTTCCTGGCCCGATGCCAGGTCCGGTGGCAACGACAAATGTGGGCCTGGACAGAAGGGACCGAAAGATCCCTCTCCTGAGAAGGAAACAAGGGAGGTTGGTATCCGTACAGGCATTGGAAGGGGGACATCCCAGTGGCAGATGAAGGAAGGGTATTATGAGCATACTCGACCCAGGGTAATTGAGATGACCAAGAGGTGGGATCAGAGGAGACAAGACAACGCAGCGTGGACTCCATCTTCTGGTTGGCTCTCTCCGCCTGACCATTAGATTGGGGGTGAAATCCAGATGCGAGACTGACTGTAGCTCCAATGGCCAAACAGAAGGATTTCCAGACAGCAGAGGTAAACTGAGGACCACAGTCAGAAACAATGTCACAGGGCAACCCGTGGACCCTGAACACCTCCCTAACCAGGATCTCGGACGTCTCAGTGGCAGAAGGCAGCTTGGAGAGGGGAACAAAGTGAGCAAACTTGCTGAATCTATCCACAATGGTCAGAATAACCGTGTTTCCAACAGAAGAGGGCAACCCCGTGACAAAATCCAGGGCCAGATGCGACCAAGGTCGCCGGGGAATAGGTAGGGGGTGAAGAAGCCCAGAGCTGGCCCGATTGGTACTCTTATTCTGCGCACAAACAGGACAAGCGGCAACAAACCTCCGGGTATCTTCTCCCATGGCAGGCCACCAAAATCGTCTGCGCAGTAGCGCCATAGTCCGAGCAACACCAGGGTGACAAGCTATCTTGCTGGCGTGGGACCACTGAAGGACAGCAGAACGAACCGACTCAGGCACGAACAACCGACCGGGTGGACCGTTACCGGGCCCGGGCTGTGTCCGAAGAGCCGCCATCACCTCCTCCTCAATCCTCCATGTAACGGCTCCCACGACAACGTTCTGGGGAAGAATCGTCTCAGTCTTGGCCTCACTCTCCTCCGTCTTGGAGAACATCCGGGACAGGGCGTCCGCCTTCCCGTTCTTCGACCCAGGTCGGAACGTCAGGGAAAAATTGAAGCGTCCAAAAAACAAAGCCCACCAGGCCTGACGAGAGTTGAGACGTTTAGCCGATTGCACGTAAGCCAGATTCTTGTGGTCAGTCCAGACCACAAACGGTTGCTCCGCTCCCTCCAACCAGTGACGCCACTCCTCCAAGGCAAGCTTCACAGCGAGAAGCTCCCGGTTACCCACATCGTAGTTTCTTTCAGCTGGAGAAAGACGACAAGAGTAGAAGGCGCAGGGATGGAGTTTACCGTCAGTGGAGCTACGCTGGGACAGGATGGCGCCCACCCCCACATCAGACGCATCCACCTCCACAACGAACTGACGGGAAGTGTCAGGTTGAGAGAGAATCGGGGCATTGGTGAATCGGCTCTTCAAATCTAGAAATGCTCGGTCTGCCTCAGGAGACCAACAGAACTTTCTGGTGCAAGACGTCAGTACAGTTAAAGGGGCGGCCACCCGGCTGTAATCACGGATAAACCTCAGATAAAAATTCGCAAACCCCAGGAATCTCTGGAGCTGCAATCTCGTACCGGGCTGGACCCAATCCCGAACCGCCCGAACCTTCTCTTGGTCCATCTTGATCTCTCCCCTGGAGATGATGTACCTGAGGAAGGACGTCGTGTGGGCATGAAAATCACACTTCTCAGCCTTCACAAACAGACGGTTCTCCAATAACCGCTGCAGGACCTGCTTGACATGCTGAACGTGGCTAGAAAGCTCCTTCGAGAAGATGAGGATATCATCCAGGTAAACAAACACAAAAATACAAATCATATCTCTCAGAACGTCATTCACCATACTTTGGAACACAGCAGGAGCGTTGGTCAGTCCAAACGGCATCACCTGGTACTCGAAATGTCCCATCGGAGTATTGAACCCAGTCAACCACTCGTCCCCCTCTTTGATCCGAACCAAATGATAAGCATTACGTAAATCAAGCTTCGTAAAAACCGTAGCACCCTGTAAAGAATCGAAAGCCGAGCTCATCAAGGGCAGGGGATACTTGTTCTTGACCGTAATATCAGTCAAACCCCGATAATCAATACACGGTCGAAGAGAGCCATCCTTCTTGCTCACAAAAAAAAATCCTGCTCCCAGAGGTGATGACGAGGGCCGAATGAGACTTGCAGCTAGAGACTCCTTGATGTAGGTCTCCAAGGCCTCACGTTCAGGTCAAGAGATACTGTATAACCGTCCCTTGGGAAAGGAGGCTCCAGGAAACAGATTAATCGCACAGTCATAAGGTCGGTGGGGAGGAAGGGACTGAGCCTTCTGTTTACTGAATACTTCACCCAACTCGTGATATTTCTGGAACCAGGGACAAATCAGGAGGAACAGAGTCACTGACCTGACTGGAAATGGCAGGAGAACAGGCAGTCCTAAGACAGTTAGCATGACAATCAATGCTCCAACTAGTTACCTTACCCGTCACCCAATCAAACGAGGGATTGTGTTCCTTCAGCCAGGGGTAACCAAGAACCAGAGGAACATGGGGCGAGGACAGAATGAAGAAGGAGATAAACTCTGAATGATTCCCCGACAACAACATCTTAACCGGTTCAGTCCTCATAGTGATCCGTGCCAGACTACTGCCGTTCAGAGTGGTTGCTTCAATGGCTTCCGGCAATTGCTCCTTAGAAAGCCCCAGCTGTTCCACCAAGTCGGCATCAATAAAGCTGCCATCGGCACCTGAATCGATAAAAGCGTTCATCTCTAAGCTCTGATCCTTATTCATAAGGGTCGCAGGAAAACGGAGTCTGACAGGATTCTTGAGAGGTTGAATCTGGCTCGCTAAAATTCCTCCCAAAACTAGCGAGCCGGGCAGTTTAACAAGTGCTGTGGACAAGTGGAGATGTAATGTCCTGAGCTACCACAGTAGAGACAGCTGTTGGTCTCACGTCTACGTTGGCGCTCCTCCTTAGTTAGCCCGTGTCGCCCCACTTG
This sequence comes from Oncorhynchus clarkii lewisi, assembly GCF_045791955.1. NCBI lineage: Eukaryota > Metazoa > Chordata > Actinopteri > Salmoniformes > Salmonidae > Oncorhynchus > Oncorhynchus clarkii. Next base: position 19,476,800 of record NC_092177.1, read on the forward strand.
CATTGGTTCAGGATCTGGTGGCAAGACCCCTCCACTAATCCCGTGTGGGGAATAACGATCAATACGTTCTGGTTCACTTCCTGAACCGAATGGTAACTGAGTTGCTGATTGATTGGATGGGCCCCACTGCTTATCCCTCCTTCTCTCTCGGACTCTATTATCTACCCGAATAGATAAAGTGACCAAGCTGTCTAGGTCACTAGGCTCTGGATAGGATATCAGCTCGTCCTTGAGTTGCTTCGACAACCCCTGGTAAAAAGCCGCTTGTAGTGACTCCTCATTCCAACCACTCTCCACAGACAATGTCCTGAACTCGATCATAAAGTCGGCCACACTGCGAGATCCTTGGCGAAGAGTGAACAAACGTTTAGCTGCGTCCTTACCTCGGACTGGATGGTCAAAAAGCCTTCTCATCTCTCCCGTGAATTCCTGGTATGAAGCCATGCAGGTCCCCTGTCGTTCCCAAACGGCTGAAGCCCATTCCAGAGCTCTTCCATGTAGCAGTTCAATAACAAAGGCTATCCTAGCCCTGTCAGTGGCGTAAGAATGGGGCTGCAGATCAAACACTAACCCACACTGCATAAGAAACGAACGGCATCTTCCCAAATCCCCTTCATATTTATCAGGCGTCGGTACCTTGGGTTCACGGAAGGAAACCGCATCAGGCACGGCAGGTGAGATGGGTGAAACAGGTGGCGAATGAATCGCCAGCAAACTGAGCTGATCCTGGATCTGTGTCAAGCTAGCAGATAAGTTCTGGATTGCAACCGCTATCTCCTGTAGCGCCGTCTTGTGTTGTCCCAATGTCTTCCCCTGCTGGGTAATGGCATGGCAAACGGAATCCAGGTCCGCTGGGTTCATTCTTGGCCGGATCGTACTGTCACGATTCTTCAAAATCGAACCCAGAAGCAGACCAGGACAAGGAGAGTAGGAAGAAGGTGAGTATTTATTTACAAGTGAATGTGAATGGGTAGATATATCCAGGTGGTGTAGCGGGTAGCGGTGGTGAGTTGATGGGAGTAAATAGGTGGATCCAATGGGGAAGCGGAATCCTCTGACGACCAGGCGGGAATGGGGTAAATGATCCGGGTGAGTAACTGAAGACAGAACAAACAGAGGTAAGTTCAAGGCAAGCAATACGTAACAAACAACAAAACAAATTCTATCCAACTTGAGGCTGATACTCTGGCACAACATACTGTTCATGGCTAACGATCCGGCAGGGAATGGATGTCAGGTCAGAGCTTTTGAAGGGGAGAGGTGATGATCAGGACAGGTGTGCAGATTACTGATGGGATACAGGTGCGGGTGAACATCGATCTCCCAACAAGCTAATTCGCCCGGCAACCAGACAGGGTGCGTTCCAGGACACCGGAAACACACTCCAGGACAGAAACACAGGCAAACACAGAATCAGGAAGCGGGATTCGTGACAGTCACATCAGAAGTTTTTTTATTGGTCCTAATGTGTCACATCCGATGTTTTTATGTTGGTCCTAATGTGTGACATTAGATGGTTTTATGTTGGTCCTAATGTGTCACATCAGATGGATTTTTGTTGGTCGTAATGTGTCACATCAGATGTTTTTTTGTTGGTCCTAATGTCTCACATCAGATGTTTTTTTGTTGGTCCTAATGTGTCACATCAGATGTTTTTTTGTTGATCCTAATGTGTCACATCAGATGTTTTTTTTTGCTCCTAATGTGTCACATCAGATGTTTTTTTGTTGGTCCTAATATGTGTTGTCAGATGTTTTTGTGTTGGTCCTAATGTGTCACATCAGACGTTTTTAAGTTGGTCCTAATGTGTGTTGTCAGATGTTTTTTTGTTGGTCCTAATGTGTGTTGTCAGATGTTTTTTTGTTGGTCCTAATGTGTCACATCAGATGTTTTTTTGTTGGTCCTAATGTGTCACATCAGATGTTTTTTTGTTGGTCCTAATGTGTCACATCAGATGTTTTTATGTTGGTCCTAATGTGTCACATCAGATGTTTTTTGTTGGTCCTAATGTGTCACATCAGATGTTTTTTTGTTGGTCCTAATGTGTCACATCAGATGTTTTTTTGTTGGTCCTTATGTGTGACATTAGATGGTTTTATGTTGGTCCTAATGTGTCACATCAGATGGATTTTTGTTGGTCGTAATGTGTGACATTAGATGGTTTTATGTTGGTCCTATTGTGTCACATCAGATGTTTTTTTGGTCCTAATGTGTCACATCAGATGTTTTTTTGTTGGTCCTAATGTGTCACATCAGATGTTTTTATGTTGGTCCTAATGTGTCACATCAGATGTTTTTATGTTGGTCCTAATGTGTCACATCAGATGTTTTTTGTTGGTCCTAATGTGTCACATCAGATGTTTTTTTGTTGGTCCTAATGTGTCACATCAGATGTTTTTTTGTTGGTCCTTATGTGTGACATTAGATGGTTTTATGTTGGTCCTAATGTGTCACATCAGATGGATTTTTGTTGGTCGTAATGTGTGACATTAGATGGTTTTATGTTGGTCCTATTGTGTCACATCAGATGTTTTTTTGGTCCTAATGTGTCACATCAGATGTTTTTTTGTTGGTCCTAATGTGTCACATCAGATGTTTTTATGTTGGTCCAACTGTGTCACATCAGATGTTTTTTTGTTGGTCCTAATGTCTCACATCAGATGTTTTTTTGTTGATCCTAATGTGTGTTGTCAGATGTTTTTTTGTTGGTCCTAATGTGTCATATCAGATGTTTTTTTTTGCTCCTAATGTGTCACATCAGATGTTTTTTTGTTGGTCCTAATATGTGTTGTCAGATGTTTTTGTGTTGGTCCTAATGTGTCACATCAGACGTTTTTAAGTTGGTCCTAATGTGTGTTGTCAGATGTTTTTTTGTTGGTCCTAATGTGTCACATCAGATGTTTTTATGTTGGTCCTAATGTGTGTTGTCAGATGTTTTTTTGTTGGTCCTAATGTGTCACATCAGATGTTTTTTTGTTGATCCTAATGTGTGACATTAAAACATTTTTTGTCCTATTGTGTGACATTATATAGTTTTTTGTTGTTGGTCCTACACATCACATCAGATGTTTTTGTGTTTGTGCTAATGTGTGACATTAGATCGTTTTTTTTGTTGTCCAACTGTGTGAAATAAAATTGTTTTTTTTGTCCTAATGTGTGACATCAGATGTTTTTGTGTTGGTCCTAATGTGTGACATCAGATGTTTTTGTGTTGGTCCTAATGTGTGACATCAGATGTTTTTGTGTTGGTCCTAATGTGTGACATCAGATGTTTTTGTGTTGGTCCTAATGTGTGACATCAGATGTTTTTGTGTTGGTCCTAATGTGTGACATTAGATGGTTTTATGTTGGTCCTAATATGTGACATCAGATGTTTTTGTGTTGGTCCTAATGTGTGACATCAGATGTTTTTGTGTTGGTCCTAATGTGTGACATCAGATGTTTTCTGTCGGTCCTAATGTGTGACATCAGATGTTTTTGTGTTGGTACTAATGTGTGACATCAGATGTTTTGTGTTGGTGTGAATGTGTCACATCAGATGTTTTTTTGTTGATCCTAATGTGTCACATCAGATGTTTTTGTGTTGGTCCTAATGTGTCACATCAGATGTTTTTTTGTTGGTCCTAATGTGTCACATCAGATGTTTTTTTGTTGGTCCTAATGTGTCACATCAGAAGTTTTTTTTGGGTCCTAATGTGTCACATCAGATGTTTTTTTGTGGGTCCTAAAGTGTGTTGTCAGATGTTTTTTTGTTGGTCCTAATGTGTGTTGTCAGATGTTTTTTTGTTGGTCCTAATGTGTGTTGTCAGATGTTTTTGTGTTGGTCCTAATGTGTGACATCAGATGTTTTCTGTCGGTCCTAATGTGTGACATCAGATGTTTTTGTGTTGGTACTAATGTGTGACATCAGATGTTTTGTGTTGGTGTGAATGTGTCACATCAGATGTTTTTTTGTTGATCCTAATGTGTCACATCAGATGTTTTTGTGTTGGTCCTAATGTGTGACATCAGATGTTTTCTGTCGGTCCTAATGTGTGACATCAGATGTTTTTGTGTTGGTCCTAATGTGTGACATCAGATGTTTTGTGTTGGTCCTAATGTGTCACATCAGATGTTTTTTTGTTGGTCCTAATGTGTCACATCAGATGTTTTTTTGTTGGTCCTAATGTGTCACATCAGAAGTTTTTTTGGGGTCCTAATGTGTCACATCAGATGTTTTTTTGTGGGTCCTAATGTGTGTTGTCAGATGTTTTTTTGTTGGTCCTAATGTGTGTTGTCAGATGTTTTTTTGTTGGTCCTAATGTGTGTTGTCAGATGTTTTTTTGTTGGTCCTAATGTGTGTTGTCAGATGTTTTTTTGTTGGTCCTAATGTGTGTTGTCAGATGTTTTTTTGTTGGTCCTAATGTGTGTTGTCAGATGTTTTTTTGTTGGTCCTAATGTGTGTTGTCAGATGATTTTCTGTTGGTCCTAATGTGTCACATCAGATGTTTTTATGTTGGTCCTAATGTGTCACATCAGATGTTTTTTTGTTGGTCCTAATGTGTCACATCAGATGTTTTTTTGTTGGTCCTAATGTGTCACATCAGATGTTTTTATGTTGGTCCTAATGTGTCACATAACATGTTTTTTTTGTTGGTCCTAATGTGTGACATCAGATGGTTTTATGTTGGTCCTAATGTGTCACATCAGATGTTTTTTTGTTGGTCCTAATGTGTGACATTAGATGGTTTTATGTTGGTCCTAATGTGTCACATCAGATGGTTTTTTGTTGGTCCTAATGTGTGACATTAGATGGTTTTATGTTGGTCCTAATGTGTCACATCAGATGGTTTTTTGTTGGTCCTAACGTGTGACATTAGATGGTTTTATGTTGGTCCTATTGTGTCACATCAGATGTTTTTTTGTTGGTCCTAATGTGTCACATCAGATGTTTTTTATGTTGGTCCTAATGTGTCACATCAGATGTTTTTTTGTTGGTCCTAATGTGTCACATCACATGTTTTTTATGTTGGTCCTAATGTGTCACATCAGATGGTTTTATGTTGGTCCTAATGTGTCACATCAGATGTTTTGTTGGTCCTAATGTGTCACATCAGATGTTTTTTGTTGGTCCTAATGTGTCACATCAGATATATTTTTGTTGGTCCTGCTGTGTGACATCAGATGGTTTTTTGTTCGTCCTAATGTGTGTTGTCAGATGGTTTTATGTTGGTCCTACTGTGTGACATTAGATGGTTTTATGTTGGTCCTAAAGTGTGACATCAGATGTTTTTGTGTTGGTCCTAATGTGTGACATCAGATGTTTTTGTGTTGGTCCTAATGTGTGACATCAGATGTTTTTGTGTTGGTCCTAATGTGTGACATCAGATGTTTTTGTGTTGGTCCTAATGTGTGACATTAGATGGTTTTATGTTGGTCCTAATATGTGACATCAGATGTTTTTGTGTTGGTCCTAATGTGTGACATCAGATGTTTTTGTGTTGGTCCTAATGTGTGACATCAGATGTTTTCTGTCGGTCCTAATGTGTGACATCAGATGTTTTTGTGTTGGTACTAATGTGTGACATCAGATGTTTTGTGTTGGTGTGAATGTGTCACATCAGATGTTTTTTTGTTGATCCTAATGTGTCACATCAGATGTTTTTGTGTTGGTCCTAATGTGTCACATCAGATGTTTTTTTGTTGGTCCTAATGTGTCACATCAGATGTTTTTTTGTTGGTCCTAATGTGTCACATCAGAAGTTTTTTTTGGGTCCTAATGTGTCACATCAGATGTTTTTTTGTGGGTCCTAAAGTGTGTTGTCAGATGTTTTTTTGTTGGTCCTAATGTGTGTTGTCAGATGTTTTTTTGTTGGTCCTAATGTGTGTTGTCAGATGTTTTTGTGTTGGTCCTAATGTGTGACATCAGATGTTTTCTGTCGGTCCTAATGTGTGACATCAGATGTTTTTGTGTTGGTACTAATGTGTGACATCAGATGTTTTGTGTTGGTGTGAATGTGTCACATCAGATGTTTTTTTGTTGATCCTAATGTGTCACATCAGATGTTTTTGTGTTGGTCCTAATGTGTGACATCAGATGTTTTCTGTCGGTCCTAATGTGTGACATCAGATGTTTTTGTGTTGGTCCTAATGTGTGACATCAGATGTTTTGTGTTGGTCCTAATGTGTCACATCAGATGTTTTTTTGTTGGTCCTAATGTGTCACATCAGATGTTTTTTTGTTGGTCCTAATGTGTCACATCAGAAGTTTTTTTTGGGTCCTAATGTGTCACATCAGATGTTTTTTTGTGGGTCCTAATGTGTGTTGTCAGATGTTTTTTTGTTGGTCCTAATGTGTGTTGTCAGATGTTTTTTTGTTGGTCCTAATGTGTGTTGTCAGATGTTTTTTTGTTGGTCCTAATGTGTGTTGTCAGATGTTTTTTTGTTGGTCCTAATGTGTGTTGTCAGATGTTTTTTTGTTGGTCCTAATGTGTGTTGTCAGATGTTTTTTTGTTGGTCCTAATGTGTGTTGTCAGATGATTTTCTGTTGGTCCTAATGTGTCACATCAGATGTTTTTATGTTGGTCCTAATGTGTCACATCAGATGTTTTTTTTGGGTCCTAATGTGTCACATCAGATGTTTTTTTGTGGGTCCTAATGTGTGTTGTCAGATGTTTTTTTGTTGGTCCTAATGTGTGTTGTCAGATGTTTTTTTGTTGGTCCTAATGTGTGTTGTCAGATGTTTTTTTGTTGGTCCTAATGTGTGTTGTCAGATGTTTTTTTGTTGGTCCTAATGTGTGTTGTCAGATGTTTTTTTGTTGGTCCTAATGTGTGTTGTCAGATGTTTTTTTGTTGGTCCTAATGTGTGTTGTCAGATGATTTTCTGTTGGTCCTAATGTGTCACATCAGATGTTTTTATGTTGGTCCTAATGTGTCACATCAGATGTTTTTTTGTTGGTCCTAATGTGTCACATCAGATGGTTTTTTGTTGGTCCTAATGTGTGACATTAGATGGTTTTATGTTGGTCCTAATGTGTCACATCAGATGGTTTTTTGTTGGTCCTAACGTGTGACATTAGATGGTTTTATGTTGGTCCTATTGTGTCACATCAGATGTTTTTTTGTTGGTCCTAATGTGTCACATCAGATGTTTTTTATGTTGGTCCTAATGTGTCACATCAGATGTTTTTTTGTTGGTCCTAATGTGTCACATCACATGTTTTTTATGTTGGTCCTAATGTGTCACATCAGATGGTTTTTTGTTGGTCCTAATGTGTGACATTAGATGGTTTTATGTTGGTCCTAATGTGTCACATCAGATGTTTTGTTGGTCCTAATGTGTCACATCAGATGTTTTTTGTTGGTCCTAATGTGTCACATCAGATGTTTTGTTGGTCCTAATGTGTCACATCAGATGGTTTTTTGTTGGTCCTAATGTGTCACATCAGATGTTTTGTTGGTCCTGCTGTGTGACATCAGATGGTTTTTTGTTCGTCCTAATGTGTGTTGTCAGATGGTTTTATGTTGGTCCTACTGTGTGACATTAGATGGTTTTATGTTGGTCCTAAAGTGTTGTCATCAGATGTTTTTTTGTTGGTCCTAATGTGTGTCATCAGATGGTTTTTTGTTGATCCTAATGTGTGACATTAAAACATTTTTTGTCCTATTGTGTGACATTATATAGTTTTTTGTTGTTGGTCCTACACATCGCATCAGATGTTTTTGTGTTTGTGCTAATGTGTGACATTAGATCGTTTTTTTTGTTGTCCAACTGTGTGAAATAAAATGTTTTTTTTGTCCTAATGTGTGACATCAGATGTTTTTGTGTTGGTCCTAATGTGTGACATCAGATGTTTTGTGTCGGTCCTAATGTGTGACATCAGATGTTTTTGTGTTGGTCCTAATGTGTCACATCAGATGTTTTTGTGTTGTTCCTAATGTGTGACATCAGATGTTTTGTGTCGGTCCTAATGTGTGACATCAGATGTTTTTGTGTTGGTCCTAATGTGTCACATCAGATGGTTTTATGTTGGTCCTAATGTGTCACATCAGATGGTTTTTTGTTGGTCCTAATGTGTGACATTAGATGGTTTTATGTTGGTCCTAATGTGTGACATCAGATGGTTTTTTTTGGTCCTAATGTGTGACATTAGATGGTTTTATGTTGGTCCTAATGTGTCACATCAGATGGTTTTTTGTTGGTCCTAACGTGTGACATTAGATGGTTTTATGTTGGTCCTATTGTGTCACATCAGATGTTTTTTTGTTGGTCCTAATGTGTCACATCAGATGTTTTTTATGTTGGTCCTAATGTGTCACATCAGATGTTTTTTTGTTGGTCCTAATGTGTCACATCAGATGTTTTTTATGTTGGTCCTAATGTGTCACATCAGATGGTTTTTTGTTGGTCCTAATGTGTGACATTAGATGGTTTTATGTTGGTCCTAATGTGTCACATCAGATGTTTTGTTGGTCCTAATGTGTCACATCAGATGTTTTTTGTTGGTCCTAATGTGTGACATCAGATGTTTTTGTTGGTCCTAATGTGTCACATCAGATATATTTTTGTTGGTCCTGCTGTGTGACATCAGATGGTTTTTTGTTCATCCTAATGTGTGTTGTCAGATGGTTTTATGTTGGTCCTACTGTGTGACATTAGATGGTTTTATGTTGGTCCTAAAGTGTTGTCATCAGATGTTTTTTTGTTGGTCCTAATGTGTGTCATCAGATGTTTTTTTGTTGATCCTAATGTGTGACATTAAAACATTTTTTGTCCTATTGTGTGACATTATATAGTTTTTTGTTGTTGGTCCTACACATCACATCAGATGTTTTTGTGTTTGTGCTAATGTGTGACATTAGATCGTTTTTTTTGTTGTCCAACTGTGTGAAATAAAATGTTTTTTTTGTCCTAATGTGTGACATCAGATGTTTTTGTGTTGGTCCTAATGTGTGACATCATATGTTTTGTGTCGGTCCTAATGTGTGACATCAGATGTTTTTGTGTTGGTCCTAATGTGTGACATCAGATGTTTTGTGTCGGTCCTAATGTGTGACATCAGATGTTTTTGTGTTGGTCCTAATGTGTCACATCAGATGTTTTTGTGTTGGTCCTAATGTGTCACATTAGATGTTTTTGTGTTGGTCCTAATGTGTCACATCAGATGTTTTTGTGTCGGTCCTAATGTGTGTTGTCAGATGTTTTTTTGTTGATCCACTGTGTCACATCAGATGTTTTTGTGTTGGTCCTAATGTGTCACATCAGATGTTTTTATGTTGGTCCTAATGTGTCACATCAGATGTTTTTATGTTGGTCCTAATGTGTCACATCAGATGTTTGTTTTATTTGTCACCTCCATAATAGAACCTTCCTGAGTATTTCATTTAGTTTTGTTCCTAATGATCCTGAAGCTTTGTGCTTCCTCTCATAAAACAATAGAAAAGATCCTTAATCCTGAAGCTTTGTGCTTCCTCTCATAAAACAATAGAAAAGATCCTTAATCCTGAAGCTTTGTGCTTCCTCTCATAAAACAATAGAAAAGATCCTTAATCCTGAAGCTTTGTGCTTCCTCTCATAAAACAATAGAAAAGATCCTTAATCCTGAAGCTTTGTGCTTCCTCTCATAAAACAATAGAAAAGATCCTTAATCCTGAGGCTTTGTGCTTCCTATCATAAAACAATAGAAAAGATCCTTAATCCTGAAGCTTTGTGCTTCCTCTCATAAAACAATAGAAACTATCCTTAATCCTGAAGCTTTGTGCTTCCTCTCATAAAACAATAGAAAATATCCTTAATCCTGAAGCTTTGTGCTTCCTCTCATAAAACAATAGAAAATATCCTTAATCCTGAAGCTTTGTGCTTCCTCTCATAAAACAATAGAAAATATCCTTAATCCTGAAGCTTTGTGCTTCCTCTCATAAAACAATAGAAAAGATCCTTAATCCTGAAGCTTTGTGCTTCCTCTCATAAAACAATAGAAAATATCCTTAATCCTGAAGCTTTGTGCTTCCTCTCATAAAACAATAGAAAAGATCCTTAATCCTGAAGCTTTGTGCTTCCTCTCATAAAACAATAGAAAAGATCCTTAATCCTGAAGCTTTGTGCTTCCTCTCATAAAACAATAGAAAAGATCCTTAATCCTGAAGCTTTGTGCTTCCTCTCATAAAACAATAGAAAAGATCCTTAATCCTGAAGATTTGTGCTTCCTCTCATAAAACAATAGAAAAGATCCTTAATCCTGAAGCTTTGTGCTTCCTCTCATAAAACAATAGAAAATATCCTTAATCCTGAAGCTTTGTGCTTCCTCTCATAAAACAATAGAAAATATCCTTAATCCTGAAGCTTTGTGCTTCCTCTCATAAAACAATAGAAAAGATCCTTAATCCTGAAGCTTTGTGCTTCCTCTCATAAAACAATAGAAAATATCCTTAATCCTGAAGCTTTGTGCTTCCTCTCATAAAACAATAGAAAAGATCCTTAATCCTGAAGCTTTGTGCTTCCTCTCATAAAACACTAGAAAAGATCCTTAATCCTGAAGCTTTGTGCTTCCTCTCATAAAACAATAGAAAATATCCTTAATCCTGAAGCTTTGTGCTTCCTCTCATAAAACAATAGAAAATATCCTTAATCCTGAAGCTTTGTGCTTCCTCTCATAAAACAATAGAAAATATCCTTAATCCTGAAGCTTTGTGCTTCCTCTCATAAAACAATAGAAAATATCCTTAATCCTGAAGCTTTGTGCTTCCTCTCATATAACAATAGAAAATATCCTTAACAACCCATCTTTCAGAATCAGTGTTTTGTTGACCTGGCTCTATTTTTCAGATGCTGCTGATGCTGTTGGAAATAATATTTTTCCAGCTCAGAAACTAAAATGTTTTGTGTGTGTGTACACATGCACGAGTGCTTATATTTGTGTGTGTACATGTTTGTGTGTGTAAATTTTTGTGTGTGTGCATGAGTGTGTGTGTGTGTTACACAATTTTTTAAATGTATTATTTTATTTCACCTTTATTTAACCAGGTAGGCTATTTGAGAACAGGTTCTCAATAGCAACTGCGACCTGGCCAAGATAAAGCATAGCAGTTCGACACATACAACAACACAGAGTTACACATGGAATGAACAAAACATAGTCTATATACAGTGAGTGCAAATAAGGTCAAATAAGGGAGTTAAGGCAATAAATAGGCCATGGTGGCGAAGTAATTACAATATGGCAATTAAACACTGGAATGGTAGATGTGCAAAACATGGATGTGCAAGTAGAGATACTGGGGTGCAAAAGGAGCAAAATAAATAAATACAGTATGGGAATGAGGTAGATAGATGGGCTGTATACAGATGGGCTATGAACAGGTGTAGTGATCTGTGAGCTGCTCTGACAGCTGGTTCTTAAAGCTAGTGAGGGAGATGGGAATCTCCAGCTTCAGTGATTTTTGCAGTTAGTTCCAGTCGGTGGCAGCAGAGAACTTGAAGGAAAGGCGACCAAAGGAGGAATTGGCTTTGGGGGTGGCCAGTGAGATATACCTGCTGGAGCGTGTGCTACGAGTGGGTGCTGCTATGGTGACCAGCGAGCTGAGATAGGGCGGGGCTTTACCTAGCATAGACTTGTCGATAACCTGTAGCCAGTGGGTTTGGCGACGAGTATGAAGCGAGGGCCAGCCAACGAGAGCGTACAGGTCGCAGTGGTGGGTAGTATGTGTGTGATGTACATTTGTTAGACACTTGGAGTTGTATTGTTCAAGGGGACCTTCTCTGCTCTGGGAGCACTCCTGCTTCCTCTGCTATCACTGGGAAATTGGTGTCTTTATTGTACCTTGGTGGGAAATAACATCAGACAGAAAACCCATCTTGTTTCTCCCCCTGAGAGCTCTCTCTTCTGCATCAGCTACAGAGGTGCTTGGTGCGGAGGTAGGTTTGTTTGACTCCTTTACGAGGGGCCATTTACTAATGTATTTTATCGCCGTAATACTGTGGGATTCTAATTACACTGATTTGTCTCTTACTTCAAAGCTTGTGCTGATTGTACTCATTAGATCGAAATTGAACTGGGATTTATTAAATGGGCATCACATCGCCCACAGTTTATTTTGAGAGACTGAAGTCAACACTTGTGAGCTGTGTTTTACCTTTTATTTATTCTTGAAATAGCCTGTTGTATTACTAGTAGTAATTATTTCAATCATCTCAGTCAAGCCATAGACGTACATTATGATCAATGGTTTGTTAATACTTGGCAAGTTATTTTCCATTCATCATTTTAAAATGTGGGAATAGCCATTGGTAATTCAGTCCAAACTCTTTGCCCATCAAATCTTTTCCCTGTTCGGTCATTCACAGCTTTGGTGAAACATTGTTGTATAAGGTTTTAAAAGCCCACCAGGGGTATGAGTACCATGTACACTAGGACTGATTTGAATTATTTGTGTACCTTGGCTATTCCGCTCCTACTCTGCATGGGCTCACAGAGAGAGAGAGTTGTTGTGGGTGTTAAATGGTTGTCATTAAACTGCAAGCCCATAGTACTATATAAAGCCTATGTAATTACCACAGTATTAATCTATCTACATTCCACCATTTCACATAGGAAATCTCCCAAATGTCATGGCAATTTTCACTCACAGGTAAATGTCAAAACATTAACCTTGAGTGGGTGAATGCTATGACATGATAAATCGGGTCATGCTCCCACCATTATTTCCAACCCCTGTAATCTGGAAAACAGAGAAAAGGTGATAGTTAGTTTATGTGTACTGGGATCATTCGTAGTGCACCAGTATACATGAGGCATTGGAATAACAACATATGATCTATCATATAAAACTAAAACTAAGAGACCATTTTTAATTCAGCAAAATAAAAGGACATTTATGATTTAGATAGTCATTCATTCAAAATCTAACATTAGCAATACATTATTTTGAATTTAAGATTAATTTCAATGAAGATCAAAGACAATGCATGCATTACAATTGAAGGTGTGTTCAGATCAGTGAGGAGGGACAGTCAGAGACCATTACAGTTGGAGGTGTGTTCAGATCAGTGAGGAGGGACAGTCAGAGACCATTACAGTTGGAGGTGTGTGCAGATCAGTGAGGAGGGACGGTCAGAGACCATTACAGTTGGAGGTGTGTTCAGATCAGTGAGGAGGGACGGTCAGAGACCATGACAGTTGGAGGTATGTTCAGATCAGTGAGGAGGGATCGTCAAAGACCATGACAGTTGGAGGTATGTTCAGATCAGTGAGGAGGGATCGTCAGAGACCATGACAGTTGGAGGTGTGTTCAGATCAGTGAGGAGGGATCGTCAGAGACCATGACAGTTGGAGGTGTGTTCAGATCAGTGAGGAGGGACGTCAGATACCATTACAGTTGGAGGTGTGTGCAGATCAGTGAGGAAGGACGGTCAGAGACCATGACAGTTGGAGGTGTGTTCAGATCAGTGAGGAGGGATCGTCAGAGACCATGACAGTTGGAGATGTGTTCAGATCAGTGAGGAGGGATCGTCAGAGACCATTACAGTTGGAGGTGTGTGCAGATCAGTGAGGAGGGACGGTCAGAGACCATTACAGTTGGAGGTGTGTTCAGATCAGTGAGGAGGGACGTCAGAGACCATGACAGTTGGAGGTGTGTTCAGATCAGTGAGGAGGGACGTCAGAGACCATTACAGTTGGAGATGTGTTCAGATCAGTGAGGAGGGACGTCAGAGACCATGACAGTTGGAGGTGTGTTCAGATCAGTGAGGAGAGATCGTCAGAGACCATGACAGTTGGAGGTGTGTTCAGATCAGTGAGGAGGGATCGTCAGAGACCATGACAGTTGGAGATGTGTTCAGATCAGTGAGGAGGGACGTCAGAGACCATGACAGTTGGAGGTGTGTTCAGATCAGTGAGGAGGGATCGTCAGAGACCATGACAGCTGAAGGAGTGTTCAGATAAGTGATGATGACAGACCACGGATGCCAGAGGCTTTGTTGAAAATGTGTTATTGCTGCTGATTTCTAATCTTCTATTTTAGCACTGTATAACCTTCCTGCACGGTCTCTTTTAAACATGTTTCAAAGTGGCACACAGCCCCCCTCCCCTCCACGTTACTCCCCTCTCTATACAGTAATTGGTATATTGGGAGGCCCCTACCCTCTCCTCTATATACAGTAATTGTTATATTGGAGAGCCCCTCCCCACTCCTCTCTATACAGTAATGAGTATATTGGGAGGCCCCTCCCCTGTCCTCTCTATACAGTAATGGGTATATTGGGAGGCCCCTCCCCTGTCCTCTCTATACAGTAATGAGTGTATTGGGAGGCCCCTGCCCTGTCCTCTATATACAGCAATGAGTATATTGGGAGGCCCCTCCCCTCAATTTACTTTAATGAGTATATTGGGAGGCCCCTCCCCTCTCCTCTCTATAAAGTAACAGGTATATTGTGAGGCCCCTCCACATACACTGTAATTTATATATTGGAGAGCCCCTCTCTTTTCTATACAGTAATGAGTATATTGGAAAGCCCCTCCCCTCTCTATACAGAAATGGTTATATTGGAGAGAGCCCCCCCCCCAACCCCTTCCTTTATATACAGTAATCGGTATATTGGAAAGCCCCTCTCCTCTCTATACAGTAATGAGTATATTGGGAGGCCCCTCCCCTCCATTTACAGTAATTGGTATACAGGGAGGCCCCTCCCCTCTCCTCCATGTACAGTAACGGGTATATTGGGAGGCCCCTCCCCTCTCTATACAGTAATTGATACACTGGAGAGACCCTCCCCTTTCTATACAGTAATGGGTATATTGGGAGGCCCCTCCCCTCTATATACAGTAATTGATACACTGGAGAGACCCTCCCCTTTCTATACAGTAATGGGTATATTGAAAGCCTCTCCCCTTCTCTCTCTATACAGATATGGTTATATTGGAGAGCTCCTCCCCTCTCCATACAGTAATGGGTATATTGGAGAGCCCCTCCCCTCTCAATACAGTAATGAGTAAATTGGAGAGCCCCTCCCCTCTCTATACAGTAATGAGTAAATTGCAGAGCCCCTCCCCTCTCTATACAGTAATGAGTAAATTGCAGAGCCCCTCCCCTCTCCATACAGTAATGAGTAAATTGGAGAGCCCCTCCCCTCTCTATACAGTAACGAGTAAATTGGAAAGCTCCTCCCCTCTCTATACAATCATGGGTATATTGGCAGGCCCTTCCCCTCTCCTCTCTATACAATAATGGGTATATTGGCAGGCCCTTCCCCTCTCCTCTCTATACAATAATGGGTATATTGGCCGGCCCTTCCCCTCTCCTCTCTATACAATCATGGGTATATTGGCAGGCCCTTCCCCTCTCCTCTCTATACAATAATGGGTATATTGGGAAGCCCTTCCCCTCTCCTCTCTATACAATAATGGGTATATTGGCAGGCCCTTCCCCTCTCCTCTCTATACAATCATGGGTATATTGGCAGGCCCTTCCCCTCTCCTCTCTATACAATAATGGGTATATTGGCAGGCCCTTCCCCTCCATTTACAGTAATTGGTATACAGGGAGGCCCCTCCCCTCTCCTCCATGTACAGTAACGGGTATATTGGGAGGCCCCTCCCCTCTCTATACAGTAATGGGTATATTGGAGAGCCCCTCCCCTCTCAATACAGTAATGGGTATATTGGAGAGCCCCTCCCCTCTCTATACAGTAATGAGTAAATTGGAGAGCCCCTCCCCTCTCTATACAGTAATGAGTAAATTGGAGAGCCCCTCCCCTCTCTATACAGTAATGAGTAAATTGCAGAGCCCCTCCCCTCTCTATACAGTAATGAGTAAATTGCAGAGCCCCTCCCCTCTCTATACAGTAATGAGTAAATTGCAGAGCCCCTCCCCTCTCCATACAGTAATGAGTAAATTGGAGAGCCCCTCCCCTCTCTATACAGTAACGAGTAAATTGGAAAGCTCCTCCCCTCTCTATACAATCATGGGTATATTGGCAGGCCCTTCCCCTCTCCTCTCTATACAATAATGGGTATATTGGCAGGCCCTTCCCCTCTCCTCTCTATACAATAATGGGTATATTGGCCGGCCCTTCCCCTCTCCTCTCTATACAATCATGGGTATATTGGCAGGCCCTTCCCCTCTCCTCTCTATACAATAATGGGTATATTGGGAAGCCCTTCCCCTCTCCTCTCTATACAATAATGGGTATATTGGCAGGCCCTTCCGCTCTCCTCTCTATACAATCATGGGTATATTGGCAGGCCCTTCCCCTCTCCTCTCTATACAATAATGGGTATATTGGCAGGCCCTTCCCCTCCATTTACAGTAATTGGTATACAGGGAGGCCCCTCCCCTCTCCTCCATGTACAGTAACAGGTATATTGGGAGGCCCCTCCCCTCTCTATACAGTAATGGGTATATTGAAAGCCTCTCCCCTTCTCTCTCTATACAGATATGGTTATATTGGAGAGCCCCTCCCCTCTCCATACAGTAATGGGTATATTGGAAAAATCCCTCCCCTCTCCATACAGTAATGGTTATATTGGAGAGCCCCTCCCCTCTCTATACAGTAATGAGTAAATTGGAGAGCCCCTCCCCTCTCCATACAGTAATGAGTAAATTGGAGAGCCCCTCCCCTCTCTATACAGTAACGAGTAAATTGGAAAGCCCCTCCCCTCTCTATACAGTAATGGGTATATTGGAGAGCCCCTCCCCTCTCCTCTCTATACTGTAATGGGTATATTGGAGAGCCCCTCCCCTCTCCTCTTTATACAGTAATGGGTATATTGGAGAGCCCCTCCCCTCCCCTCTCTATACTGTAGTGGGTATATTGGAGAGCCCCTCCCCTCTCCTCTCTATGCTGTAATGGGTATATTGGAGAGCCCCTCCCCTCTCCTCTCTATGCTGTAATGGGTATATTGGAGAGCCCCTCCCCTCCCCTCTCTATACTGTAGTGGGCATATTGGAGAGCCCCTCCCCTCTCCTCTCTATGCTGTAATGGGTATTTTGGAGCACCCCTCTCTATACAATTATGGTTATATTGGAAATCCCCTCCCATCTCTATACAGTAATGGTTATATTAGAAAACCCCTCCCCTCTCCATACAGTAATGGTTATATTGGAAAGCCCCTCCCCTCTCTATACAGTAATGGTTATATTGGAAATCCCCTCCCCTCTCTATACAGTAATGGGTATATTGGAGAGCCCCTCCCCTCTCAATACAGTAATGGGTATATTGGAGAGCCCCTCCCCTCTCTATACAGTAATGAGTAAATTGGAGAGCCCCTCCCCTCTCTATACAGTAATGAGTAAATTGGAGAGCCCCTCCCCTCTCTATACAGTAATGAGTAAATTGCAGAGCCCCTCCCCTCTCTATACAGTAATGAGTAAATTGCAGAGCCCCTCCCCTCTCTATACAGTAATGAGTAAATTGCAGAGCCCCTCCCCTCTCCATACAGTAATGAGTAAATTGGAGAGCCCCTCCCCTCTCTATACAGTAACGAGTAAATTGGAAAGCTCCTCCCCTCTCTATACAATCATGGGTATATTGGCAGGCCCTTCCCCTCTCCTCTCTATACAATAATGGGTATATTGGCAGGCCCTTCCCCTCTCCTCTCTATACAATAATGGGTATATTGGCCGGCCCTTCCCCTCTCCTCTCTATACAATCATGGGTATATTGGCAGGCCCTTCCCCTCTCCTCTCTATACAATAATGGGTATATTGGGAAGCCCTTCCCCTCTCCTCTCTATACAATAATGGGTATATTGGCAGGCCCTTCCGCTCTCCTCTCTATACAATCATGGGTATATTGGCAGGCCCTTCCCCTCTCCTCTCTATACAATAATGGGTATATTGGCAGGCCCTTCCCCTCCATTTACAGTAATTGGTATACAGGGAGGCCCCTCCCCTCTCCTCCATGTACAGTAACAGGTATATTGGGAGGCCCCTCCCCTCTCTATACAGTAATGGGTATATTGAAAGCCTCTCCCCTTCTCTCTCTATACAGATATGGTTATATTGGAGAGCCCCTCCCCTCTCCATACAGTAATGGGTATATTGGAAAAATCCCTCCCCTCTCCATACAGTAATGGTTATATTGGAGAGCCCCTCCCCTCTCTATACAGTAATGAGTAAATTGGAGAGCCCCTCCCCTCTCCATACAGTAATGAGTAAATTGGAGAGCCCCTCCCCTCTCTATACAGTAACGAGTAAATTGGAAAGCCCCTCCCCTCTCTATACAGTAATGGGTATATTGGAGAGCCCCTCCCCTCTCCTCTCTATACTGTAATGGGTATATTGGAGAGCCCCTCCCCTCTCCTCTTTATACAGTAATGGGTATATTGGAGAGCCCCTCCCCTCCCCTCTCTATACTGTAGTGGGTATATTGGAGAGCCCCTCCCCTCTCCTCTCTATGCTGTAATGGGTATATTGGAGAGCCCCTCCCCTCTCCTCTCTATGCTGTAATGGGTATATTGGAGAGCCCCTCCCCTCCCCTCTCTATACTGTAGTGGGCATATTGGAGAGCCCCTCCCCTCTCCTCTCTATGCTGTAATGGGTATTTTGGAGCACCCCTCTCTATACAATTATGGTTATATTGGAAATCCCCTCCCATCTCTATACAGTAATGGTTATATTAGAAAACCCCTCCCCTCTCCATACAGTAATGGTTATATTGGAAAGCCCCTCCCCTCTCTATACAGTAATGGTTATATTGGAAATCCCCTCCCATCTCTATACAGTAATGGTTATATTGGAAAGCCCCTCCCCTCTCCATACAGTAATGGTTATATTGGAGAGCCCCTCCCCTCTCTATACAGTAATGGGATTAATGGAGAGCCCCTCCCCACCCCATATATAGTATTTGATATATTGGAGAGCCCCTCCCCTTTGTGTACAGTCATGGTTATGTTGGAGAGCCCCTCCCCTCTATATACAGTAATCGGTATATTAGAGCACCCGTCCCCTTTCCATATAGTAATGGGTCTATTGGAAAGCTCCTCCCATTACCTCTCTATACTGTAATGGGTATATTGGAGAGTCCCTCCCTTTTCTATACAGTAATGGGTAAATTGGAGAGCCCCTCCCCTTTCTATACAGTAATGGAAATATTGGAGAGCCCCTCCACTTTCTATACAGTAATGGGTATATTGGAGAGCCCCTCCCCTTTCTATACAGTAATGGGTATATTGGAGAGCCCCTCCCCTTTCTATACAGTAATGGGTATTTTGGAGAGCCCCTCCCCTTTCTATACAGTAATGGGTAAATTGGAGAGCCCCTCCCCTTTCTATACAGTAATGGGTATATTGGAGAGCCCCTCCACTTTCTATACAGTAATAGGCATATTGAAGAGCCCCTCCCCTTTCTATACATTAATGGGTATATTGGAGAGCCCCTCCCCTTTCTATACAGTAATGGGTATATTGGAGAGCCCCTCCCCTTTCTATACAGTAATGGGTATATTGGAGAGCCCCTCCCCTTTCTATACAGTAATGGGTAAATTGGAGAGCCCCTCCCCTTTCTATACAGTAATGGGTATATTGGAGAGCCCCTCCACTTTCTATACAGTAATAGGCATATTGAAGAGCCCCTCCCCTTTCTATACATTAATGGGTATATTGGAGAGCCCCTCCCCTTTCTATACAGTAATGGGTATATTGGAGAGCCCCTCCCCTTTCTATACAGTAATGGGTATATTGGAGAGCCCCTCCCCTTTCTATACAGTAATGGGTATATTGGAGAGCCCATCCCCTCTCCATGCAGTAATTGGTATATTGGAAAGCCCATCCCCTCTCCATGAAGTAATTGGTATATTGGAGAGCCCCTCCCCTTATCTGCATCTACCACATAGTTCCTAAAGAGAGGATAGAGCAGCCAGAGATAACGTGCCTCAGTTTCA
Organism: Oncorhynchus clarkii lewisi; assembly: GCF_045791955.1. Classification (NCBI taxonomy): domain Eukaryota; kingdom Metazoa; phylum Chordata; class Actinopteri; order Salmoniformes; family Salmonidae; genus Oncorhynchus; species Oncorhynchus clarkii. The sequence goes on from NC_092177.1 coordinate 19,496,655, forward strand.
GCACAGAACAGAGGGTGCGGCAGTGAATTAGGAGGTACATTTTGTCTCAGAACAGGTGTTACATCAAGTACTTGGACAACACTCTATTTAATAAAGAACAGAGCTGGAGCCATGATCAAGGCTGCTTTTGGTGGCTTGGTTTCCCATCCAAGATTCACCTGACAGATGACGGACTTTCTGCATGCTACTTGCCAAGAGCCAGATTGTATTAATAGCAAAAATTAATCAAGTCAAGAACAGCTCTGCAGCTTTCGCCCAGAATATTCCCCTGGAAAATATTATATTCTTTGAACCTGATTCAACCTTGTAATAAATAATTGTGCAGATAGCCTCACCAAGACTCCAATATTACCAAGGCAACAAATTACTCTTTATCAAGGTAATATTTCCATACTCCAGTAATTCCAATGCTTAGCTCAGGGCACTCACACAGAGTTTTCCTTCATTCATTTTAACAGTATTAAGGCTATGGATAGTGAGAAAATTATGGCTATGAGAAAAGGTCAGTGTTTCCCAAGCGTATATCAGTGGTGGCATGCTCCTCTGCCCTCTGCTAGGTGCCATTTGAAAGGCTTTTCTTGGCACAGAACCCTGATAGACACCCCACCCTGCTTTGTGTCTGTTGGGAAACTGGATGAGAACTTAAATTGAAGTGGTCCAAAAATACCATAGAGAGTCCATGTTTAATTGCTTGGTATTATTGCAATATGCCCATTCTCTGTGGTGCTGCTCTCCCCCCGGTCTCGGCAGGCAGCAAAGGGCTTAATTGAATTCCAGAAAAATGTGAGCCTGTGTGTTTCCCCCATCGTGGGGAATCTAAATGCAGCTCTCTCTGGTGTTTAGCCATGGGGAGCTGTCCTTGGTGCTGAAAGGCTGGCTGACGTTCAAGATTTGCAGTTAGCTGTACTCAGTACTCTGCTAAACTCAGGCACTCTCAGTGGAGGGAAACTTAGGTTCTGTACCATGTCCAGTGGTTAGATCCCTGTTAGCCTGCTACAAATAGCATGCCTGAACACCCGCAAAGTAACTTCAAGCCGGTAATGTTAGGGCAATACTATTCCTTTAGAAGTTTAACATGATGTGCGTATCATTGAAGAGTACGATTGCAGTTGACTTGAACATATTGCCTCAGTGGGAACAAGTTCCCAGACCATTATATTTCCGCTGTACATGTAACAATGAGACACAATATGTAGTGAATTACTAATATCGTTGCCTTTATGTACTTAATAACTTGTTTGAAATGAAAATGACTAAACAATGACCGTTTAAAATGGGCTTGGATGCTTATGTGTAGAGCATCAACAACAAGCCATCGAAGACATTGTAATAAGAGTCCTTCTTATTAGAGCTTGGGTTAATTAACTAACAACAGCAATGCATTGTGCAGATGCAGTCCAGAGGATTTGTTTTGTGGAGCTAAATGATATTCATCTCTGAGGTCATGATTGACTATCATTAGGCAGGCTTCGGCTCTGTCTGGATTAAAGGCTTGTACTCTATTTCGTGCAATAGGCTTCAGTTAGACTTTCACTTCATGAAATGCATAAGATGTTAAGCACCATGAATTAGATCAGGTCCAGCCTTTAGATTCATTAATTGTATAGAAAAGCAATGTCAGATCTAATTAACCGCTCATTAGCGGATCATAAAGGGCACTTGTAAAACTTTGTTGAAATATTGCTCCCACCATTCAGTCCTATGGTCATTCTGCAGGGAGAGCATGTAAACTCGAGGGGAGGGAAGCCATGCTGACATGTAGCCCTCTAGGGATGTGGGGTTTTGAGGGAGAATTATTCACAGTGACTGGAACTTTTATCACTTTTTATGAGAGAAACTCAGAGAGTACGACATGAAGTTCCCACAGTAAAGCTACAGATTACCGATAGAGTCAGGATCTACCGGAGACTATGGCTGGAGACCAGGTCAACAAACATGAACTAATATAGATAACTGCATCGATAGGTTCCTTTCTCCCATGATCTTTACCACAGAGAGTATATTGTGCACTGCGGTGGTAGTGCTGTTTAGAAGTTAATGGGTGAGGTCATCCTATTACTACCACTAGACTAAGACGATAGGCTTTCTGAACTCTAGTTATGGCCCTAAAAGAGCATATAATGGAGGTATTTAAAAAATATATTTTTAAGTGAATGGGATCTTCTGTGAACCAATCCAGTGAAGTGGACAAATGCATGAGAAGGACGACTAGAATGTATCTGGGTTTTAATGGGGATCTCTTTTAATGCACCCTTCAATTTATATTGAAATTCTTCCATGGAATTATTTTCTCTCTGACACTATATCCAATCTAAAGCAATTTAGTTGATCTTTTTGGACCGGAGTTTGAAAATGTAAATTTAGTTTAATAATAATTTAATGGAAAGAGAAGGGAATCTCACCTGAGCAATCCAAAGATTTCTGAACCAGTACTATTTACAGATCAACAGTATTTACAGTATGTCAAGTGAAATCAATATCATTTTATGTGAAGGGTTATGTACAAAATAGCATTATAACTCCTATCAAATGTATGAGTCCAACAAAAAAGTCCCCATTAATTTCCTCTGTATTTAAAAATTGCAGACGTGGTCTGCAGTGTAAGGGTGACTGAGAGGGATACCTCCCTGAATTATGGCATTAAATGAATGGGGATTTTGGCAAAGGCAGTCATGTTCTCCCAGAGTAAATGATGTCTGAGTTTCTCTTGGGTCAAAGACTCCCAGCAGCTAATTAATAGAGCCTGTTTTAAAAGCTACACAATAAAATTGAAGTAATTTACTGTTCCAATCACTGGCTTTAAAGTCTTGGAGGCAGCAAGCAGATCCCAATCCAAATGTTGACACGTGAAACAGATGCAGTATGTCCAGTAGAGAAATATGCTGACTTAACCACAATGAACCAACCAACTACAGAGAACAGTGAGAGCTGAAGCACTGAACCAACTGACTACAGAGAACAAAGAGAGCTGAACCACTGAATCAACTGACTGCAGAGAAAAGAGAGAGCTGACTGAAGTGGTTTTCTACATTTTATTATGTTACAGCCTTATTCTAAAATGGTTTAAATGAAAAAAAAATCCTCAATCAATCTGCACACAATACCCCATAATGACAAAGCGAAAACTGTTTAGACATTTTTGAAAATGTATTAACACTAAAAAACAGAAATATCTTATTCAAATAAGTATTCCGAACCTTTGCTTTGAGACTCAAAATTAGCTAAGGTGCATTCTGTTTCTATTGATTATCTGGACTCCACCTATGGTAAATTCAATTGATTGGACATGATTTGGAAAGGCACATACCTGTCTATATAAGGTCTCACATTTGATAGTGCTTGTCAGAACAAAAACCAAGCTATGAGGTTGAAGGAATTGTCATTAGAGCTACGATACAGGACTGTGTCGAGGCATAGATCTGGGGATGGATACCAAAAACTTTCGGCAGTGTTGAAGGTCCCAAAGAACACAGTGGCCTCCATCATTCTTAAATGGAAAAAGTTTGGAACTACCGATACTTTTACTAAAGCTGGCCCCCCGGCCAAATTGAGCAATCGGGGGAGAAGGGCCTTGGTAAGGGAGGTGACCAAGAACCCGATGGTCACTCTGACAGAGCTCCAGAGTTCCTCTGTGGAGATGGAAGAACCTTCTAGAAGGACAACCATCTCTTTAGCACTCCACCAATCAGGCCTTTATGGTAGATTGGCCAGACGGAAGCCACTCCTCAGTAAAAGGCACATGACAGCCCGCTTGGAGTTTCTCAGACCATGAGAAACAACAGTCTCTGGTCTGACGAAATCAAGATTAACTCTTTGGCCTGAATGCTAAGCGTCATGTCTGGAGGAAACCTGGCACCATCCCTACGGTGAACCATGGTGGTGGCAGCATCATGCTGTGGGGATGAATTTTCAGCCAGCGGCAGGGACTGGGAGACTAGTCAGGATTGAGGGAAATATGAACGGAGCAAAGTACAGAGAGATCCTTGATGAAAACCTGTTCCAGAGTGCTCAGGACCTCAGCCTGGGGCGAAGGTTCACCTTCCAACAGGACAATGACCCTAAGAACACAGCCAAGACAAATCAAGAGTGGCTTCGGGACAAGTCTCTGAATGTCCTTTAGTGGCCCAGCCAGAGCCCGGACTTGGAGTCGATCAAACATCTCTGGAGAGACCTGAAAATATTTGTGCAGCAACGCTCCCCATTCAACCTGACAGAGCTTGAGAGGATCTGCAGTGAAGAATGGGAGAAACCTCCCAAATACAGGTGCGCCAAGCTTGTAGCGTCATACCCAAGAAGAGTTGAGGTGCCAAAGGTGCTTCAACAAAGTACTGAGTAAAGGGTTTGAATACTTATGTAAATGTGTTATTTCAGTTTTTTTTAATACATTTACATTTATTTTTGCTTTGTTATTATGGGTATTTTGTGTAGATTGATAAAGAAGAAAAACAACAATTTAATCCATTTTAGAATAAGAATGTAACGTAACAAAATGTTAGATTGTTAAAACAGAAGTGTGTCAAGGCACAAGGCGAGACCCAGATGCAGACACAGGAGGCAGATGGTTGGAGTCTTATAATGTTTATTAATCCAAAGGGTAGGCAAGAGATTGGTCGCGGACAGGCAAAAGGTCAAAACCAGATCAGAGTCCAGGAGGTACAGAGTGGCAGGCAGGCTTGAGATCAAGGCAGGCAGAATGGTCAGGCAGGCGGGTACAAACTTCAGAAACAGGCAAGGGTCAAAACCGGGAGGACTAGATAAAAGGAGAATAGCAAAAAGCAGGAGAACGGGAAAAACACTGGTTGAAAAACATACAAGAGGAACTGGCACAGAGAGACAGGAAACACAGGGATAAATGGGGGGGGGGGGGGGGGGGGGGGGGCAGGACAGAGTTTGGTAATCTTTGTCACATATCTATACGTCACATACAAGCATTTCACTACACCCGCAATAACATGTGCTAAACGTGTATGCAACAAATACAATTTGATTTGATTTGAACTTAACTTGGGTGTCAAACAAGGCTGTCTCCTTTACCCTCTCAACATCCTTTAAATGAATGTGTCTTATCCCTTGAGACCACCACCACGATACCCTGATTAAAGTTGGGTTTTGATTGAGAAATCCCAAATTCTACTTGACCTGAAGGGGTATATTAATAAGCGTCAAATGATCGACAGATAACTCTGTAATAATGCCCCCTAGCAGTAATATCAAATAAGATAAGGTTATGCAAATAGTTCTAAGATTGATTGAGATTTCACTCAATTATTGAGGCCCCAGGAGATATGGAGGAGTATATTACCAGAAACCAAGGTAACCGTCAGACCACCTTGTCCTCATCCCAACCCCTGAACCGCAAGGTGGAAAACAGAACTCTTGGTCTTCCCTGTTCCCTATTCCCCTCCAAAAACAGAATAGAAAATAAACACTTCTATGCCTCCAATACACGGCTTGAAAACTGAATGTGTTGTTGAGTACCGGACTGAGTTGGCCCCGGCACAACACAGGAGATCTCCGTGTTCCTGCTATGAGTTCATTTGGTCCCTGAGTGTCAATACATTCCAACACTGTGATGCACTTTTCAGTTTATGCCTCTCATTGTGCCCATCTACCCAGCCCTGAGGCCCCTGATATATGGGAACTTAAGTGTTGTTGACTTGTCTCTCTTCTTTTGTTCTTATGAATGCAAATCTCAGTCAAAACTAGCCTTAATGTGCCATAGCAAATCATCCAAGAATAAGTTTAGCTCTTATCTTGGCATTGTCTTATTTTTATTATTAGACATGGATCAATATCAGATATGTATCAGATATGTTTCTTTGGATGAATATGAAGTCAGTATCTAATGTGCACATAGGAGCTACAGGTTTTTGCCAAGCTGGCTATTTACAAGACATGAATAAGCTTCTCAGTGGTGCTGCTGTATTCATTCCAGTGTATGCAGGAGGTGCTTTGAATTTAAACCAAAGGCAAAGAACTATGCTCTCAGTCAACCTCAACGTCGAAATGTCATTTTAGGATCAAAGCAGACCATTTTTACTAGATTCTCAACAAAAGCTAAATAAATGGGAGCTGACCAAATTGAGACATCTTGTGAATCATTTAGTATCTGGAACAGGTGGTCTAATTTGACAAATTAGACATTTTATAGGCCTGACAAAAAAATGGAGCACAATCTTTTTGTTTCCACGGACTGTAGTACTTAACTCATTCCAAATAAATATTTCTCACCATATGGTTTCATTTGAATGATTAATTTTTCCAATATTGTTACACTGGGAAGATAATGGGGAGTGTTTTTATTTCTGTCTGCCCCGTTCCTCACAGAGTAAGTTTGAGAAAGATATTGTGCAGAAACTGAAACATTGGTGCCTTAGTTTTCAATTCCTATGGTGCTAAACTTCATTCATCATTAATAGCCCATGTTAACGTTGTACTGGAGGTCTCCGGTCAACTGTGTCAGAAAGTATTCAGGGCCTCAATTTCACTTTATACATTTTTCACACATTTACCCTACAATTTCACATTGCTTTTTCCAATAGACAAAAATAATCAAATATTGAATCTGATTTCAGAGATCACTTGGCAATTATTTGTTTAGTATCTAATTTCTTCCTTAAAAAAGAGAAAATTATATTTAAACCTTAAGTGGTTTGGAGCACATTAACTCAAATCCACTCAATCTACTTAAAAGCAATGATACCTCAATGTTTCCAAGGTGACAGCTCTCAGAGGGAAGAGAGAATACACACCATGCCAGAATCTATGTTGCCCAGCGATGCACTTTCCTGTCCAGCAACATATTATGTGTTTGGAACGACTGCAATGCCAATCAAATCAAATGCAGAGGCTGGCATTAAGAGACTGAGAGAAAAAAGGACAACAGAGAGCTAGCCCTGCCAACAGTGACACACTCAACCACACTCATCTCCATTTTATTTCCAGAACAGGATGGAGGGCTGGCTGTGAGGTTCGCTTGCTTCCCAGAAACACTGTGTGCCTACTTGTCCATTCCTTTTACACAGTACTTGTGTCTGCAAGAGCATTCATGGACCCTACCTCCCATCCTCTCTCTCTTCCTAAGCAGATTGCTCCCATCTCATGGTGTCTTGGCTTTTTTGGGGGGGATATTGGAAGATATTACCTCTCAAGGATGTCCTCGATTCGCTGCTTATCACCATGGGGACTGTAATACTGAAGATAATGAGGTCTGATTTATATTTCAAAGGCTCTCTAGCATGAGTGCTGAAAATGATATGAGGCCACGATAAGGAGGGAGGGAAGGAGGGAGGAAGGAGATAAAGGTGAAGATCATTTTTGAAACATTTAACACCAGACATTCACTATTTGACAAATTTACACACTAGTAGTTGATGATGATGATTGAGATGATGTGATAGGTATATACGTATGTAAAGAGAAGAGGCATTACCATCAAATGGACCGATAATGGTAATAAGAATGATTACTCACATTTGCCCTAGATTTACAAATATCCCTGCCTTGTGTCGTTACACAGTTTCAGATTTAGAGTCCCACTCCCACGTCAATGTAGAAGTGTAATGATTCATATAATACTGTTTAAGCAAAGCTCTATGTCTGCACTTATAATGGCTGTATCAACCAGTACCACCCATACTGCTGTTTAATGATAGACAGCTGAGGATTTGTGCCAGTGTGCCTTCCACACATGATTTGCAATGGCAAGGATGGAATCTAATTTGCCAATTAGGTTAGAGAGTGATTAACCGGCCATATTGAGAGTGTCAGATTAGGGAGATTGGCCAGTGCACCCAGGATTCAAGGCCAGCTCTCTCTCTCCCTCTCTTTGTGTTATTGTGGACATTAATTGTGGACCACAGTAGGTCGGTACTGTAAGGCAATAATCATAATTATTCATGTCTATAGCACTCTGGAAAATGAGTAACATCAGTAAAGTACAGGTGTAGGATCTTCATTTGATCACTCTGCTGCGGGAGAACATTCCTGCAATGCAGGAAATATTAGACTTGTAGTGTATAGGAGGTTTGAAAAGGCTTCTGAAGATTGTAATTTCCATTTAGAAATCTCATGCTTGATTTTCTCTTACAAAAAATGTAGCAACCCCTGAAAAAAAGTAAATTAATTATAATCCACATAATAATTCACATTTCCTGTTGCTGCAGGATTATTTTCCTGCTGTTAGCAAACTGGCTCAAATTAAGATCCCGTCTGTATTTCAGTCACTGTTTCCCCCTTTTGAAATTGCTTCTCTGACGTCCACACCGTTTCAAATTATGAACAGGTTGTCTGATAATGTTTTCCCAATCAAGTGATCGATGACTTTAGTCGTTTGGATTACAAAAGGGTTACAAATGATGTCCCCACAGACCACTTAGCCCGAACAAATTCATCAACAGATGTATTGTGCCTGATGTACTGTAAGAGGTGAACAGAAATACATAGAAACAAAAAGCAGAGGGCATTTTGGCTAGCACTTAGTACTTCCATCCATAATGGTGGAATGCTTTGAATTGTTTACAATAGAAGGTACTTGAAACTCCTGTGCCATCAAGCAACCCTGTAATCTGCCATCTGCCCCAATTCTGCCACCTCCACTTTAAAGTACTTCAACAAAACATCCACATTCTGCACACAATCAACCACATGTGAGTGCTTCACCACAAGTAGAGGCAGGCAGATCATTCTCGAAACATTGCAAACTATGATCCTACAAAAATACAGCTGAATCACAACAGGGTAAACATCCAGGTTTCTATTTCTCAAGGTGGAAACCATACCAACAACACAGGCTATATCAGTGCTGTGCTCTCACAGGTGAGTTCTATAAATACTTGTATGGTCACTTCAGTAACCTGCCATTATTCTTTCTTTTCCAGGGAAATCATTCCGATGATTTCAGGCCCCCTCTCTCCTTGTCTAAATGGGTCAGAATGTAATATCAATATTCTGACAGATTGGACAAAGGCCCATCCGTCGCAAACACAAATCAAATATGCAGATTGAACTCTGGCCGCTCTCCCATTGAATCAGCCTAATGTGGGCGAGGGTGATTGACATGGAGAGGAGGGTGACCCTGGCAGGCATAACACAGTGCTTGGACAGATGTCTCTCTGTGTGACAGACTTCATGTCTGGCCATAGACATGTCTGGCAGACATTGGGAAGTAAGTAAACATTTCAATGTTAGACGCATGTGACAAATAACATTTGATTTGATGAGAAGAAGGAGCCAGTTGTCTCACAGAATGTATAATTCTGAAGCATCCTTTTATGGTGATAAGAGAATGTACAGTGGTGAGAAGTGTGATAAGATGGAGCTAGATGAAACTCTGCTGACATTCTACACATTTTCTCATCAAGGAAACATTCGATCTCAATGCAGTTTTCTGTTCCCAAAACTAGAACCTGTTATGAACAGAGTTCACAAAGTTTTGTAGACTTGACCCTTAGCCAAAGTAAAAAAAATAAAATGCGTTTAGAAGGAGTGCACTTCACAGAGAAGGCGCTCCCTAATGGAAATTTGCAAAACATGCTAAAACACGCCAATAGGATCTCACTAGCTCATGCTTGGCTCTGCCCACTATGCTTCATTTGTTCCCATTGGAACAACGCCAATTAGATATCTTGGGTTAGTTATGCGTGTCTTTGGTAACACAATCATTGTGAAGTGAGCATCCAACTTAGTATGACTACCTTTCTGAAAGTATTCACACTCCTTGACTTTTTCCACATTTTGTTGTTTACAAGGTAGTATTTTATTTTCAGTGATCTACACAAAATACTCTAATATTAAAGTGGAAGAAAAAATCTAACATTTGTAAAAATAAAAATAATAAAAATAAATACTGTAAATGTTGATTAAATAAGTATTCAACCCCCTCAGTCAATATATGTTAGAATCACCTTTGGCAGCTATTACAGCTGTGAGTCTTTCTGGGTAAGTCTCTAAGAGCTTTGCACACCTGGATTGAACAATATTTTCACATTTTTCTTTGAAAAATTCTTCAAGCTCTGTCAAGTTGGTTGTTGGTCATTGCTAGACAGCCATTTTCAAGTCTGGCCATAGATTTTCAAGTCGATTTAAGTCAAAACTGTAACTAGATCACACAGGAACATTCAATGTCGTCCAGGTAAGCAACTCCGGTGTGTTTGGCCTTCTGTTTTAGGTTATTGTCCTGCTGAAAGGTGAATTTGTCTCCCAGTGTCAGTTGGAAAGCAGACTGAGAGGAAAACCTGGTTCAGATTTTACCTGTGCTTAGCTCTATTCCTTTTCTTTTTACCCCCCCCCCCCCCCAAAAAATAAACTTGATAGTCCTTAACGATGAAAAGAATACCCATAACATAATGCAGCCACCACCATTCTTGTAAATATGAAGATTGATACTCAGTGATGTATTGTGTTGGATTTGCCCCAAACATAACACTTTGTATTCAGGACGTTAATTTCATTGCCACATTTTTGCAGTTTTACTTTAGTGCCTTATTGCAAACAGGGTGCATGTTTTGGAATACTTTTATTCTGTGCAGGTTTCCTTCTTTTCAGTCTGCAAATTAGGTTAGTATTGTGGAGTAACGACAGTGTTGTTCATCCATCCCCAGTTTTCCCCTATCGCCATTAAACTCTTCAACTGTTTTAAAGTCACCATTGGCTTCAGGTTGAAATCCCTGAATGGGTTCCTTCCTATCCAGCAACTGAGTTCGGAAGGATGGCTTATCTTTGTAGTGACTGGGTGTATTGATACACCATCCAAAGTGTAATTAATGACTTCACCATGCTCAAAAATATTCAATGTCAATCTACCAATAGGTGCCCTTCTTTACGAGGTATTGGAAAACCGCACTGGTCTTTGTGGTTGAATCTGTGTTTGAAATTAACTGCTCGACTGAGGGACCTTACAGATAATTATATATGTGAAGTACAGAGATGAGGTAGTCATTCAAAAATCATGCTACACTATTATTGCAGACAGAGTGAGTCCATGCTAATTATTATGTGACATGTTAAGCACATTTTTACTCCTGGACTTACTTAGGCTTGTCATAAACAGGTTGAATAGTTATTGACTCCAGAAATGTAAAAATTAAAAAATCCACTTTGACATTATTGGGTATGGTGTGTAGGCCAGTGACACACAATCTTAATGTAATCCATTTTAAATGCAGGCAGTAACACAACAAAATGTGGAAAAAGTCAAGGAGTGTGAATACTTTCTGAAGGCACTGTATGCCTTATACATGCCTTTCTTGTCCTAGTACTCAGGATAACCTACTTTACTTTAATGTGGTTAGATGTTGGAGACAACCACAGGGACTTGACATTTGTTAGATTCCCCTGATACAAACCCTGGATTGTATTCCCATAAGATCACAAGTGATCTTTCTCTGTTAATTTGCTTGCAGACCCTTGACAAAACAAGCCTTTATTTAGTGGAATATCACTTGTAAGGAAATCTTCCTTCATAGTATGATACTAAAAAATCTCCTCCAGACACTACATTTGTATTGTGCAGGTTTTGATTCTAGGACCATTTGATATGGAAATGTAATGACTACATGTCAGAATTGTTCATGCCGAACCACTGCTCACATCTCAGCTTCACTTTAAAAGCATTTTTATCTCTCCACAAAACAGGATAGAAATGAGTCCTCTTCAGCTGTTCAAAGACATCATTGAATTGGTATGTCCACCCATACTAAGGACATTTCAACTAACTGCTTGAGAGGCTATAATTAAGCAATAAGACCCGAGGGTGTGTGGTATATGACCAATATACCACAGCTAAGGGCTGTTCTTAAGCACGATGCAACACGGAGTGCCTGGACACAGCCTTTAGCCGTGGTGTATTGTACATATATCAAAAACCTCAGAGGTGCCTTATTGCTATTATTAATTGGTTACCAACATAATTTGGCAACCAATTTATGTAAAAATATATGTTTTGTCATACCCATGGTATATAGTCTGATATACCATGGCTGTCAGCATTTCACTTAGATGTTTCCATGGCCAATTCTCTCTCATTTCTCACCTGAAATTCAAATTGCACTGTGAATGTATTTGGTATTTATTAGGATCCCAATTAGCCGCTGCAAAATCATCTGCTCCTCTTCCTGGGATCCACATGAAACATGACATCATACAGAGGATTACTCGTCAAGGATCATTCGTAAAGGATACAGTGCTGAGGAAACTATTGGAATCAACCAACACAATATGTTACAGTAACTGTTATATAAACTTGAAGATATAAATGTACAGAAGCGCAGAGAGCTGTGAAATGTCACGCTGCGTATATTGAGCAGATACCGAGGTAGATTATCAGTGCCATCAGGATTCATTAGGCATTAGAATGGGATAGATACTGTAGGAAATTAGACACAACGAGTCCAAACAACTACTCAATTACACAGATGAGAAAGACATTTTATGGAAGAAAATAGACTATACTAAAGTCATTCAGTGGCTATGAATACATCCAGAAAGAGACATTGAAATGAAGCTAGGCCAATGGGGAGGTTTTCCTGATTTCTCAGGTTTATTTCAGGGTGTTCAGTTCAACCTTCCCTCACTGTACTCTACTGTCTCTAATATCATCATTTAAAAATGCAGTGGTATGCCTGTGTCTGATGCAAGACATTGCAGGAGTGCATCATCACAGATGGGTAGCTTTCTGATTGATTTACTGTATCTCATTTGATATGGCTGATACCACAGCGTGTGAGGAAATATATATATATATACTATATATATATATATATATATATATATATATATATATATATATATATAGTTTTACAGTAAGACAGTTCAAGATTGTTTTTATTTAGGATTTATTCTAATTTGTACCCAACACTTGTGCCAAACGGCCTACGTGTTATGAGAGAGCAATTGCAGAAACAAAGTTCCATTGCTCTTTGTATTCTAATTATATTTTAAACTTGATAATTATGTCTATATTACATACAGTATGTTGCTATAGTAAAAAATCAGGGTATAGAAATGGCCTAACTTGTGCGACTGAATCATTGACAAAAGGCACTCGAAAACAATTATGTTTTTTAGATGCAAACAGTTCTGACCTTCTGCTCCTCATTTCAGAGGCAGACGTGTAATGAGGTCAAAGTTGACAAGGTTACCAAGTTTACCAGGTTTGTTTGCATCAACAATTATCTTTTTCAATTCGTGCACATTTCTCCATTTCTATTTCTGTTTGTAAAGTACTGTTTTTCATTGAAACGTTCATGGAGTTTGGTCTGTACTCTTTGTATAGCATTTACATTGTATACATGGCTGCATTACTGCCCGATTGAGCAGAAATTCACCACCTGCATGTGTAAATGTTGACTACCCATTGGGCAAAAACTAGTTGAATCGACGTTGTTTCCACGTCTTTTCAACCCCGCAAAAATAATAATGTGATGATATTGAATCAACGTCGAAAACTGATTGGATTTGCAAAACGTCATCAACGTAGGTCGACATTTCTTATTTTCTTCACCCAACTTTCAAGCTATATCCAATGACATGGTTTGTTGTTGGTTTAATGTTCAATAAATGGTTAGCTGACATCTCAACCAAATGTAAATCAAAACAAGACGTTGAACTGATGTCTGTGCCCAGTGGGTACTGACATTTGATTTTTCAGATATATTCTGAGACATCAAAGGAAATATTCAACCCATTGTGATGCAAAACCCATCATACAAGCTGCATTTCTGCCTACTTGAACAGCAATAGCTCAGATACACATGAAAACATGATGTGACCCTGGGAATCGATAGAACATCGCTCAGAGATGCACAAAAAATATATAACATTCAAAATGGGTCAATCTTTCCATTAACAATATTCATTTTTAGCCCAGTGTGCATGATGCATGAAATGTGATAGCCAGCACTCTCGCTCTCAATTCAATTTCAATTTAAGGGCTTTATTGGCATATGTTTACATTGCCAAAGCAAGTGAAATAAGTTTAGATAATAAACTAAAGTGAAATAAACAATACAAAATTGTACAGTTAACATTACACTCGCAAAAGTTCCAAACGAATAAAGACATTTCAAAAGTAATATTATGTGCAAATAGTTCTAGTACAAAAGGGAAAATAAATAAACATAAATAAACATAGTATGTATTTACAATGATGTTTTTATTTGCTGGTTGCCCTTTTCTTGTGGCAACAGGTAACAAATATTGCTGCTGTGATGGCACACTGTGAGATTTCGCCCAATAGATATAGGAGTTTATCGAAAATGTATCAAAATTCTTTGTGGGTCCGTGTAATCTGAGGGAAATATGTCTCTAATATGGTCTTACATTTGGAAGGAGGTTAGGAAGTGCAGCACAGTTTTGTGCGCAGTGCGCACATATTGTAGCCTGTCTTCCCTTGAGAGACAGATCTGCCTACAGTGGCCTTTCTCAATAGCAAGGTTATGCTCACTGAGTCTGTACAGGGTCCAAGCTTTCCTTTAATTTGGGTAAATTTGGGTTAGTCACAGTGGTCAGGTATTCTGCCACTGTGTACTCTCTGTTTAGGGCCAAATAGCATTCTAGTTTGCAAAGTTTTTTTTATTCATTCTTTCCAATATGTCAAGTAATTATCTTTATCTTTTCTCACAATTTGGTTGGGTCTAATTGTGTTGCTGTCCTGGGGCCCTGTGGGGTCTGTTTGTGTTAGTGAACAGAGACCCAGCACCATCTTGCTTATGGACTCTTTTCCAGGTTCATCTCTCTGTAGGTGATGACTTTGTTATGAAAGGTTTGGGAATCGCTTCCTTTTAAGTGGTTGTAGAATTTAAAGTCTCTCTCTCTCTCCCCCCTCTCTCTCTCTCCCTACCTGTCTCTCTCCCTACCTCTGTCTCTCTCCCTACCTCTGTCTCTCTCCCTACCTCTGTCTCTCTCCCTACCTCTGTCTCTCTCCCTACCTCTGTCTCTCTCCCTACCTCTGTCTCTCTCCCTACCTGTCTCTCTCCATACCTGTCTCTCTCCATACCTGTCTCTCTCCATACCTGTCTCTCTCAATACCTGTCTCTCTCCATACCTGTCTCTCTCCATACCTCTGTCTCTCTCCATACCTCTGTCTCTCTCCATACCTCTGTCTCTTTCCATACCTCTGTCTCTCTCCCTCTCCCACCCAGTGGTTTGTTGAGTGTCATAAAACAGGAAGGAAGGATATAGACTATTGTCACGGCTGAGATAATATGAAGATAAAGTGTATTTCCTCCAGTTCTGTTTGAGCAGCAGTTGACTGAAAGCATGAGAGCCTCCCTCTAGACCATGTTTTAGAGGAACAGATGAGCTCAGAGAGCTCTTGTTAGGCAGCCCATTATTTCAGTGTGGTTGCCATTGTTACAGATAAGCATTACTGAGTTTTTTTCTTCTTCCATTGTTCTTTTACAGAGATGAAAAGACAGGAGAGAGGAGCCTGTGTGAGTTAGGATCAGTCATGTATATGGTCTGTTATCTATTGTGCTACTGCATTACTCTTTACCAAAACCAATCTAGCCTGGGGTTATGAGACAGGCCTGGGTCTTGAAAGAGTACTAGTCTCTTTCTCTACAGATGCAGTTTCTACAGTGAACTCATTTCAGCCGCAAAGTATCTGAATAGGTTGTGAGGAACAAAAGACACATTCCCTTTTATGCCAATATATGCAATTCACATGCAGACAGGAATCGAAGAAAAAGTTGAGTTCCCTACAAACAAAATGAATTGCCCTTTAAGTCGTGACTATCGCTTTTCTACGTTTTCAGGGCTCCATGTGCCCATTTCTTTTCATCATGCATAATAAATGCAATAATGTGATGAAAACATTATTAAATATTAACATGAATATTAACCTGTATGGTTTCACTGGCAGGTTATTGATGACTATTACATTTGTATGGCTGAATCGGCAGAGTAGATCATTCCCTGAGGGCTCTTTTTTCCACTGCCGATAAGCCAGTACAATTGTCAAATTCATGCTTGTTTGCAATTTCGACCTGTTAAAGCCGGCACTCTTCTAATTTCAAACTCTAGAGGCAGGATTGGTAATTTACCTGTTTTATATGAGCTCGCTTGCGCTGAGTTGGGAGGAGATGCAGTATCTGAGATGTGTCCTTAAAAACATGTGCCGAAGTGCCCATTTCAGTATGCGCTGGTGGGGATTTTTAAGACCAACCGAAAGCTGGTTTTAGCGGTAACATGGTTGTCTATGGCATGAATTTTGACAATAGAAGCGGAGCCTATCCAGCCGTGTTGCACAGTTACAATACGCATATGGAAAAGAGAGATGTACTTTTCGTGCCCGTAAACCTTGTATTTAGAAACATTAAATTATGTTTTATCCCATTTCTTTTAATTTGAATAAAAATGAAGCATCCTCTCAATGAAGGCAGTTTTTCTGGTCATGCCCAATGCATTCGCCAAATAGTCAAGATATTCAATAAAGGGTTTGGATCGTGAGACCACTTTTAAATAAATGTTCATCACCAAAGCTTTATTAAAAGATTAAGTTTAGCAGCAGCAAAACAGTGAGCGGACATCACCTTTTATCAATCTAGGCTATTCTACTTTATTTTAGCCAGCTCCTGTTGTTATTTGGATGTGTGTAAAAACCCCTCCATGTAGGCAACATGTCCATCATGGAACAAGAGAGGAGATAATCCAATGGTCCCTCCATGTGGGCTATATGTCCATCATGGAACAAGAGAGGAGATAATCCAATGGTCCCTCCATGTGGGCTATATGTCCACAATGGAACAAGATATGAGATAATCCAATGGCCCCTCCATGTAGGCTATATGTCCATCATGGTACAATATATGGGATAATCCAATGGCCCCTCCATGTAGGCTATATGTCCATCATGGTACAATATATGAGATAATCCAATGGCCCCTCCATGTAGGCAACATGTCCATCATGGAACAAGAGAGGAGATAATCCAATGGACCCTCCATGTGGGCTATATGTCCACAATGGAACAAGATATGAGATAATCCAATGGCCCCTCCATGTGGGCTATATGTCCATCATGGTACAAGAGATAAGGTAATCCAATGACCTCTCCATGTAGGCTATATGTCCATCATGGTACAAGAGATAAGGTAATCCAATGACCCCTCCATGTAGGCTATATGTCCATCATGGTACAAGAGATAAGGTAATCCAATGACCTCTCCATGTAGGCTATATGTCCATCATGGTACAAGAGATAAGGTAATCAGCTGACACTCATATTTAAAACACATTCAAGTTATTTTCCTGTAACAATTGCTTGTTTTTGTTTTTTTGATTAAAAAAACTTCCCCTACTATAACTAAAGCTGGTTCAACAGCAATGTGTCTTCTGGTGTCTTCTCATCCTGGCCATGCATTATCCAAGTAGCCTATTCATAAAAGGTCTCTAAATGGTCTACCCGTATGACTTTTGCAGACATGCTTTCGCATTATTCACATAGGTCTACCTGCAGTGCCTGTATCCCTCCCCATTTCTAAAGAGCGCCTCTTGGCCAGTTAACAAAGACGTGCTCTTCCAAACATAGGCTTTTGAAATGTATCCGTCCTATCAGGCCATATCAACGGTAGGCTTAGGCTTTATCTTGCTTACTGAGAACGTGTCTCACACGTCTAGTATTTTATATTTGAGGAGAAGTGCAATGCGTAAAGGCCTATACAAGTTGAAGCCAATTACAACAATGTTGACTGTCAACACTCCAAACACTGGATGTTGTTTCTTTACTGTTGCTATCACTTGTTACTGTAGCCTACGCTATATAATTAACCTAGGATCAATCCACAATGGACTAGAAGGAGAATATTCCATGCCCAAGCCGATTGGAGTTTATGACAATGCAAAGACCGTCAATAACCTGCAGAACTTGAGACAAACCCATACATTATTAAGCCATGGAATGCCTTGATTGGCCAGTGAGTGGCCACGCCCTCATCATACCTACAGTACAACATCAAAACCCAGCACTTTCACGCCACTGCCAGCTATTGAGACGATAATAATGGCTGTGAAAATAGCAAGACTATTTCTGACACACCTCTGGAGCTACAGCGCTACCGCTGGCGCTAAGATTTACCATTGTTAGGTTTGTTCAAATAGAGCACTAGATGAAAGTATTGAACTGAAGTATTCCGCAGTCAGTCTTTTGGATGGAAGGTAAAACATGTCTTACCTTGATGCAATCACCTCCCTCCAGGAATTCCCATCCTTCCCAGGAATGTCTCCAGGAATTCCCATCCTTCCCAGAAATGTCTCCAGGAATTCCCATCCTTCCCAGAAATGTTCTCATCCTTTCCAGGAATTTTCCCATCCTTCCCAGGAATGTCTCCAGATTGTTTGTGAAATCTGTTTGTTCTGGAAAGCAGAAAGCTGCCCAACGTTCCGGGACAGAATTATAATTCCATAGTGCTGATAAAGGATTCTCCTGGTTAATAGCTCCCACAGAGGGTGAAGAAACCCTCAAGGCCAGCGGCGCGTCACAGTACCCAGATACCTCACGTTCTGAGAAACAGGAACACGCCAAAGCATCAATATCCTGACAGCTTCTCCCTGACGACGCACACGGCACATCCATATTAATGGTCAGACCTCAACAGAGGTGATATGGTCCCTGCAAGATTATTGGCAGGTTAAGAATATGTTAGGTTTATGGGATCCATAATTATGCGGCAGCTTTTCCTGATTGTCCTGCTAATGGCGATAGCATTAACACTGTTTGCCAATTAGCCAGCCTGCTCTCTGAGCCATAGCACATTGAGCAGAAGGGAATGGCTCCATTTGTCATGTGAAGGTTCTGCTCACAGCCCTGAGGCATTTTCAGCTCCATCCAAAGATCAGCAATATATTAGGCCTGGCAACAGTCATCGATTTGAACACGTTTACTTCCCCTAATTTAGTTGTCAGCAGGATTAATGGAAAAGCAAAACCATCTTGGTAAATTGATAAGGGCTACGAGGTGATTTGTTACAATGCCATCCTCTTAATGTTCATATTTAAGTGAGTCTTAAATATTTGAAACAGGGAGTTAGACATATTTTGCATGATGTTTCTCTGCCCCCCCCCCCCCCTCCCCCCCACACACACACACACACACACACACACACACACAGCTACATGGATGTTTGTGTGTAAAGAAAGACTACAAGTTGTAGTGTGGCCCTCCGTAACCTTTACTGTTAGAATGGGCAAACATCATTTTGACAGGAATGGGAAAACATTCATTTAAGCTATCTCAGTAAGAAAATGGCAGCATTAAAAACTCTGCCTGTGGCATAGTGCAGGCTATTCCATTTCACCCCTTCATGTCTTAAATACATGCTCCGGAACCTTGGGCAACTAAGAAGTATTTTTTAAACCTCCTGCTTTGGGCTGGATGTGTCAGTGTGTTGTTCATAGATGCATACTCTATGAGCAGAATTACAGTACTGTCTTACCTCAATTAGCCACAAAATCCCTTGTTTGAAAGTGACTAGTCATAGTCATAGACTAGTCAAAGACTGTTCTCTCTGCTACCGCACAGCAAGCGGTACCTGAGCGCCAAGTCTAGGTTCAAAAGGCATCTTAACAACTTCTACCCCCAAGCCATAAGACTTCTGAACAGC
Organism: Oncorhynchus clarkii lewisi; assembly: GCF_045791955.1. Classification (NCBI taxonomy): domain Eukaryota; kingdom Metazoa; phylum Chordata; class Actinopteri; order Salmoniformes; family Salmonidae; genus Oncorhynchus; species Oncorhynchus clarkii. Next base: position 19,516,256 of record NC_092177.1, read on the forward strand.
TAATCAAATGGCTACCCGGACTATTTGCATTGTCCCCCGGCTCCATAATTAAGAATTTCTTTCTTAATTTTTTCAATTGATTTTTTACTTATTTTGATTTCAGTAAATACTTTCTTAAAAACTTCTTCAGTATTGGTCGGTCCCCTGCGGGACGGTAGAGCTAATGTAGGCTAATGCGATTAGCATCAGGTTGTAAGTAACAAGAACATTTCCCAGGACAAAGACATATCTGATATTGTCAGAAAGCTTAATCTAACTACACTGTCTTACATTCTCAGCTGTCCAGGCCCTGAGGCAGCAAAGCAGCCCAAACCATGCTCCCTCCACCAAACTTTACAGTTGGGATGAGGTTTTGATGTTGGTGTGTTTTTTTTCTTCACACATAGTGTTGTGTGTTCCTTCCAAACAACTCAACTTTAGTTTAATCTGTCCACAGAGTATTTTGCCAGAAGCGCTGTGGAACATCCAGGTGCTCTTTTGCGAACTTCAGACGTGCAACAATGTTTTGTTTGGATAGCACTGGCTTCATCTGTGGTGTCCTCCCATGAACACCATTCTTGTTTAGTGTTTCACGTATCGTGGACTTGTCAACAGAGATGTTAGCATGTTCCAGAGACTTCTATAAGTCTTTAGCTGACACTCTAGGATTCTTCTTAACTTCATTGAGCAATCTGCACTGTGCTCTTTCAGTCATCTTTGGACTGCAGGATGGCCTCTCCCAGGGAGAGTAGCAACAGTGCTGAACTTTCTCCATTTATAGATTTGTCTTACCGTGGACTGATGAACATCAAGGCTTTTAGAAATACTTTTTAACCCTTTCCAGCTTATTGCAAATCAACAAATCTTAATTTTAGGTCTTCTGAGATCTCTTTTGTTCAAGGCATGGTTCACATTAGAAAATGCTTCTTGTGAGTAGCAAACTCTAATTTTGTGAGTGGTTTTTATAGGGCAGGGCAAGTCTAACCAACATCTCAAAGGGGTTCACATACTTTTTCCAGCCTTCACTGTGAATGTTTAAATTATGTATTCAATATAGGCAATTTGTGTGTTATTAGTTTAAGTACACTGTGTTTGTCTATTGTTGTGACTAAGATGAACATCAGATCAAATTGTATGACTAATATATGCAGAAATCCAGGTAATTCCAAAGGGTTCACATACTTTTTTGTTCCACTGTATACACCCTATACCCATTTTCTTTCAGTGGACATTTCCTATACTCACTTATTAATCCCTTCTGTTGTGTATCAAAGTAGTGCAGAGGAGGTATACGACTTATCAATTATGTACTACAATAGAAAAATCATGCACAAAGTAGCCCACACCATCGCAAAGCACGTGAAATATATTCACATGCGCGCAGCACACATATCCTAGTTCAGCGGAATATTATCTGCATGGAAGCAAGAGCTTGCAGCTCTCAACTGTTTGTTACATGGAGCACGTCACAGAAGAATAACATCGGTGGCCGGTAGGGTAAGAAAGACATTTCAACTGATGATATCTACCAGAAAATGCTAACTAAGGCAACAATGGGTATGCAAACCAGGTATTGAAAAAGTGTGGTCCTTAGTCTTGGTTAGTAGGCTATTTGTGATGTGCATTTCAGTCATAATTTCTAAATGCTTTCTCAATAAACCTTCCCAATTAAATGTTGACTGAGATGTAGGCCTACCTGACATAATGATATAATGCTGATTTGTATCAATGGGGAGGGAATTGTTAGATTACTTGGGGAATTGTTAGATTACCTGTTCGATCTAGCAACCTTTCGGTTACTGCTGCCGGGGCGGCAGGTAGCCTAGCGGTTAGAGCATTGGGCCAGGTTGCTAGATTGAATCCCTGAGCTGACAAGGTAAAAATCTGTCATTCTGCCACTGAACAAGTGTAACGGTTTTCTTCCGTTGAAGGAGAGGAGGACCAAAATGCAGCTTCGTTAGAGTTCAACATGTTAAATATAGACGATAAACAAGAACACTACAAAATACAAAACAACAAAAGTGAAAACCGAAACAGTCCTATCTGGTGCAATGACACAAAGACAGAAGACAACCACCCACAAAACCCAACACAAAACAGGCTACCTAAATATGGTTCCCAATCAGAGACAATGACTAACACCTGCCTCTGATTGAGAACCATATCAGGCCAAACTTAGAAATAGACAAACTAGACATACAACATAGAATTCCCATTCAGCTCACGTCCTGACCAACACTAAAACAAAGAAAACACAAAAGAACTATGGTCAAAACGTGACAGTACCCTCCCCCCCGAGGTGCGGACTCTGGCCGCAAAACCTGAACTTACAGGGGAGGGTCTGGGTGGGCATCTGTCCGCGGTGGCAGCTCTGGCGCAGGACGTGGACCCCACTCCACCATAGTCTTTGTCCGCTTTAGTGTCCTCCTAGGAACGGCGACCCTCGCCACCGACCTTGGACTGGCAACCCTACTAAAGGGCCCCACTGGACTAAACAAACTCCTCCGGACTGAGGGGCAGCTCCGGACTGAGGGGTAGCTCAGGACTGACGGGAGCTCAGGACCGAGGGCAGCTCAGGACCGAGGGCAGCTCAGGACCGAGGGCAGCTCAGGACCGAGGGGCAGCTCAGGACCGAGGGGCAGCTCAGGACCGAGGGGCAGCTCAGGACCGAGGGGCAGCTCAGGACCGAGGGGCAGCTCAGGACCGAGGGGCAGCTCAGGACCGAGGGGTAGCTCAGGACCGAGGGGTAGCTCAGGACCGAGGGGTAGCTCAGGACTGAGGGGTAGCTCAGGACCGAGGGGTAGCTCAGGACCGAGAGATAGCTCAGGACTGAGAGATAGCTCAGGCAGCTTCTGGCTGACTGACGGCTCTGGCAGCTCCTGGCTGACTGATGGCTCTGGCGGATCCTGGCTGACTGGCGGCTCTGGCGGATTCTGGCTGACTGGCGGCTCTGGCGGATCCTGGCTGACTGGCGGCTCTGGCGGATCCTGGCTGACTGGCGGCTCTGGCGGCTCCTGGCAGACTGGCGGCTCCTGGCTGACTGGTGGCTCAGGCGGCTCCTGGCTGACTGGCGGCTCCTGGCTGACAGGCGGGAGACTCTAGCAGCTCTGGACAGGCGGGAGACTCTAGCAGCTCTGGACAGGCGGGAGACTCTAGCAGCTCTGGACAGGTGGGAGACTCTAGCAGCCCTGGACAGGCGGGAGACTCTAGCAGCTCTGGACAGGCGGGAGACTCTAGCAGCTCTGGACAGGCGGGAGACTCTAGCAGCTCTGGACAGGCGGGAGACTCTGGGAGCGTTGGAGAGGAGGAAGGCTCTGATAGCGCTGGACAGGCGGCAGCACCTGTAGGGCTGAGACGGAGAGACAGCCTGGTGCGGGGGGCTGCCACCGGAGGGCTGGTGCGTAGAGCCGGCTTCATGGCACCTGGCTCGATGCCCACTCTAGCCCGGCCGATACCAGGAGCTGGTATGTACCGCACCGGGCTATGCACTCCACAGCATAACATGGTGCCTGCCGGTCTCTCTCGCCCTCCGGTAAGCACAGGTAGTTGGCGCAGGTCTCCTACCTGGCTTTGCCACACTCCCTGTGTTCCCCCCCCAATACATTTTTGGGGCTGACTCTCGGGCTTCCATCCGCGCCGCCGTGCTGCCTCCTCATACCAGCGCCTCTCCGCCTTCGCTGCCTCCAGCTCTTCTTTGGGGCGGCGATATTCTCCTGGCTGTGCCCAGGATCCTTTCTCGTGTAGGATCTCCTCCCAAGTCCATGTCTCTAAATAGTGCTGCCTCTCCTGCTGCTGCTGCTGCTACCTCTCCTGCTGCCGCCTGTTACCACGCCGCTTGGTCCTTGATTGGTGGGTGGTTCTGTAACGTTTTTCTTCCGTTGAAGGAGAGGAGGACCAAAATGCAGCGTGGATAGTGTTCAACATGTTTTATATAGACAATAAACGAGAACACTACAAAATACAAAACAACAAATGTGAAAACCGAAACAGTGCAATGGTGCAATGACACAAAGACAGAAGACAACCACCCACAAAACCCAACACAAAACAGGCTACCTAAATATGGTTCCCAATCAGAGACAATGACTAACACCTGCCTCTGATTGAGTACCATATCAGGCCAAACATAGAAATAGACAAACTAGACATACAACATAGAATGCCCATTCAGCTCACGTCCTGACCAACACTAAAACAAAGAAAACACAAAACTATGGTCAGAACGTGACAATAAGGCAGTTAATCCACTGTTCCTAGGCCGTCATTGTAAATAAGAATTTGTTCTTAACTGACTTGCCTAGTTAAACAAAAAATAAAATAAATAAATAAATATTGCTGCTCTCTCAGAACCAGAAGCACAAGCATTTCGCTACACTCGCAATAACATCTGCTAACCATGTGTATGTGACCAATACAATTTGATTTGATTTGTTTCACTAATTTAAATTACTGAAATAGTTTTATTTTATTTTTCCCAGACCTAAAAAACTGTCTCCTGATGTGGTTTAATCGTTGTTGTGGACTTAGAAAATCATGTATATACTTTTTTTTTTAAATATAGGATTTTTCACACTGGGCACCTCCACTTCACACAGGACCTACTTCTCCAGGCATCACTACACCACTGCATAGGGCCGATGGAAAGACAGCAGTCCATTCACTCTGACATAATAAGCCAATAGGTCACAATCATAATACAAAAACACAACCATTAGGCTAAGCATTTCCCAATCGAAATGTACAATTATAACTTCCCATTTAAAAAAATGTTATGTTTAGCACACAAAGTAACCAATGATCTAAAGTTTGAATGCAACAATGTTTCACACACAAGTTACTTTCAAAGAGATGGCTGACAACAGCAATAAAAACACAGTTCCACTCACCAGATGATCATTAGAAACATAACTTTTTGTTGAAAGTTATTCTTGAAAAGGGAGAAGTTAGCAAATTAGCAACACCATCCTCGTCGACGACACCTGCTGCAGTGTCTGCAAACTAGCCTACAACGAAAGATAGCTAGACCTTGGGAAAACTACTGCTCACTATTTCACAGTGACCTTCGACCTGTTGGCCATTACAAGTCAATGTGATTGGTTGATTCCACTGTCACACCAAAATGTTGCCCCAATTCAGTTGAATGGCAGATGCCGTCTATCAAGCTTCTGATGGCCTAGCCAATGGCTGACTTAGCTAGATAGATGTATCTCCCCAGAGACCACCAAAGTGTTAACCTTTGCCTTTGTAGCAAAAACTGAAGATAATAATAATAATAATAATAATAATAATAATAAATAAAAATAATAAAATAACAATAATTACTTTTTATTATTTTATAAACCCTTGGCCTTTCTCTGAAAGCACAGAAGGTCCTCAATGTTTGTAGAGTGGCTCTATTTGCCCTCATTATGCATTTTTTCACCATTCTGAATGTCTAAAGAATTCACATATTCTTCTGAAATATGAACACAGAAATAATGGACATTTTTAAATCATATTTTGGTGACGATTTTACAAAATAATAGTCATGGTCTTGACTCTGTCTCGGATCTCTTATCCTCCTCCTGGTCTCGATCTTGACTTGGTCTCCGGTCTTGGTTTTGATTCAGACTCGATTCGCTCCGGTCTTGGTCTTGAATCGATCTCGCTTTAGGTGGTCTCGAACACAACACTGGATTCCTCCAATGAGGTTCAGCCCTTCACGATTTGAGTGACAGCTAGCAAGATGTACACTCAGCAGAGCGAGACAGAGAGAGAGCATTGACATGGCGCACATACAGTGCATTCAGAAAGTATTCAGACCCCTTCCCCTTTTCCACATTTTGTTACTTTACAGCCTTATTCTAAAATCTATTCAATATCCCATAATGACAAAGCAAAAACAGTTTTTTAGAAATGTTTGCACATTTATAAAAAGTAAAATCTGTAATACCTTATTTACATAAGTATTCAGACCATTTGCAATGAGACTCGAACTTGAGCTCAAGTGCATCCTGTTTCCATTGATTATCCTTGAGATGTTTCTAGAACTTGATTGGAGTCCACCTGTGGTAAATTCAATTGATTGAACATGACTTGGAAAGGCACACACCTCTCTATATAAGGTCCCACAGTTGACACTGCATGTCAGAGCAAAAACCAAGCCATGGGGTTGAAGGAATTGTCCGTAGAGCTCCGAGACAGGATTGCGTTGAGGCACATATCTGGGGAAGGGTACGAAACAACATTGAAGGTCCCCAAGAACACAGTGGCCTCCATCATTCTTAAATGGAAGAAGTTTGGAACCGCCAAGACTCTTCATAGAGCTGGCCGCCCGCTGTCGAAACTGTGCAATCGGAGGAGAAGGGCCTTGGTCAGGGAGGTGAACAAAACCCGATGGAGAGTTACTCTGTGGAGATGGGAGAATATTCCAGAAGGACAACCATCTCTGCAGCACTCCAGCAATCAGGCTTTTATGGTAGAGTGGCAGACGGAAGCCCCTCCCTCAGTAAAAGGCACATGACAGCCCGCTTGGAGTTTGCCAAAATGTACCTAAAGGACTCTCAGAGCATGAGAAACAATATTTTCTGTTCTTATGAAACCAAGATGGAACTCTTTGGCCTGAATGCCAAGCGTCACATCTGGAGGAAACCTGGCTCCATCCCTACGGTGAAGCATGGTGGTGGCAGCATCATGCTGTGGGGATGTTTTTTAGTGGCCGGGACTGGGAGACTAGTCAGGATCGAGGGAAAGTTAGATCCTTGATAAAAATCTGCTTCGATGCTCACAACCTCATACTGGGTTCACCTTCCAATAGGACAATGACAACACAGCCAAGACAACTCAGGAGTGGCTTCCGGACGAGGCTCTGAATGTCCTTGAGTGGCACAGCCAGAGCCCGGACTTGAACACCGCCGAACATCTCTGGAAAGTCCTGAAAAAAACTGTGCTGTCGATGCTCCCCATCCAACCTGACATATCTTAAGAGGATCTGCAGAGAAGAATGGGAGAAACTCCCCAAATACAAGTTTGTCACACCCAAGAAGACTCAAGACTGTAATCGCTGCCAAATGTGCTTCAACAAAGTATTGAGTAAAGCGTCTGAATGCTTATATAAATGTAATATATATTTTTTATATATATATATAAATATGCAAAACTTTAAAAATAAGTTTAAACGTTTTTGCTTTGTATTGTGTGTAGATTGATGAGGGAAATACATGTTATACATATTAGAATAAGGCTGTAACGTAACAAAATGTGGAAAAGGTGAAGAGGACTTGAATACTTTCCGATTGCACTGTATCTGCACATATGTGACGCAGTAAGCAATTTTCGGGGACACTTTATCTTGTGAGTACTACTTTCAGAACTACTGGCTACAAAGAGTTGAACACATTTTACTGCTCTCTGTCCATGAGGTTCAACGTAATGCAGTAAAACCTAAGCACTCATACGCCAGATCATCAACTCACGAGTGCATCGATTTTTATGAGTGGCCAGTAATGCAATAATTCATGACATATGAAATTAACGAACCCACCCTCATCAACATTGAGAGAGCGGGTCAGTGTATTCAAAAAAGGGAGAATTGATGCCACCCCGTAATTGAAACTTTGAGCATGAACCTGATTTATTCACCTGTTTCGATACAGCTTGTTGAGGTGAGTCTCTATGTTGGACACTCAGTGGACAATCACGTGCAGTGGATAGGGACAGTGAACCATGCAGTCAGAGGAAGGCCCAAAAAATTGTCAGACTCCAGCTACCCTAGTCATGGTGTCACGCCATGACCTTAGAGAGCTTTTTCTGTCTCTATTTTGGTTTGGTCAGGGTGTGATTTGGGTGGCCATTCTATGTTCTTTTTCTATGTTTTTGTATTTCTTTGTTTTGGCCAGGTATGGTTCTCAATCAGGGACAGCTGTCTATCGTTGTCTCTGATTGGGAACCATACTTAGGTAGCTTTTTCCCACATGGCTTTTGTGGGTAGTTGTTTTCTGTTTAGTGTTTTGCACCTGACAGGACTGTTTCGGTTATTCACTTTGTTATTTTGTTTAGTGTTCAGTTTAAATAAAAAGTCATGAACACTTACCACGCTGCGCTTTGGTCCGATTCCTCTTCATCTGACGACGACACCCGTTACACATGGACTGTTCTCTCTGCTACAGCACGGCAAGCTGTACCGGAGCGTCAAGTCTAGGTCCAAGTCTTCTAAACAGCTTCTACCTCCAAGCCAAAAGACTACTGAACATCTAATCAAATAGCTACCCAGACTACCCCCCCCCCCCCACCTCTTTTATGCTGCTGCTACTCTCTGTTATTATCTATACATAAGTCACTTAATAACTCTACCCAAATGTACATATTACCTCAATTAACCGTGCTCAATGTGTGGGGGACACATTGACTCTGTATCGGTACCCCCTGTATATACAGTAGCCTCGCTATTGTTATTTTACTGCTGCTGTTTAATTTTTTGTTCTTTTATTATTTCTTACTTTATTTCTTACTTTTGTATGTATTTTTCTTAAAACTGCATTGTTGGTTAAGGGCTTGTGAGTATACATTTCACTATAAGGTGAAATGCTACACCTGTTGTATTCGGCAATTTGATTTGATTTGATAGAAATAACATACACCTAATGGAGTTGAAGTGCATATCTGATTAATTCCCCATCACACATTTTTAATGTGGGTTTGATATGAGGGAACATCCTGGTAAGAAACCTCCCCTGCCCCTTCCTCCAGTCTATAAGAAGCTTCCCCAGCCCCTTCCTTCAGTCTTCCAGTCTATAAGAAGCTTCCCCAGCCCCTTCCTCCTGTCTTCCAGTCTATAAGAAGCTTCCCCAGCCCCTTCCTCCTGTCTTCCAGTCTATAAGAAGCTTCCCCAGCCCCTTCTTCCAGTCTTCCAGTCTATAAGAAGCTTCCCCAGCCCCATCTTCTTGTTTTCCAGTCTATAAGAAGCTTCCCCAGCCCCATCTTCTTGTTTTCCACTCGATAAGAAGCTTCCCCAGCCCCATCTTCTTGTTTTCCACTCTATATGAAGCTTCCCCAGCCATATCTTCTTGTTTTCCAGTCTATAAGAAGCTTCCCCAGCCCCATCTTCTTGTCTTCCAGTCTATAAGAAGCTTCACCAGCCCCATCTTCTTGTTTTCCACTCTATAAGAAGCTTCCCCAGCCCCTTCTTCCAGTCTTCCAGTCTATAAGAAGCTTCCTCAGCCCCATCTTCTTGTTTTCCAGTCTATAAGAAGCTTCCCCAGCCCCATCTTCTTGTTTTCCACTCTATAAGAAGCTTCCCCAGCCCCATCTTCTTGTTTTCCACTCTATAAGAAGCTTCCCCAGCCCCATATTCTTGTCTTCCAGTCTATAAGAAGCTTCCCCAGTCCCATCTTCTTGTCTTCCAGTCTATAAGAAGCTTCCCCAGCCCCATCTTCTTGTCTTCCAGTCTATAAGAAGCTTCCCCAGCCCCATCTTCTTGTCTTCCAGTCTATAAGAAGCTTCCCCAGCCCCATCTTCTTGTTTTCCACTCTATAAGAAGCTTCCCCAGCCCCATCTTCTTGTCTTCCAGTCTATAAGAAGCTTCCCCAGCCCCATCTTCTTATCTTCCAGTCTATAAGAAGCTTCCCCAGCCCCATCTTCTTGTCTTCCAGTCTATAAGAAGCTTCCCCAGCCCCATCTTCTTTTCTTCCAGTCTATAAGAAGCTTCCCCAGCCCCATCTTCTTGTTTTCCACTCTATAAGAAGCTTCCCCAGCCCCATCTTCTTGTTTTCCACTCTATAAGAAGCTTCCCCAGCCCCATATTCTTGTCTTCCAGTCTATAAGAAGCTTCCCCAGCCCCATCTTCTTGTTTTCCACTCTATAAGAAGCTTCCCCAGCCCCATCTTCTTGTCTTCCAGTCTATAAGAAGCTTCCCCAGCCCCATCTTCTTGTCTTCCAGTCTATAAGAAGCTTCCCCAGCCCCATCTTCTTGTCTTCCAGTCTATAAGTGTCACGTTCTGACCGTTATTTCCTTTGTTTTGTATTTATTTAGTATGGTCAGGGCGTGAGTTGGGTGGGCAGTCTATGTTTGTTTTTCTATGATTTGGGGATTTGTATGTTTCGGCCTAGTAAGGTTCTCAATCAGAGGCAGGTGTCATTAGTTGTCTCTGATTGAGAATCATACTTAGGTAGCCTGGGTTGCACTGTTTGTTTCTGGGTGATTGTCTATGTTAGTGGCTTGTGTCAGCACAGGTCTCATTTGTAGCTTCATGGTCGTTATTTGTTTTTGTATGCAGTGTTCAGTACTTTCTTTAATTAAATACTCACTATGAACACATACCACGCCGCGTTTTGGTCCTCTGATCCTTCTCGCCTCTCCTCTTCAGCTGAAGAGGAGGAAGACCGTGACAATAAGAAGCTTCCCCAGCCCCATCTTCTTGTCTTCCAGTCTATAAGAAGCTTCCCCAGCCACATCTTCTTGTTTTCCAGTCTATAAGAAGCTCCCTCAGCCCCTTCTCCTTGTCATCCAGTCAATAAGAAGCTCCCTCAGCCCCTTCCTCCTATCTTGCAGTCTATAAGAAGCTTCCCCAGCGCCTTCCTCCTATATTCCAGTCTATAAGAAGTTTCCCAAAACTCTTCCTCCTGTCTTCCAGTTTATCTTAGTCACTGAGAGATGTCCGCTAATTCGTTTTCATTATCATTATGAATAATTATGAAATGTTATTCTACATGCAGGGCCTCTTGCTCCTGACCAGTTTAATTACTGTCTCTGTGCTAGCCGTGGCTGTGGCAAGGTCTGCAGGTCCACCAAGCAGCAGTGAAAAGACTCTCTCAATACAGGGAGTGGTAGAGGGGGAGCCATAGGGGGGTGGGAGGGACTGTCCTCATATTAATGTACCAGTTACTGTAGCGTAAAAATACAACTGCACCTTGGCTCTGGTGTTTCCGTGGCTTTCTCCCAGTGAACGATGACTTGTTAAATTGAACAGTTGAACTTAGAGAAATATTCTGGTTACAGAAGTATACTGTATCTCCATCTTCCCGGTCGTCTTTGACTGTGGCTGCTGCAGCGGAGTGTGCAGGACCAGAACAGTGTTAAAGAAGCATGTGTCAGTCCTGTGTGGGGGCACTCAGGAGGGAGGACTGACTGACCTGATGAACTGGCTCTGTGAGACGTATGGGTAGGGAGCCTGTGTTGGCAGTACGTCTGCATGAGCCTAACAAACTGCTGCGAGCATAAACAAACTGACCCTAAAGCTCCCCTTATGAAGAGGATAGTGTTGTCGTTTTGGATAAAACCCGAAAGATAATCTTCTGAGTGAAAAACCTCAAGAGACGGGAGTACTCAGTCCTGATGAATGGCAGGTAAATAAACATTGGCGTCAGGTAGCCTAGTGGTTAAGAGCATCGTGCCAGTAACTGAAAGGTTGCTAGTTGTAAAGTCTGTTGACGTACCCTTGAGCAAGGCATTTAACCCAAACTGCTCCTGTCCATCTGTATAAGAGCATCTACTAACATGTAAATGCAACATTGATTGACAATAATTAAAGCAGTATCGTGCCAGTAACTGAAAGGTTGCTAGTTGTAAAGTCTGTTGACGTACCCTTGAGCAAGGCATTTAACCCAAACTGCTCCCGTCCATCTGTATAAGAGCATCTACTAACATGTAAATGCAACATTGATTGACAATAATTAAAGCAGCAATGTATGGATTTTTGTCTCAGGACATATGCTATCTTATTATAGTCACAGCTGAAGAAAAAGAGAGCTGCTGATAACTTGGTGAGGCAGGGTTGAATGAAAAACACTGTCTTTGGAGAATGCAACATCCAGTGTTTCTGTACAGCATGACAGGGCTCTAAAATGTGAAATAAGCTGTGCTTTCTGGTACTGTGTGTGTGTGTGTGTGTGTGTGCCCCTGCACTTTTTCTGAAATAACCTGCAGCTTTTTTTTTTATAAAGCATGCATTTATACATGCAAACTACACTGCTATTCCTCTGGGTCAGGTTGTAAACATATGTTCCCTGGTGAGCATAAACACATTCATATTTTAGCAAAAACACACACGTACCCGCATACTCGTACCCATACAACCCGAACCTCACACCCACTTGGAGAGTTAAGCCTAATGTTCTCAACATGGGGTTTCCCCTAACATAACAGGCCTTGGAGCTGGGAGCACAAATTTACCCTAAACTTTCAAACTTTATTGCCGTAAAACTTTAATTAAACGCAGTGTCAAACTAGCCGCCTGTCCCTTGTACTAGCCGGGCAATGGCACACATTTCAGTAAATAGAGGTGTTTCAAATAAACTGCGGGTCTAAATGAATTGTTTACGAGGTTAAATTTGTTTGTTAAATTAAATAATTCAGTAATCACTCAAAAAAACTATAGCAATCATCCATTTTTATCACCAGTAAAAAACTGCTAGACATTGGCTGCTTACAGCTCAGAACTGCTAGCTACCTGGCATGCACAAAAACAGTCAACAACTTTGGTAATACAGACCCCCGGAAATCGGCCAATGTAAGAACTGCTGAAAATACACAGTGAAAGAGGCGAATAATATTTTACATAAAGGCATACAAAGACAAAATAAATGTGACACAGTATGTAAATGACAACACATTACTGCAAGAAATTAAGAAATTGTTTAGAATGCTGGAAGTGAATGCTGGAGTTAAACAATTAGCTATGATCAAAAGCCGTGTGCATTTAGGAAATAGACGCCTGGCTCAAAAAGAAGACTGTCTATAATAAGTGCCTGTTGTGTTAAGTTATTCAAGTAAATAAAGGCCTATTAATTGAAGTTTTACGGTAAGTTTAATTTTTATTTATTGGCTAACAGCATGAAACCCACCACTAATGGAAACTAGTGATAAGCCATGTTAAACTAAAAATGTTGAAAATGTTCTGCTTTAAAACTGAATTATTTAGTTGTATTTCTGTCTGAGAAATAGTATCTAAATTATGTGAATAGTTTAAACTTGGCAATGTGTTTTCATGCAATATGTTCATACTGTTCATACTATCCTATTTTGGTATAGCCTACATGCAACTGGTGATCACCCATTCTCCTCGAGCCAAATATGCTGACCGGGCATCTGGCTGATAACAGTGTGCATTTATAGAACTGCAGAGTTTACAAGTCAAAACAACTCATCTGCGCTATCTGTAGACACCATTTTTTGTGGAGTTTGATACATTATATTGTACATTCCATCTAATGGAGCAGGGCTGGTTAATCCCTCGGTTGTTCTAATGACCTTAAAACCATTATTTGGGAGAGATACATGATTGTCTCAATCTAATATTGGTAAACGTTTAGAACAAACGATTGCTTTTCACTTTACCTGTCTGACTATAGATAGGCTCAGAGGTGGCTGGTGGGCGGATCTATAGTAGGACGGGCTCATTGTAATGTCCGGAATAGAATTCATGGAATGGAGTCAAACATTTGGTTTCCATATGTTTGACGTGTTTGATACCGTTCCATTTATTCCATTACATCCATTACAATAAGCCAGTCCTCCTATAGCTCCTTTCACCAGCCTCCTCTGGATGGGCTACACTTTAATAAGAGCATGGGAATACTTTCACATCTGATGTTGCTGAGATAGCCCATTCCCACTTGTGTTGATGTTGTACAGCCAATCTGCAGGCAGAGTGCTTCTTGCGATTGATTACTCGACTGCAGCAAACATATCAATGAGAGAGATATGCCCTTGCCTGGGCCGCGGGGCCAATGCCGATTAATGCCTTGTGTCAGTCTCCAATATAGATCATTCAGTCACACTGAGGAATCCTGGGAAGAAAATTCTCTCTGTGTCTCACATTATCTCTCACAAGCAACTCCACACATTCAAATTATACAGAGCAGTAGTGCATTTGTACAATGAGACACAAGCATAACAAAAACCAGGCAAAACACTTTCAAAAGTTAAGATCTTGAGGACTTTAAGCAAATGGAAGACTTAACTTTTTAACTTAACTTTTTTGTTTTATCATATTGGTTTCTTTGATATTCCTCAAGTAATGCAACTTTGTAATTAACTAGCCCTCACACCATTCTATTTGTAAGGAGCAGTTGCCTCACTTCATATTGCTCACTTCATGTTCCCCTCAAAGAGAAAGCCATGTTAACAGTGAGAGGAAAATGATGTATTCACCTTATTTGTTGGCTATGTAACAATTATTTACTTAACGAACAGTAAGATATTTCTGTCCTGTTAATGCTGTGTTTTATGGTCTCCTCTCTAGCACCCTGCAGCTAGTCTGGATGTTGAGGACATGGGTTCTACGAGAGATAGCTTGAAGCTGACAATTGATTTGTGTTGGTGATAAAAACCTAAAAGCTAGCATTCTATAGACAAGATGTGGTGTGTGTGACTCAAGATAGAGAGAGCCTGGAAGAGTTAAGAACAATGCCTCATTATCTCATCTTCCTGGCATCTGGGAAACTAAGTAAAATACCATCCTGTGTAGATAACCTAGGTGGCTTATGGGAATGTTAGAAGTGACTGACTAAGCAATCTTGGTATCAGCTATATAACTGTGCATCGTCTGTAAAGGCTAGACTCTCAACCTAACAGTCAGTCAAGACTGGTGGGCTGACGGTCTCATTACTGCAATAATGAATCGATATTAAATAAAGATGATTGTTTTGAAGAAATGACCAAGACCAAGTCTCTCTCAGTACTGAATTTCCACGACACAACACAAAGGAAATTACAGGCTTTTGTTTACAGTGCATAAATAGAATAGCAGTGTAAAACAGGTTTAAACATGTCAATTCAACAATCTGGACTGATCTATTTCAAGCCTGTGGGCAAATGTCACCTGTGCGACAACATCACTCCAAACAGGATCAAACTAATACTTATCAATTAACCACTTTTAAAATGTCACAGTTACTTATCTATCATCGCCTTTACAGTTATTCATCTATAATCTTCTGTGGACTCGGATTCAGAGATACTCTCTCAAAAATCATGTTTGATCTGAAACCTCCAATGAGTACTAGAGTTCACAGAATCAAAAGATTGGAGAATATGTGATATGCATAACTTCTTATCAACCTTAATATATCTGACATGAATTAACATTTTATTGTGTCATAAAAAATATACAATTAAACTTGATAAGAAGTAAAAATCAAAATCAAGTTATTTGACCCAAATCTGTGTAAATACAGTGCCTTGCGAAAGTATTCGGCCCCCTTGAACTTTGCGACCTTTTGCCACATTTCAGGCTTCAAACATAAAGATATAAAACTGTATTTTTTTGTAAAATAATAAACAACAAGTGGGACACAATCATGAAGTGGAACGACATTTATTGGATATTTCAAACATTTTAACAAATCAAAAACTGAAAAATTGGGCGTGCAAAATTATTCAGCCCCTTTACTTTCAGTGCAGCAAACTCTCTCCAGAAGTTCAGTGAGGATCTCTGAATGATCCAATGTTGACCTAAATGACTAATGATGATAAATACAATCCACCTGTGTGTAATCAAGTCTCCGTATAAATGCACCTGCACTGTGATAGTCTCAGAGGTCCGTTAAAAGCGCAGAGAGCATCATGAAGAACAAGGAACACACCAGGCAGGTCTGAGATACTGTTGTGAAGAAGTTTAAAGCCGGATTTGGATACAAAAAAGATTTACCAAGCTTTAAACATCCCAAGGAGCACTGTGCAAGCGATAATATTGAAATGGAAGGAGTATCAGACCACTGCAAATCTACCAAGACCTGGCCGTCCCTCTAAACTTTCAGCTCATACAAGGAGAAGACTGATCAGAGATGCAGCCAAGAAGCCCATGATCACTCTGGATGAACTGCAGAGATCTACAGCTGAGGTGGGAGACTCTGTCCATAGGACAACAATCAGTCGTATATTGCACACATCTGGCCTTTATGGAAGAGTGGCAAGAAGAAAGCCATTTCTTAAAGATATCCATAAAAAGTGTTGTTTAAAGTTTGCCACAAGCCACCTGGGAGACACACCAGACACACCAGGTGCTCTGGTCAGATGAAACCAAAATTGAACTTTTTGGCAACAATGCAAAACGTTATGTTTGGCGTAAAAGCAACACAGCTGAACACACCATCCCCACTGTCAAACATGGTGGGGGCAGCATCATGGTTTGGGCCTGCTTTTCTTCACAGGGACAGGGAAGATGGTTAAAATTGATGGGAAGATGGATGGAGCCAAATACAGGACCATTCTGGAAGAAAACCTGATGGAGTCTGCAAAAGACCTGAGACTGGGACGGAGATTTGTCTTCCAACAAGACAATGATCCAAAACATAAAGCAAAATCTACAATGGAATGGTTCAAAAATAAACATATCCAGGTGTTAGAATGGCCAAGTCAAAGTCCAGACCTGAATCCAATCGAGAATCTGTGGAAAGAACTGAAAACTGCTGTTCACAAATGCTCTCCATCCAACCTCACATAGCTCGAGCTGTTTTGCAAGGAGGAATGGGAAAAAAATTCAGTCTCTCGATGTGCAAAACTGATAGAGACATACCCCAAGCGACTTACAGCTGTAATCGTAGCAAACAAAGTATTAACTTAAGGGGGCTGAATAATTTTGCACGCCCAATTTTTCAGTTTTTGATTTGTTAAAAAAGTTTGAAATATCCAATAAATGTCATTCCACTTCATGATTGTGTCCCACTTGTTGTTGATTCTTCACAAAAAATACAGTTTTATATCTTTATGTTTGAAGCCTGAAATGTGGCAAAAGGTCGCAAAGTTCAAGGGGGCCGAATACTTTCGCAAGGCACTGTATATGAGTAAATATATGTGTAAATCTGAGTATTTTAAATGACTAAATTAATAAAAATTCTAAGCACCTACAGTATTGGAAGTTGATCAGTGTTTGTATTCAATAGTTGGAAAAGAGTCTGCCCACTGCTGCGTGTTTCTTAGCCATGTTGAGAGGAGAAACTGCCCCATTGAAGATCCTCCCCTGAAACATATCAATGAGGAGAAATAGCATGCCTCATGTTAATGTCCTTCATTACTCTCCCATGTGGTCCATAAACAAACTGGACCAAACAATTAACCCTTGCCATGTTTACCCAGGGCCAGATTACCAAGGGGCCACTCATAAACAATAGCAAAATGTGTTGAATAGCAGGAAATTAGCTTTAAAACGGCAAAATGCTCACTCAGCCTCATGACAACATTATAAAACTGCAAATGTGTTGAAATGCAGGATTATAGCTGTTTACCGAAAGGTAGGTGCCTGGGGCCCAAAATGCGTTCGACCGGCCCTGTTTACCTAAACAACACTGGGCAGGTTCAGGGTCTGGATCACCTTCACTGGTTTAAGTATGTGGGGAATAGTGTGATTTTCTGAACCAAGCCACAGCATAGTCGCAGGAGGCTCCAGATTTCTGCTCTGTCTTTGGGTTGGGAGATGTTTGATCGCCCGGGGTGAAGTTCTCAATCTATGACATGAAACATTTAACAGCACAGAGTGTGCTTATAGCCTCTTAGCAAGAAGTAAAGCACTTGATTGCATCAACATTTCTGCTGCAAAGCTTGCTTGAGTTTCAACTTAATGTTCACTCCTAAAGAGAAAACAGGAAGAATTGGCCTCGAGACATGTCCTCCTGCTTCACCACTAACAGTTTGCAAGCAATACCACCCAGTGCTAACTTAGTAGAAATAGGTTAAGGCCACAAGGTTGCCCATTTTGATTAATGGAGGTTTTACAGCTATTAATCTCCTCAAGTTAAGCAGATTAATATGGGCAAGGATACCTTGAAACTCTAAAGTAGGTCCCTTTAGTTGTATTTGCAAGGGGAAATTACATATCTAATAGGTTTCACTAAGCCAAGAGTCATTACTCACATGATGAACGAACACAACGCAAGGTGCATGATGATTGATGTGAGGGGAGATTGGAGTAGGAAAAGTAGGTTTCTTGAGGTAGAGGTGAGCCTTGGAGGCTGTCTCTCTCTCTATGGGTATTTAAGGGGTATCACGAGACGACAGTCAACTCATCCATCATGTCAGCAGCAATGTAAGTGAAGCTCACACTTGGGGATAAAGCTAACAAGGGATGAAGGTTTTCAGCAAGGTCTCTTTTTTGAAACGCCCCAACATGTATTCAAGGTAAATGGATTGATACATCTTGACTTATATCTCACTATACATTTAAGTTAAGAAGCTGTTAAGGCATTTTCATTACCCTTGAAATCACTGTGTAAATACACATGTGACACAGACATACACTACATGACCAAAAGTATGTGGACACCTGCTTGTCGAACAACTTACTCCAAAATCATGGGCATTAATATGGAGTTGGTTCCCCCTTTGCTTCTATAACAGCCTCCACTCTTCTGGGAAGGCTTTCCACTAGATGTTGGACCATTGCTGTGGGGACTTGCTTCCATTCAGCCACAAGAGCATTAGTGAGGTCGGGTACTGATGTTGGGCGATTAGGCCTGGCTCGCAGTCGGCTTTCCAATTCATCCCAAAGATGTTTGATGGGGTTGAGGTCAGGGCTCTGTGCAGGCCAGTCAAATTCTTCTTCACCGATCTCGACAAACCATTTCTGTATGGACCTCACTTTGTGCACGTGGGCATTGTCAGGCAGAAACAAGAAAGGGCCTTCCCTAAACTGTTGCCACAAAGTTGGAAGCACAGAATCGCCTAGAATGTCATTGTATGCTGTAGCGTTAAGATTTCGCTTCATTGGAACTAAGGGTGCTAGCCCAAACCATTCTAAACAGCCCCAGACCATTATTCCTCCTCCACAAATCTTTAGAGTTGGTACTATGCATTGGAGAAATGGTAGAGTTTTCCTGGCATCCGCCAAAGCCAGATTTGCCCGTTGGACTTGTGCTTGGAGGCTTTAGGTTTGTGTGCGGCTGATTGGCCATGGAAACCCATTTCATGAAGCTCTCAACGAACAGTCCATGTGCTGACGTTGCTTCCAGAGGCAGTTTGGAACTCGGTAGTGAGTGTTTCTACGCGCTTCAGCACTCCCGTTCTGTGAGCTTGTGTGGCCTTCCACTTTGCGGCTGAGCCACTGTTGCTCCTAGACGTTTCCACTTCACAGTAACAGCACTAACATTGGAACGGGGCAGCTCTAGCAGGGCAGAAATTTGACCTTTTGTTGGAAAGGTGGCATCCTATAACGGTGCTACATTGAAAGTCACTGAGCTCTTCAGTAAGGCTATTCTACTGCCAATGTTGGTCTAGGGAGATTGCATGGCTGTGTGCTCGATTTTATACATCTGTCAGCAACAGGTATGGCTGAAATAGCCGAATCCACTAATTTGAAGGGGTGTCAATATAATTTTTTATATATAGTGTATTTTCCTGTCTCATCATTTGCTTCAATGCCTTTCAATGCCTTGCTTCAGTGCCTTGCAAAAGTATTCATCCCTCTTGGCGTTTTTCCTATTTTGTAAATAATAAATTACAACATGTAATTTAAATAGATTTTTGTTTGGATATCACGTAATAAGCATACACAAAATAGTCCAAATTGGTGAAGTGAAAAAATTATTTAAAAAATACAAATAAAACGGAAAAGTGGTGCGTGCATATATATATTGACCCCCTTTGCTATAAAGCCCCTGAATAAGATCTGTTGCAACCAATTACCTTAAAAAGTCACATAATATAGTCCACCTGTGTGCAATCTAAGTGTCACATGATCTGTCACATGATCACAGTACATATACACCTTTTCTGAAAGGCCCCAGAGTCTGCAACACCACTAAGCAAGGGGCACCACCAAGCAAGCGACACCATGAAGACCAAGGAGCTCTCCAAACAGGTCAGGGACAAAGTTGTGGAGAAGTACAGATCAAGGTTAGGTTATAAAATAATATCAGAAACTTTGAACATCCCACGGAGCACCATTAAATCCATTATACATTTTTTTTAAGAATATGGCACCACAACAAACCTGCCAAGAGAGGGCAGCCCACCAAAACTCATGGACCAGGCAAGGAGGGCATTAATCAGAGGCAACAAAGAGACCAAAGATAACCATGAAGGAGCTGCAAAGCTCCACAGCGGAGATTGGAGTATCTGTCTACAGGACACTTTAAGCCGTACACTCCGCAGAGATGGGCTTTATGGAAGAGTGGCCAGAAAGAGCCATTGCTTAATTAAAGAAAAAAATAAGAAAACACGTTTTCTCCTCAAACATATGGAAGAAAGTACTCTGGTCAGATGAAACTAAAATTGATCTTTTTGGCCATCAAGAAAAACGATATGTCTGGCGTAAACCCAACACCTCACATCACCTCGAGAATACCAACAGTGAAGCATGGTGGTGGCAGCATCGTGCTGTGGGGATGTTTTTCATCGGCAGGGACTGGGAAACTGGTCAGAATGGAAGGAATGATGGATGGCGCTAAATACAGGGCAATTCTTGGAGGGAAACCTGTTTCAGTCATCCAGAGATTTGAGACTGGGATACAGGTTCACCTTCCAACAGGACAGTGACCCTAAGCATACTGCTAAAGCAACACTCAAGTGGTTTAATGGGAAACATTTAAATGTCTTGGAATGGCCTAGTCAAAGCTCGGACCTCAATCCAATTGAGAATCTGTGGTATGACTAAAAGATTGCTGTACACAAGTGGAACCCATCCAACTTGAAGGAGCTGGAGAAGTTTTGCCTTGAATAATGGGCAAAAATCCCAGATGTGCCAAGCTTATAGAGTCATACCCCAAGAGACGTGCAGCTATAATTGCTGCAAAAAGTGGCTCTACAAAGTATTGACTAAGGGGGTGAATAGTTAGGCACGCTCAAGTTTTCCATTTTTTTTGTCTTATTTCTGGTTTGTTTCACAATAAAAAATATTTTGAATCTTCAAAGTGGTAGGTATGTTGTGTAAATGAAATGATACAACCCCCCCAAAATCTATTTTAATTACAGGTTGTAAGGTAATAAAATAGGAAAAATGCCAAGGGGGTGAATACTTTCGCAATCAACTGTAGGTTTGTTGTTCATCTACTCCCTCGGGGTGCTAGGCTAGCGTGTACAGGGTATGTGTAGCATTGAGCTCATGAGACCCTAGCCCTAGCAATAGCGATGTGGTTGCCTTGAAGAGATGCCTAACCAGCTGTGGATGTGAGGGACTCTCCTGTTTCTCTAACCAGTCTGTCAGCCACAGAGCATAAATGGCCGTGAGCGGCATTGAGAGAGAGCATTCCATTTTGTCCCTGCCCATCAGAGAGGGGTGGCTAGACAGCTGGGTCCAGGGAAAGGCCTTCAGGCCTCCTGTCCCTTCAAAGTGTAATGTTTTGTGACAGAGCCACCGAGCCCTGGGAAACAGCCTGTAACAGCCACACCTTCAAATACAAAGTTCTGAGAGAAAGACAGCCAGGAGAGAGATAGCCAGGAGAGAGACAGCCAGGAAAGAGACAGACAGGAGAGAGAAAGCAGAGAAAGAGAGAGAATTAACAACAACAAAAAACAGAGCAACGTGAGCATAGCCTTGCTATTGAGAGAGGCCGCCGTAGGCAGACATGGCTCAAGAGAATACAGGCTATGTGCACACCGCCCACAAAATTAGGTGGAAACTGAACTGCACTTCCTAACCTTCTGACAAATGTATAACCACATTAGAGACACATACTTCCCTCAGATTACACAGACCCACAAAGAATTTGAAAACAAATCCAATTTTGATAAACTCCTATATCTATTGGGTGAAATACCACAGTGTGCCATCACAGCAGCAAGATGTGTGACCTGTTGCCACAAGAAAATAGCAACAAGTAAAGAACAAACACCATTGTAAATATCTATATTTATGTTTATTTACTTTCCCTTTTGTACTTTAACTATTTGCACATCGTTACAACGCTGTATATAGCCAAAATATGACATTTGAAATGTCTCTATTCCTTTCAGTGTAATGTTTACTGTAAATATTGTATTGTGAATTTCAATTAGTTCATTATCTATTTCCCTTGCTTTGGCAATGTGAACATATGTTTCCCATGCCAATAAAGACCCTTAAATTGAAATTGAGAGTGAGAGAGAGAGAGAGAGAGAGAGAGAGAGAGTGAGAGAGAGAGAGAGAGAGAGAGAAAGAAAGCAGAGAGAGAGAGAGAGAGGGAGAGAGAGAGAGAGAGGAAACAGAGAGAAACACAGAGAAAGAGAATGCACAGAGATAATACACAGAGAGAGAGAGAAAGCATAGAGAGAGAGAAAGAGAGATAACAGAAAGATAATAGAGATATATAGAGATAAAGCACTGTTAAGGGAATTTTTATCAATGATGACTAATTATGTATACATTTCAATCTGGACTGAATAATCTGAATAGTATTATGTTACTGTACATGTATGAATTTTCTCTCTTGCTCCCAGTATTGAATATAATGTAGTCAAGAGTTTAGAACAATGATGGTCTGTTCCTTGGTACAAATTAATGAACTATCTCCAGACTGTCTAGAATGCTTATCTACACTGACTGACCTTGGCTCTAGGCGAGGAGGGAAGGCTTGAGAACTATAGGGCCTTTCTACCAGTGTCAAGAAGAGACGGAACATTTAGAAAACGCTGACGTCATTTTCAGTTTATAACCTGTGGTAAAATGTGTATGAACTCAGTACTCTCTTGATTAAAGGCTGTTACTTTACTTTTAAGACCGGGGCTCTGTCCATTCTTATAAAATAAGAGTCATACAAATTCTTATAAATTGACAGAGTGTTTAATTTTGATTGGGAATTAAAACAGAGGAATTAAATTCCTTCAACAATTGGTCCTTCGAGCCGGATCTAAAATACCCGTCTCTGCCATCTGGAGGTCGTATGCCGGAAAAAAATCGACCACGTTATTAAAGACCTGGCCCCGAAATGGAGGTTAAAAACAAGCCTGTATACACTACAGACGGCAGATACGGTGACTAGATCCAAACGAACAGCGCTTTTCCCAGTCGGCAGCAGGTCAGTAGCCTTTATTCTCGATTCTGGGGGATTTGAGTTCTTTGATTGATGTTCTAAAATTTTCAGAAGTCATCAATAATGGGAGCTTTGTTATTCCCACAGGGTTTTGTATGACCAACATACACTGGGTTTTGTATAACCGAAATACACTGAGCAGGTTTGAAAATAACCTGTGGTAATGTGCACTACCGTAAATAAACTAAACTTAATCATGAGAGGCACATCCGCCCGAGATTAAGACGGGATATTAAATAGGTGCTGGGGGATAGGACGGTGATCTTGTACAAATACTGGGCGTGGGGAGACAGGAAGGGAATGCGCAAGATAACTGGAATGGTCATTTGAATTGTGGCAGTATTGATCATCGTTCCGATTCAACTAATACTACTGAAATATCCAAATAAGGAGGAGAGGGAACCAAAATCTAAAGGAATGGGATAAAAAGCCAAATCTATAGACAGGAAAGTTCCATGCGAGAGGGAAGCCTGAAAAATAGTGGTGTGAGATAACGATTATTAGCGTTCTTTAAAAGCCCTCTGACACAACCGGAAAATAAGATATTAACTAGGGATTTACAACCCCTGGGCTTATAGGTAAGGCCTAATATCTGATTCAACAGTCAAAGCTATTGATAAGGTTTCCATAAAAGAAGACACATACATAGTCAGACAGAAAAGTAACTAAGTAACGGTAAATTGCAAATTTATAGAAGTACACGCACATATAATGTAAAATTAAATAAAGAAAGGCATAGATAAGTGATTAAATACCATAGCTAAGTAACGGTAAGGATGTTTAGAAATTCCTCAAAAGAAGTGTCGGAAACTAGCGGGAGATTACCGTTATAGGAGCACAAAGAGAATGGAAGGGAGGCGTCCAAAATCTGACTCAGACAAAGAACCTGAATGGAAGCTGATATTACTAATATAGCCAGGAAGGGTTTTAAATTAGGACGATTTTCGGGGAATTCCCGGTGTCGAAGTTTTGCGACTACGGACAATTATAATAATATAATTATTGGCGGGGAAACACAATTTTAATAGCGGGACACCAAGGTACGTACTTCAGCTTTGAAACCGATAGACTAAAATTGATTTTAGATTGTAATTCACCTATTTGCATGTTTTGCCCGAAAAATATGATCGCCAGTGTTAGTATAAAATATGAACTGAAACGTTAAAATGTGTTTTAGATAGAATTGAAAAAAGAAGTCATTAAAAATAATGGCGAGACAATTTCGATGTAATACGCTATTTTGGTGGAATTATTCCGGTGGAATAATGTATTGAGATGGGAGTTGTATTTAAATAAAGGTATCATAGAAGAGAAAGTCACCTAAAGTTAAATGTAGGGAATAACGGAGAGATACGATACAATTTCGTGCTATCCGGATGTTATTGCTCTTTATGAATCGACTGACATACATCAATTTAGCACAGAACATGGTGCGTCTAAATGTTAGGGTATAGAAAGTTGAGAAGTTTGGTTGGGTTTACTTTGATGATTAGAATTTAAAACTGAACTCAATCTGAATAGGGAATATATATTTTACAGAGGCAGGCAGATTTGTGGCATCGTTTTCTGAAAAGATGCTACAGCCAGCAACGGAATTGCTAGACACTCAATGGGGCTATATAGTGCAATGCTTTGGACTATAAAATAGGTAAGAATAGTTTAATCGTAAAAAGTTGTGATTGTTTTTCCAAGTATTGATTTTTGGTTAGGTTAACACCAGTGAATTCGAACAAAAAGTAACGTATTCTAAACATTATCTGTTTTCCGTTCTCATTGCGGGGAACAAATAAAATGTCTTATCTTAAAGGGACAGTGCACAGTTATCACAGTGGTTTGAGTGTATGGCAGTGTATAAAATATTTTGGGACGACAATTTGAAGATAGACTGAATGAGTTACATGAAACATCAAGAGATTTAAAACAAATTATGTGAAGGGATTATCAGAATTATTAGGTTTCGTTGTTGAATTAAAAGTTTGGGTTAAGGGGATTTCCCTGTTAAAAAAAAAAACAACGAAAAGACAATTACGATTTATGTCCATCGAAATGTTTTATAAAATTAGCGAATTTAGAGATATTGGTTGGTGTTGTAAATTATAATTCAAGATTTGAACAGATGTGATAAATTAGGTTTGGTTTATCGAACCACAATTATTTATAATTCATTGCCGAGGTTGAGCGCTTGTTGATGACGTCACTCGCAAAGCATTTTTGGTCGCCACGGAAATTTTGTTGTGACTGGGGGGTAACGGAGAAATTTTTGTCTTTTAGAAGGAAAATGTGTGCATTAGTGTTTTGAGTCACTTTTCAGAAGTTGATAA
Organism: Oncorhynchus clarkii lewisi; assembly: GCF_045791955.1. Classification (NCBI taxonomy): domain Eukaryota; kingdom Metazoa; phylum Chordata; class Actinopteri; order Salmoniformes; family Salmonidae; genus Oncorhynchus; species Oncorhynchus clarkii. The sequence goes on from NC_092177.1 coordinate 19,541,473, forward strand.
AAATTACAAAATACATTTTTTAAAGTAATTCGAGAGTCGCCAGGATTGTCAGGAAAGATGCTAAAAACTAGCAGCTGATACGCTAGGTGGGCATCATAAGATTTGTGGCGTTTATTTGGATTGGATTAGGCTATGGGAGAGGGAGACTGGATGTCTGAATCGTAAAACATCGTGATAATGGATTCCGAATGGTTGTTGATTCCAGGTTTGATTGTTTATGTAACACCAGTGAATTTGAGCATTGTTTCCATTGTGTGGAACCATGTTAGGGTATTTAAAGTTGAAAAACAACCTCTATAGAAAAACATAACGGCATATGTTTCGGGAAATTAGCTAGGTTGAATTTGGTTATTCAAGCTTTTCCCCTGATACGTAGACATCCGTAACAGGGGCAAGTTGTTTTTTTCTTCTTGAGGAACTAACAGATGTAAACGTGAGTCTCTGAGTAATTTTGCCATCTGAAGCATTATAGTAGTGAGTTTTCGTATAGTTTGTTTTTTGCTGGTAAAAGTGTTTGGTTTATTTGTTTACTGGTTATGGTCAATTTTAGGGTTTGATTTAACTTAGTTAAACATTGTGTTCTGGCGTGTTTAAGTAGGATCCTTTATTCCGGGACGGATGGAAGTTATCTAAAATAAGTAAATTAAAGGAGCCATGGGAGATATCTGGGATTAAATTACGGATTTCTTACATTGAGAAATGTACGACATTTGCGGCAGAGGGAAAAAGTAATACATTGGATAATAATGTTATCAGGTTTAATTGTATCCGGTTTGGCCGGAAGGGATATCCTTGTCTCATCGCGCACCAGCGACTCCTGTGGTGGGCCGGGCGCAGTGCGCGATAACCAAGGTTGCCAGGTGCACAGTGTTTCCTCCGACACATTGGTGCGGCTGGCTTCCGGGTTGGATGCGTGCTGTGTTAAGAAGCAGTGCGGCTTGGTTGGGTTGTGTATCGGAGGACGCATGACTTTCAACCTTCGTCTCTCCCGAGCCCGTACGGGAGTTGTAGCGATGAGACAAGATAGTAGCTACTAAAACAATTGGATACCATGAAATTGGGGAGAAAAAGCTGTTTTTTTTTTTTTTTTAACAAAGTTATTTATTTTAGCGCTATTTCTGAGACAATCCTCAGACAATCGAATGCCATAAAGCCTTTTTGAAATCTGATCCGATTACCAAGTGTAGCGGCTTTCTTCCGTCGAAGGAGAGGAGGACCAAAATGCAGCGTCGTTAGAGTTCATGTTTTTTTTAAAGAAAAACTAAACATGAACACAATTACAAAAACAACAAACGTGGCAAAACCCGAAACAGTCCTATCAGGTGCAGAGAACACAAAGACAGGAAACAACCACCCACGAACCCCAACACAAAACAAGCTACCTAAATATGGTTCCCAATCAGAGACAATGACTAACACCTGCCTCTGATTGAGAACCATATCAGGCCATACATAGAAACGGACAAACTAGACACACAACATAGAATGCCCACCCAGCTCACGTCCTGACCAACACTAAAACAAGGAAAACACAAAAGAACTATGATCAGAACGTGACACCAAGATTCTAACCTTTTGAACCATGTAAGACACTTGTATTTTCATGAATGTTTAATATTACGATTTTTTATTTTGAATTTGGCGCTCTGCAATTTCACCGGATGTTGTTGAATTTGATCCCGCTAGCGGGGTCCGTGCGCTAAGAGGATTTTAATGCAGAGGTTGTAGAGGGCTTTACCTCCCACCCCTTCAAAGTCCGCCTTGCTGGGAGTGTTGAAATCTAACAAGTCCTCCAGACCCCCTTGCCAGTCCCCAGTCTCTGCCATCACCTGCAGTGGCGGAAACATTGGTGGCCCCTCCCCATTGGATGCTCTAACAGTGCCTCCTGTACCTTCTCCAGGAATCTTTTCAGCAGCCTAAGAGACGTTATTCCTGTTTGTTGTGCCAGGACTTCGGGGGATTTCCACCCCTCCTCCCCCAGCAGTCGCAGGTCACCCAGCCTTTGTAAACCCGCTGCCATCAGTTGCCTCTGCAGGGTGGCCGACTGAACCGATCTCAAAGGGATGGATGGGTTGAGGAAGATAGGCTCCTCCCACACACACAGCCCAGGTTCCACACCCCCTTCTCGTGTGGGCCTTAGCAGCTGCCAGGCCCTTAGCACTGCAGAGTAAAAGTCTGAGAGACCTGCTGTACTCAGCCTCTCCAGTTTCATGAGGAACAGCTGCCGGTCCAACCCTAATCAGCCAGCTCTCCTCAACACTGCACATGCTGGTTCCCTCCAGCCAACATCAGTATGGTACAGCAGTCTCTGCACCATCTTTAGTCAGAAAGCAGCCACCCTCCTCTCCGGTTCGACCAGACCCTGTCCTTCTTCGTGGACGGTCATGTACAACACTGCCGCCCTCAGCCAGTGATAGCCCGACCAGAAAAAGTCCACCATCTTGCGTTGCAGGACTGTGAGCAGACCGGCGGGGGGGTTGAGGACAGCCAGTTTATGCAACAGGGAAGATGCCACCAGGTTGTTGATTATCAGCACCCTCCCTCTATATAACACATGGGACAGGAGCCACCTCCACCTGGCCAGTCTTGACACCACTGCCTGTGACAGCCCCTCCCAGTTCTTCCTGACACACCACTCCGAGCCCAGGTACACCCCCAACACTTTAAGCCCTTCACAACCCCACTGCAAACCCCCTGGAAGCAGAGGGGCCCTATCCCCCCATGCCCCACATAACAGAGCTTTGCTCTTGCCACAGTTTACCTTAGCTGACAAAGCTCCCGCGTACACCTTCAGACTGGTCTCTAGTGCCTGCATTTCCTGACCATCCTTGACCTTCACAGAAACGTAATCTGCATATGCTGACACTGCTATGCCTGTCAACACATCCATGCCTGTCCAGCACACTACCTGCAGTCTCCTGCGTAGTAGGCCCAAAAAGGGCTCAATGGCCAGTGTATATAACTGCCCCGATAGTGGGCATCCTTGTCTAATGCCCCGTCTCACCCAGACTGGCCTACTGAGCCCCCCCTCCCACCTTGACCATACATGACGCCCCAGCATACAACATCTTCACAAAGGTCAAGAACCTTTTCCCAAACCCAAGACAGACATCAAATTCACTTATTTGATATAGGGGGCGCTCTTTTAATTTTTGGATAAAAAAACGTTCCCGTTTTAAACAAAATATTTTGTCACGAAAAGATGCTCGACTATGCATATAATTGACAGCTTTGGAAAGAAAACACTTTTTTTTATCCAATAATGAAATAGCGCCCCCATAGACTCAACAGGTTAAACAGATACTCATGGTCCACTCTATCAAAAGCCTTCTCTTGATCTAGAGACCAGTCCAAAGTTCACATTAGAACCTTTTGACAAGCCCAACATGTCCCTGATTAAGAACAAGTTGTCTGTGATTGACTGTCCCGGTACACAATATGATTGGTCCTTATGTACTATCGAGTCCAGATGGGACTTCAGTCTGTTAGAGTGGACCTTGGCAAATATATATTGTAGCCCGCACAGAGCAATGCCACAGGCCTCTAATTCTTAAGTTCACACAAGTCCCCTTTTTAAGGCGGGAGAGTCAGAGTCACCCGACAGCAGCTCATCGGCAACTCTCCTACCCCGACGCAGTCAAGCAACACGCAAAATAAATCCAGTCCAATTATTCCCAGAATTTTTGGGAAAACTCCACTGGGAGTCCATCGACCCCCGGTGCACGACCTGTGGACATCTGGGTTACGGCCTCTGCCAGTTCATGGGACAACAGAGGAATGTCCATTTCATCCCTCTGTGCCAGAGAGAGCTTAGGGAGTTCTGCAAACAAGACCTGAGCACACATAGGATCACACATTTCTGCCCTATAAAACTCCACAGTCCGCTCCCGCATCTCCCTGACCACAGAGGTCACCCGCCCATCTGACAGCCATAGACAATGCATACCCTTGGCTTCACCACTCTGTCTTTCCAAACCAAAGAAGAAGGAGCTGGGAGCATCCATCTCCTTGAGCATGGAGAACCTAGCTCTTACAAGTGCTCCCTTTGCTTTAACCTGGTCCCTATGTAATTCAGCTAAATTAGCCTGGAGGGCTACATTGCCTTGCCCCACCATCTCTACCTCCATCTCACTAATACTATGCTCTAGTTCCCCCAATACTTTCTTAGCCTCTGAGGATGAGAGAGCTGTATACTGTTGACAGAAAAGCTGAATTTGGACTTTTCCCACATCCCACCATTGACTCAGAGACTCATAGTCCTCCCTTCACTGCCCCCACCTTTCCCAAAAGGTCTGGAAACCTGAGCAAAAAGTGGCCTCTTGTAAGAGCTTTACATTAAACTTCCAATAGGATGCCTTCCGGGGCCCTGGTTAAATAGACAGCTTAGCCATGGTTATGTGGTGATCTGAAAATCCCACCGGGAGAATGTTAGCACCCAACCGCCTATTGCTCTGATTCCTGGACATGTAAAAACCATCAAGTTGGGCTGCACTCACCCAAGCCCCAAAAACCTTCACCCATGTATACTGTCTTGTGCTGTGTTGTTTAGTTCTCCAAACATCCACTAGGTCAAACTGATTAATGATGTCCCTTAACACTCCCACTGACACTGAATGAGGCTTTTCCCCCTTTCTGTCTTTCGTAAAATCCATTGTACAATTCCAGTCCCCGCCTACCACCAGCATCTCTTCAGGCGCTACCTGTGAGAGTTCCTGTCTAAGACACCCAAATAGAACCCCCCTCTCTCTCCCTGTTTTAGGCGCATACACATTTATAAAGACAAAACCCATGTTGTTAATTTCTGCTTTTACAACAAGCAGCCTACCCCTACACACCTCCTTTAAGGAGCACATTTTTACAGACAGACCCGGTACAGAAGGTACTGCCACCCCTGCACTAAAATTTGTCCCATGGCTCAACACACTTGCCCCTTTCCACCATAGCCTCCAATCAACTTCATTCACCACATCACTATGCGTCTCCTGCAGAAACAACAACTGTACTTTTTTTGTTTTATATATTCACCCAACACACTCCTCTTTCCCGCATCTCTGGCGCCATTTATATTGAGTGATCCTACCTGCAGAGTCTCCATAAGAATTGGGAGAAAAGCCAGCAAAGAAAGAGACCAATAGCAAAGCTCTAAAAGCCCCAATGCCAGAAAGAAACTATACATCTAAACAGTGCTGTGACCCACTTCCTCAACCTAAACCGTTTCCTGGGTGAGAGGACACCATGCCCCTCATTTTTCATATAATGTTGTACTGATATTACAAACTTTCCCGGATCAGAAAAAAAGCCTTTTTCCCCTTGGTCTCATTCAGGAACCTTGTCAGTTCCCTCAATGTGTACTTTGACCCCTCTGCTAGACTGGCTATCAGCTCCGGACCCATTGAAGAGGAGTCTGAAAAAATACCTCCTCATCATCCTCTTTTTCAGACTCACTTTCCTCCTCATCTCCATCTCCCATCCTGATCACCTGCCCTTCCTCTATGGTGAGGGCCTTGCCCCAGCATCAGGCTAAGGTTCCATGGTGCCTTTGACCAGAGCAGCCTCTCCCCTCCCACCTCCTTTCTTCTACCCTTTTTCTTTTTCTGCTTGACATCTTCCTCCTCCTCCCCCTAGTCTCTTACACTTCCCTACTATACTCTCCTCATCGACTAGCATAACCTGACTAGACCCAGCCTCATCTACACCACCCTCCATAGCATGACTAGGCCCAGCCTCATCTACACCACCATCCATAGCATGACTAGGCCCAGCCTCAGCTACCCCACCATCTCTAGCCTGACTAGACCCAGCCTCATCTACACCACCATCCATAGCATGACTAGGCCCAGCCTCAGCTACCCCACCATCTCTAGCCTGACTAGACCCAGCCTCATCTACACCACCATCTCTGGCATGACTAGGCCCAGCATCATCTACACCACCATCCTTAGCATGACTAGGCCCAGCTTCTGCTGTATGCATCTCATTGCCACCTGTACGTTGACCTCGATTTCCCCCACTGGTGCTTGTTCCCTCACCTTGTCTACGGCCTTTATGTGAGGAAGCAAAACTCTTATGCCACAAATCCCCACACTCAAAACACTGTAGACTATCTGTGCTGGCAAACCCTGCGTAGAGCCCCTCCCCATGCTTCACTTTAAAATGCACATTTAGCTGTTGCTCATTGTTATTCAGAAACATAAACACTCGCCTCCGGAACGAAACAACGTGCTTAACGGCATCTGCCTGAAAACTTGCCGACAGTTCACGAAACCCGCTGGCAAACTTACCAAAACGACTCAGCTCTTTCCTGATTTGATCATCCGTAATAAACGGAGGCAAATTTGCAACTACTACTCTTGTCGAAGGGGTTTAAAGAGGTGAAATTGGCACCAACACACCCCTTACAAATATTCCACTAGCAATTAGCCTACCAACTAAATTAGCTCTTTTCATGAACACAACCACAGCTTTGTTCATTCTAGAAGCGGAATGTATAAATTCAGCTCCTACCTGTTCACCGACTGCAAGCAGAACCTCCTCCACTTTAACTTCATTCTCAGGAACACACTTGAATCAATGCCGTATCGACAGAGTCTCCTCCACGCTAGGCTGAGAAGCCATCTTGCACACCACACATTCCAAACCCCGGGAAACTGACTCTGTCCTCCTCCACCCTAACTAAACCTGTGAATACCGCTAAAACAAATAGTGCATTAACCCTCCACTATAGAAAATACAATTGAAAGAAAAGACCAAGGACAGAATAAAGAAAGTTAGTTAGGACAGAGTCCTCCACACCAAACACTCAAACTCCAAAAAACTCCCAGCATGCACTGTGAGAGAGAGAGAGAGAGAGAGAGAGAGAGAGAGAGAGAGAGAGAGAGAGAGAGAGAGAGGGCAGAAGCATGCAGGGAGAGAAAAGGGGAGAGAAAGGGAGAGAAAAAGCACAGAGAGAGAGGGATAAAGCACACAGAGAGAGAGAGATAAAGCACACAGAGATAGAAAGAGAAAGCACAGAGAGGAGAGAGAGGAGAGAGAGAGAGAGAGAGAGAGAAAGCACAGGGAGAGAAAAAGTATAGAGAGAAATAAAGCACACAGGGAGAGAGAAAGCACAGAGAGAGAGATAAAGCACAGAGAGAGAGAGATAAAGCACACAGAGATAGAAAGAGAAAGCACAGAGAGGAGAGAGAGAGAGAGAGAGAGAGAGAGAGAGAAAGCACAGGGAGAAAGCACAGGGAGAGAAAAAGTGTAGAGAGAGAAATAAAGCACACAGGGAGAGAGAAAGCACAGAGAGAGAGATAAAGCACAGAGAGAGAGAGAATGAGAGAGAGAAAGCAGAGAGAGAGAAAAAAAGCACAGAAAGAGGCGGAAAGCACAGAAAGAGAGAGAGAGAGAGAGAGAGAGAGAGAGAGAGAGAGCACGGGGTGGGGGACGACAATCACGAGAGAGAGAGAGAGAGAGAGAGAGAGAGAGAAAGCAGAGAGAGAGAAAGACAGCACAGAGAGAGAAATAGAGAGAGAGAGAAATAGAGAGAGAGAAAGCACACAGAGAGAGAAAGCACAGAGAAAGCACAAAGAGAGAGATGAAGCAGAGAGAAATATAAAGCACACAGAGATAGAGAAAGCACAGCGAGAAAGAGAGAGAGAGAAAGAAAGCACAGAGAAAGCGAAAGCACGGGGGTGGGGGACGACAATCACACACATACACACCTCTTACTTCCAGAGGTGAACTTACAGACATGGAGGTTGAAGAGGAAAGAAAGAGTGTGATGAATGGAGTTTATCACTCTCTGTACTGTCACAAGTTCCTCCTGGGCTGGGAGAAACGTCATTTGAAGAAATACTTTTGCACAAAGGTTTGTTGAACTCGGTTTCCCCAACATAATATCCATGAGATGCCTATCGCTTTGGGGGTGAATTTTTGTACAGTGAGGAGCCCACTACGCTATAACAGTGACTCAGCTACAAGGCCATCCCCAGCAATTACTCTGTGTGCTGATCAGAGTTTCTCATGTTGCTGAAACTGAGAGGATTTGTTTTTCTTACTTTAATTAAACCGTGAGGACGTTCTTTGGTTTCTCTCTCCTCTCCTACTTGTCTACCCCAGCTGTGAGGAGGCAGCATGCCAGTCAGGGGCACTGGCAGGCAGGCACTGCAGGGTAAACTTCAGTGCACACATACTCCCATGCCAATCCTCCCACACACACACACACACGCACACACACACACACACAGGAAGCACACATCTTCTCCCGATCAGATCATGCCTCTCACTCCCCTCACCATCTCCCATTATGAGAGGAAAGGAGTCAAGAAGTCATGATGATGCGTGTAAAATTAGACAGAATATGTATTGGATTTGTCAAATCTGACTTTGCGTGAGTGTTTTACAGTTTTACCTCCCCCCTCTGGACTGTATGAAGTCAAAGGTGTGAAAATCCTCCATCTGGTCTGGCAGCATCTCCATCCATGCACCTGAGTCCTACTTTTACGTAATCCTAACCTCTGCTAGCTAACGCATCAATGAGATCCCAACCCAACCAAAAACCAAACCATTACATAAACCAAGTAAATACTACAGAGAATATGTATTGCCTTTAAAATGCAGAAACCTTTTAGCTATTGCTCTCCCACGTGATATTTTTTGAATCTCAAATCAAATCAAATTTTATTTATCACATACACATGGTTAGCAGATGTTAATGCGAGTGTAGCGAAATTCTTGTGCTTCTAGTTCCGACAATGCAGTAAAAACCAAAGAGTAATCTAACCTAACAATTCCACAACTACTACCTTATACACACAAGTGTAAAGGGATAAAGAATACGTACATAAAGATATATGAATGAGTGATGGTACAGAACGGCACAGGCAAGATGCAGTAGATGGTATCGAGTACAGTATATACATATGAGATGAGTAATGTAGGGTATGTAAACAAAAAAGTGGCAAAGTTTAAAGTGGCTAGTGATACACGTATTACATAAAAATGGCAAGAAGCAGTAGATGATATAGAGTACAGTATATACATGTACATATGAGATGAGTAATGTAGGGTATGTAAACATTATATTAAGTGGCATTGTTTAAAGTGGCTAGTGATACATTTTTTCTATCAATTTCCATCAATTTCCATTATTAAAGTGGCTGGAGTTGGGTCAGTATGTTGGCAGCAGCCACTCAATGTTAGTGGTGGCTGTTTAATAGTCTGATGGCCTTGAGATAGCAGCTGTTTTTCAGTCTCTCGGTCCCTGCTTTGATGCACCTGTACTGACCTTGTCTTCTGGATGATAGCGGGGTGAACAGGCAGTGGCTCAGGTGGTTGTTGTCCTTGATGATCTTTATGGCCTTCCTGTGACATCGGGTGGTGTAGGTGTCCTGGAAAGCAGGTAGTTTGCCCCCGGTGATGCGTTGTGCAGACCTCACTACCCTCTGGAGAGCCTTACGGTTGTGGGCGGAGCAGTTGCCGTACCAGGCGGTGATACAGCCCGACAGAATGCTCTCGATTGTGCATCTGTAGAAGTTTGTGAGTGCTTTTGGTGACAAGCCGGATTTCTTCAGCCTCCTGAGGTTGAAGAGGCGCTGCTGCGCCTTCATCACAATGCTGTCTGTGTGGGTGGACCAATTCGGTTTTTCCGTGATGTGTACGCCGAGGAACTTAAAACTTACTACCCTCTCCAGTACTGTCCCGTCGATGTGGATAGGGGAGGGGGGGGGGGGGGGGGGTGCTCCCTCTGCTGTTTCCTGAAGTCCACGATCATCTCCTTTGTTTTGTTGATATTGAGCGTGAGGTTATTTTCCTGACACCACACTCCAAGGGCCCTCACCTCCTCCCTGTAGGTCGTCTCGTCGTTGTTGGAAATCAAGCCTACCACTGTAGTGTCGTCCGCAAACTTGGTGATTGAGTTGGAGGCGTGCATGGCCACGCAGTCGTGGGTGAACAGGGAGTACAGGAGAGGGCTCAGAACGCACCCTTGTGGGGCTCCAGTGTTGAGGATCAGCGGGGTGGAGATGTTGTTATCTACCCTCACCACCTGGGGGTGGCCCGTCAGGAAGTCCAGTACCCAGTTGCACAGGGCGAGACGCAGGGTCTCGAGCTTGATGACATATTTGGAGGGTACTATGGTGTTAAATGCTGAGCTGTAATCGATGAACAGCATTCTCACATAGGTATTCTTCTTGTCCAGATGGGTTAGGGCAGTGTGGTTGCGATTGCGTCGTTTGTGGACCTATTGGGGCGGTAAGCAGATTGGAGCGGGTCTAGGGTGTCAGGAAGGGTGGAGGTGATATGGTCTTTGACTAGTCTCTCAAAGCACTTCATGATGACGGAAGTGAGTGCTACGGTGCGGTAGTCATTTAGCTCCGTTACCTTAGCTTTCTTGGGAACAGGAACAACGATGGCCCTCTTGAAGCATGTGGGAACAGCAGACTGGGATAATGATTGATTGCAGGCCCAGACAGGATACCGTCTGGGCCTGCAGCCTTGCGAGGGTTAACACGTTTAAATGTTTTACTCATGTCGGCTGCAGTGAAGGAGAGTCCGCAGGTTTTGGTAGCGGGCCGTGTCAGTGGCACTGTATTGTCCTCAAAGCGAGCGAAGAAGTTATTTAGTCTGTCTGGGAGCAAGACATCCTGGTCCGCGACGGGGCTGGTTTTCTTTTTGTCATCCGTGATTGACTGTAGACCCTGCCACATACCTCTTGTGTCTGAGCCGTTGAATTGCGACTCTACTTTGTCTCTATACTGACGCGTAGCTTGTTTGATTGCCTTGCGGAGGGAATAGCTACACTGTTTGTATTCTGTCATGTTTCCGGTCACCTTGCCCTGGTTAAAAGCAGTGGTTCGTGGGAATGCTGCCATCAATCCACTGTTTCTGGTTTGGGAATGTTTTAATCGTTGCTGTGGCTATAACATCGCCGATGAACTTTCTAATGGACTCACTCACCGAATCAGCGTATTCGTCAATGTTGTTGTTGGACGCAATGCAGAACATATCCCATTCCACGTGATCGAAGCAGTCTTGAAGCGTGGAATCAGATTGGTCGGACCAGCGTTGAACAGACCTGAGCGCGGGAGCTTCTTGTTTTAGTCTCTGTCTGTAGGCTGGAAGCAACAAAATGGAGTCGTGGTCAGCTTTGACGAAAGGAGGGCGGGGGGGGGGGGGGGGGGGGGGGGCTTATATGCATTGACGAAGTTAGAATAACAATGATCCAGGGTTTTAACAGCCCTGGTTGCACCATCGATATGCTGATAGAATTTAGGGAGTCTAGTTTTCAGATTAGCCTTGTTAAAATCCCCAGCTACAATGAATGCAGACTCAGGATATGTGGTTTCCAGTTTACGTAGAGTCAAATAAAGTTAGTTCAGGGCCATCGATGTGTCTGCTTGGGGGGGAATATATACGGCTGTGATTATAATCGAAGAGAATTCCCTTGGTAGATAATGCGGTCGACATTTGATTGTGAGGAATTCTAAGTTAGGTGAACAGAAGGTCTTGAGTTCCTGTATGTTGTTATGATCACACCACGTCTCGTTAATCATAAGGCATACCCCCCCGCCCCTCTTCTTACCAGAAAGATGCTTGTTTCTGTCGGAACGATGCGTGAAGAATCCAGCTGACTGCACCGACTCCGATAGCGTCTCTCGAGTGAGCCATGTTTCCGTGAAGCAAAGAACGTTACAGTCTCTGATGTCTCTCTGGAATTCTGCCCTTGCTCGGGTTTTATCAAACTTGTTGTCAAGAGACTGGACATTGGCGAGTAGTATGCTCGGGAGTGGTGCGCGATGTTGCCGTCTCCGGAGCCTGACCAGAAGACCGCTTCTTTTGCCCCTTTTACGGCGTCGTTGTTTTGGGTCGCCGGCTGGGATCCGATCCATTGTCCTGGGTGGAAGGCAAAACACAGGATCCGCTTCGAGAAAGTCATATTCCTGGTCGTAATGATGGTGAGTTGACGTTGCTCTTATATTCAGTAGTTCCTCCCGACTGTATGTAATGAAACCTAAGATTACCTGGGGTACTAATGTAAGAAATAACACGTAAAAAAACAAAATAATGCATAGTTTACTAGGAACGCGAAGCAAGGCGGTCATCTCTGCCGGCGCCGGAAGTATCTGTAGTCAGTAATCTTTCACCAATGACACTGTCTCTTGGTACGAGCATGTTTAAAATGCAGCATGGTAACTGGATTTACCTTTCATATCATATAAACATTTGGCATATTTCTCAGGAAAATATATATTGTGATATGATTCATTTACCCCCTTTCCATCACTTTACTGTGTACTGAGACAAACCATATACTAAATAAACAACACACTTGGGTTCAAATAGGATACATTTTCTTCAAGAGCTTTAAATGTTTTATTGAGCCTGTCTGGAGTACCAGGTGGGCAAGGCTTGTACTATCTGGACTATTCAATTGGTTTCATTGTGCCTGGCAAGCTCAATCAGCAACAAAGATTTTTTGAACCCTGGTCTGGTAAACAGTTATACAGACAACACCTCAGGTCAATAAGAGGGTACACTATGGTCAACGACACAGACAAACTCCCCAGATCATTTCCGGACTGGCTAAAGCAGTAAAAAAAGTGATACTTGAGACAGATGTGTCCTTTGTGCACCCAACACTCAGAGATAAACTCTCTCTCTGAACTCTTACCCCCCTCTCACCACTCCCCACCCCCCTGAGGTATACTGTGCTTACCCATGCCAATAGAGCTGAGGTGAGAGTGGAGGAACAGCAACACTACTAAACTGATTTAATTAGACGTGACATGTGCCATTGAACTCCAAAATCCTACACTACATTATTGACATACAGTAACTGCCAAAATAAAGGAATGAGTAAATGAGGGATATAAAAATGTATTGAAAGAAGGTGCTTCCACACAGGTGTGCTTCCTGAGTTATTTAAGCAATTAACATCTCGTCATGCTTAGGGACATGTATAAAAATGCCCAGTTTCCCATTAGTGTGGCTACCATGACTAGAAGAAGAGATCTCAGTGACTCAGTGAGAGTTCTCAAAAGAGTATCAGGGATTTAAAGTGTGTGTGTGTGTGTGTGTGTGTGTGTGTGTGTGTGTGTGTGTGTCTCAGTCACCAGATCTCAACCCAATTGAACACTTATGGGAGATGCTGGAGACAGCGTTTTCCACCACCCTCAACAAAACACCAAATGATGTTGTCGCATCCCTCCAATAGAATTCCAGACACTTGTTGAATCTTTGCCAAGACGCATGGAAGCTGTTCTGGCTTGTTGTGGCCAAATGCCCTTTTAAGACACGTGATGTAGGTGTTTATTTTATTTTGGCAGTTATCTGTAAATACAGTATCTAATGTATATTGATAACTATCAATACAGAGGAACATAAAGCAGGGTTCAGTAAGTGATAATAACATTAACAAAGGATCACCATTTTGCTTTCCAGAATTAGCCACATTGCCTCTCCTCGATTTGTAGTTGGTCTGGTCCTGTTATTGACTAGGATAGGAAGAAAAATCGGAATATTTTTCCTGTATAACTGGTCGTAAAGCGTTAAAAAAAAAAACACTTTCCAAAATAAAAATTATATTTCTCATTATAGGTTGTAATGAGATTCCCACTTTTCTCACTGATATAATTAATACAAGTCTCCTGTTGTTGACAGCCATTACAGAAACACAGAACAATTAGTGTTGTTAAGTGTTAATCTGTTGTGTAGCATGGGAATGTCTTTTTCATTTGTTTGGGGCTGTGTTTATTTGTCTAATGTATTTCTAATTTACTTGAAGAATTCAGGCCTGAACATTTACAGTTGAAATGATTTAATGAATACACTGGGTTCTCTTCTGGGACATGACTTATCTTTAAAGGTATCCTTGAAGACAAGCTGGGATATTCTCCCAGTAAACTGTGTGGTGCTCTGAGAGAGATTAAAGGGGTTCGTGATTAAGGACTGCACAGCTTTGTTCACTATTGTACAGGAGGTTCCAATCTCATACCACCCTGGATGCCGCCTAGATACATGTACTGTAAACACATCACTGTAAACACATCCCTGTTCTAATCAGGAAGTCTTTCTTGTCTCATGACCACACAGTAAACAGGTATTAATACATATTAAGAAGCTGATGGGATCGGGGGACTGGCATTGTGACTGGATTTTCAGATGGGTTTTCTCATGATGACAGTGCACAACTGAACATTTATTTTAAGAGACTGGTGGTTTCTCTACGCTTCAGTAGTTTCAATATTTTATGTTGTGGAATTGAGGGACTGATGTCTGGAGCTGTAATGCATGTCCCATGTTAACAGATACATTATGCACACCTGGGTATTAAAACCACTTTCATCACTACCCTAAAAAAAACACGTCCAGAGTACTTTATATAAAATGTTGTTTCTGTTCAACAGAGCATTAGCAACGTTATAGTTCCTCTAACCATCGGCCATATATACAGCATATACAGTGAATTACTTTTAAAGAGCAGTTAACGTCAAATTGAGTTTCTAATCTGTACCTGTGCTCTCTCTATACTGAGCTTGCTGCCAAAGAGAGCAATCAGTGAGAAAGTCATTTTAGCAGCATATAGACGTGCTAGCTGACAACGTCACAAAAACGATGCACACACTTCCAATGGGGCAGAAGTCTGTGTGTTTTTGTGATTCTACGTGGCCAGATAGCTAGCAACAATTACAAGGAGCTGCCGTGTGGGGAGTCGTAAGTGGCTCGTTTCAGCTAGTTTTATCTTGTTCTTGATACCATGTCTTGTTTTGAGGTGTTTTGACTGATGTCATGTCTTTGCTAATATGGCAAAAATTGTGGCTAGCTAACCAACAACTGTAACAATGTATTTGAGAGACAACAAGTGCTCATTGTGCACATTTATGCATGTTTTCAATAAACATTTGAGACTAAATATAGTTTACATGTTGCCAACAATATAAGCCAACCCCAACTGTTTTGCACCATAGTTGTGCATCCGTTGGTTTTGTTGCTAAACAACCAACCCATCTATTGCTATGTGTGAATATTAAAGGGTCCAATGTAGCCTTTTTTATCTACATTTCAAATAATTTCTGGGTAACAATTGAGTACCCTACTGTGATTGTTTACAATTGAAATGGTCAAAAATAAACAAAAAGAGCTTCTTAGTTAAAAGCTATTTCTCCAACAACATTTTTTCTAAGACTGTCTAGGATTGGCCTGAGTGAGGGGCCTAATTGGAGGAACCTAATGGGAGGGATATGTAAGCTGAATACTAGCTGTTATTGGCAGAGAGGAGGGCAAACTCTCTTTGTTATTGGTCTATTAACTTATGCTACCTGGTGATGTCGCCAGGAGGTCCAATAACCCCACCCATGCAAATAAGATGAAATTCCAGACAGTCTTTTCAAACAGCTCTTACATTAAAAGGGCATAATCATAATTTTCACAATTTCACAGTATTATTCCCACCTCATAGTATGGAAATATATGTAAAACACAGGAAATCTCGTTTTTGACTGCACTGCCCCTTTAATGTTACACATTTCACATTATATAGTGAGATTTAGATTGTTATGTCTCTCAAGGGATGTTATTAGAAGGAAAATGGTTTGACTTAATTCTACAACATGGTGGTTTTAACGCACTATAATATATTTATAATTTCATTTTTGGACATAAAAGACAGTAAAATCACTAGGAAATCAGCTCAAAGTGATTTTGAGTTAGGAAATCTGTTCTAAACTATTCTCAAGCATAGGATATGTGATCGTATCCCAATATTATCAGGGTTTGAAATTATTATTTTTTTGTCAAATATTATATCTGTTTGGGATTCTTGCAGTCAATTTGCAGTCTACAAATTATTTAGTACTGTGTTCCGGCTCCCCGACCATCTGTTCAAGAACAAATTGGGCCACGACTGAATGTAATTGGGGACCCCTGCTATATGCTATAGTATATTATAGCAAGGACCCTCTCCCTACCCCCAAAAGACCCCCTCTCCTTACCAAATAGTTGCCACTCAAACAGTTTGATGATCTGGCCAGGATACTCTGGCCAAGATGAGCGTTAACCCGAGATAACTGACAATCACATAGCATATCATTGTTTTTGTTGAGGCGATGTCGGAGATGTAACTGTGTTGGAGCTATCAAATCAGCGAGTGGCTGCTCTTCTGTTCATTGTCACAAAACATCACACGTTCCACTTGTGTTTGAAGTTCAGGATGAGGAAGTGTAGCATGTATAGAAGGATTTATAGCAGCCTAATCGAGGTGTAGATAACATCACACATTCCATGGTTTGAACTTGTAACACGGCTGCACGGGATTTCTACTAATGCGACTCGGTGCATCGAATGGCGATGTCTTCGATAGGTATAACGCCGGGAGCAGGTTAACGCAGGTTAACGCTCCTCTAATTGAATCCCGGCCTCTGTCAGTGCAGCTAATAATGTGATAGTATGACTTGTTTATGATACACCTCCTGTTTCAAAAATATTTGAGCAAATTACAAAGATAAAGCATCAAATACTCAGCTGGGGTCATGTCTTCCAACTGTTAATGAATTGAGGCACAGTCAGTGAGGGCATACTTTTTTTTATCAGTGACGCACTGAAAAAAATATTTTTAATGGTTTCTGTCTTTTCACAATGTTCTCTCCTTGTGATTAATTATGTACTAAACCTTGCGCAAAGACAGTTATGTACAAGATACAAAATGCAAAATGTTACCCAGCAGTTTCTAATGAGGATAGAAAATGTAGCCTATTTTCATTGTCTTCATTATTCTATCCTCTGTTATCGTAAACTTGAGGCTTAAAATTTGTATTTTTGTGAAACAGTGCCATACGTAATCCTCCAATATAAAACCTTGTAGAATATATTTAATATTTAATAACATGAGAACAAATAAAACTGTCAAAATCAGTCAGTGTGCTATTTTGATGGGGGAGGAAATAACCCCTACAGGCCTAGCAATTTAAGTAGTTTGGAGACAGCTGACTGCAGTTCTACCAGAATACTGACTGGCGGGTTTAGATTAACTACAGCAACAGATCAGTTGAATTTCTCTACATGTACGTCTCTTGCATGACAATAAGGCGTCTTTGCTGTGTCTACAATACCAAGCGAGAAGATGCAGCTCCAGCGTTCTCTCATTAAGAAACCATCAAGTGCCTCGGTAACAACTCTAAGATAGGGAATGACAAATCACTCCTCTTTGCATTACAATCTAGCGTGATTCGCAGGAGAGAATCAATAAAGCATAGGACGAGGGGTCGATTTTCTCATAGCGAGACAGCAGATATGAGTAATGAATGATTATCTGCAGATAACAAGACAATGCAGAGATCTGTTCTTGCACCTCAGGGGTAACGACACACTGTACTGCTGCTACAGTAATGGCTGGAGCTACCAAGTCCATGATATTAAACAGACTGGCACTAATTAATTGTACATATGCTCCATATATTGTTTAGATGACTACTGGATTACAACGTACTCATATGTCCTGTCAGTTATTCTGGTGGTACAGCCATGAATTGCAGTCAATAGCCAGCACAGATGTGAATGTAACAAAGAAAATGAGACGTACGTGAACCATGGATAAATACCATGACATAGTGTAGGTGTTGTTATATTGTTTCCCTTAGCAAATATGATCACCATATGACATCATCATATCATATGACATCATCATGTTTAGAGACTAGGATATGTGGTAGATATGCCTCCTCTTCATCCCCTCTTTTGGTTTGTCCCACCTTGCGTTACTGGCAGCCATTTTTGTCCTGGACAGCACAGCAGTGAGACAGGGATCAATCAATATGCTGCAGTGCACTTCAGCGTCTTCACAAATTACCCATCTCCTCTCTCCTCTCTCCTCTCCTCTCTTAGCTGGATGAAAAGTGGTCCAAGAGTAAGAGGAACGATTCTGTCGCCTTGGCTTACACCTGTCACAGGCCTGAACGAGGAGTCCTTCAAGGACCGATTTCCCTTTTCGTCTGTCCTCTCTAACCTCTCTTTTTCTCCCCCAAAGACATTACCTCCTCTCTCTAGGCCCATCTCTTCCTGAGTGAACCATGGCACTGACCATGCGCTTTGTGCTACGGAAACAAGCAAGCATGAAAGTTGATGTCATTCCCATTCTTGTG
Organism: Oncorhynchus clarkii lewisi; assembly: GCF_045791955.1. NCBI lineage: Eukaryota > Metazoa > Chordata > Actinopteri > Salmoniformes > Salmonidae > Oncorhynchus > Oncorhynchus clarkii. The sequence continues at coordinate 19,559,589 of NC_092177.1, forward strand.
ACTGGGAACAGATAGATCTCTGGCGTGTTGAGATGAACGTTGACTAAAATGATTGAAATGAACCCTGTCTAAACCAGTCTAGACCAGTGTAAACACAGTTGTGACACTTTTGGGAAAAAATTGGAGAGAATGTATTTTTGAGATGAGGCATTATCTCTCAATCTGCTCTACTTTTCCCATTAGTAGTTATTTAGGCCACGATTCAATCTGATCCCGTTGTAGCACGCTTGGCATTTAAAGGACATTTACGATTGAGCTGGCATATCAAGCGTTTACCGTGAATGCAATCTCTGCGAACGTGGGAACATTGGCTTTAATAAAATACTTCTTAATAACATTGCTCTACAAGCGCGATCAGATTGTATCCTGGCCTTAGTTAACAATCAGTGGCAAAAGGTTATGTAGCACAGTATACTCAAATTGTATTTGTCACATGTGCCGAATACAACAGGTGAAATGCTTACCCACAAGCCCTTAACCAACAATGCAGTTTTAAGAAAATATAGTTAAGAAAATGTACTAAATAAACTAAAGTACCAAAAAATTTAAAATAACACACTAAAATAACAATAACAAGGCTATATATAGGGAGTACAGGTACCAAGTTAATGTGTGGGGGTACAGGTTAGTCGAGGTAATTTGTACATGTAGGTAGGGGTAAAGTAACATAGATAATGAACAGCGAGTAGCAGCAGTGTAAACACAAAGGGGTCAATGTAAATAGCCCGGGTGGCCATTTGATTAATTATTCAGCAGTCTTATGGCTTGGGGGTAGAAGCTGTTAAGGAGCCTTTTATAACTAGACTTGGTGCTCTGTTACTGCTTGCCGTGCGATAGCAGAGAGAACAGTGTATGACTTGGGTGACCGGAGTCTTTGACAATTTTTTGAGCCTTCCTCTGACACCGCCTAGTATATAGGTCCTGGATGGCAGGAAGTTTGGCCCCAGTGATGTACTGGTCTGTATGAACTACCCTCTGTAGCACCTTATAGTCAGATGCCAAGCAGTTGCCATACCAGGCGGTGATGCAACAAGTCAGGTTGCTCTCGATGGAGCAGCTGTAGAACTTTTTGAGAATCTGAGGACCAATGCCAAATCTTTTCAGTCTCCTGAGGAGGAAAATGCGTTGTTGTGCCCTCTTCAAAACTGTCTTGGTGTGTTTGGGCCATGGTACTTTGTTGGTGATGTGGACACCAAGGAACTTGAAGCTCTCAACCTGCTCCACTACAGCCCTGTTGATGTGAATGGGGTCATTTTCGGCCCTTCCTGTCCTGTAGTCCACAATCATCTCCTTTGTCTTGCTCACATTGATGGTGAGGTTGTTGTCCTGGCACCACACTGCCAGGTCTCTGACTTCCTCCCTGAAAGCTGTCTCATCGTTGTCAATGATCTGGCCTACCACCGTTGTGTCGTTATCAAACTTCATGAGGGTGTTGGAGTCGTGTTTGGCCACGCAGTCATGGGTGAACAGGGAGTACAGGAGGGGACTAAACACTCACCCCTGAGGGGCCCCCTGTGTTGAGGATCAGCATGGCAGAAGTGTTGTGCCTATCTTTACCACCTGGGGGCGGCCCGTCAGGTAGTCCAGGATCCAGTTGCAGAGGGAGGTGTTTAGTCCCAGGGTCCTTAGCTTACTCTCCATTTGCGTTGTGTTTTCTCAAAATAAATCACTTCGGCCAGTGGTCCCAGTTGAGCATCATTTATTTCTGCTGTTGTTAAATGGGAAACAGCACGTTAGTTGTGCAGGGCTTAACGGTATTGATGGCTGTCGATGGCAAAATCCCTTGCATCACATTTTCATACTGGGCGAACAAAATACAAAAATACAATACAAAATATAACATGTGTAAATACCTGTTGTTAAATGGAAAATAAAACGTTAATTGTGCAGGGCTGAACGGTATTGATGGCTGTCAATGGCAAAATCTGTAGCATGAAGACAACTGTGTTAGCTGTGGCTTATGTGACCATTACATAGGTGTATGCTAGCTAACACACTTATTTACAACAATCATATGCCAAAGCACATCCCACAAAGCCCCTCAATCCCTAACAGGTACCATATACCCACACATGTATAAATCAGTAACGTACAGCAAACTTGTACACGTTGTAAAATAGAAAATAGAAAACAGTATTCAGAACTTGACCTACCCCTTTTATCACATTTTCATACTGGGGAGACCTGACGTTCGCGATCTCCCCCTATCTGCAAGCGGGGCAAATCACAACACACCTTATTGTCATCAGAGTTGAACTAACCAATAAGAATGCTTGAACATTAAATACACATTTCTTTAGAGGCAAGTGGAAACATAACCAACCCTGTTACATGGGCATTATGGTTTTGAATGCTGAGCTGTAGTCAATTCTGACATAGGTGTTCCTTTTGTCCAGATGGGAAAGGGCAGTGTGGAGTGTGACTGAGATTGCGTCATCTGTGGATCTGTTGGGGCGGTACACGAATTGGAGTGTGTCTAAGGTTTCCAGGTTTCATTTAGGCAGGTTACATTTGCTTTCTTGGACATAGGGTCTATGGTGGTCTGCTTGAAACATGTAGGTACTACAGACTCGGTCAGGGAGAGGTTGAAAATGTCAGTGAAGACACTTGCCAGTGTGTCCGAGCATGCTCTGAGTACACGTTCTGGTAATCCTTGTGAATGTTGGCCTGTTTAAAGGCCTTGCTCACATTGACTATGTATAGAGCATGATCACACAGTCGTCCGGAACAGCTGGTGTGCTCATGCATGATTCAGTGTTGCTTGCCTCGAAGCGAGCATAAAAGGCATTTAGCCGGTCTGGTAGGCTCGTGTCACTGGGCAGCTCGCTCCTGGGTTTCTGTTTGTAGTCTGTAATAGTTTGCAAGCCCTCCCTTTTACGACAGGTGTCAGAGCAGGTGTAGTAGGATTCAAATCTTAGTCCTGTATTGACGCTTTTCCTGTTTGATGGTTCGTCTGAGGGCATAGTGGGATTTCTTATAAGCGTCTGGATTAGTGTCTCGCTCCCTGAAAGCGGAAGCTCTAGCCTTTAGCTCGGTGCAGATGTTGCCTGTAATCCATGGCTTCTGGTTGGGGTATGTACGTACGGTCACTGTGGGGACGACGTCATCAATGCACTTATTGAAGAAGCTGGTGACTGAGGTGGTATACTCAATGCCATTGGAGGAATCCCAGAACATATTCCAGTCTGTGCTAGCAAAACAGTCCTGTAGCATAGCATCCACATCGTCTGACCACTTCCGTATTGAGCGAGTCACTGGTACTTCCTGCTTTGGTTTTTACTTGTAAGCAGGAATAAGGAGGATAGAATTATGGTCAGATTTTTCAAATGGAGGGCGAGGGAGAGCTTTTTACAGGTCTCTGTGTGTGGAGTATTGTTGGTTACATATGTGACATGCTGGTTGAAATTTGGTAAAACGGGATTTAAGTTTTCCTGCATTAATGTCCCTGGCCTCTAGAAGCCCCGCTACTGGATGAGCATTTTCTTGTTTGTTTAG